>NC_053489.1:646632591-646978570 GCF_905171775.1 Rana temporaria | reverse complement strand
GTCCGGCACGGGAGCGCGCCTAATTTAAATGGTACACGCCCCATTTGAATTAGGCGGGCTTGCGCCGGACGTCTTTACGATACACCACCGTAAGTTTGCACGCAAGTGCTTGGTGAATCAGGCACTTGCGCTGAAAACTTGCGGCGGTGTAACGTAAACACGATGCGTTACGCCGCCGGAGTTTTCTGTGAATCTGGCCCGTAGAGTTCTGTATTCCAGCAGGATTTCTGTCAGATAACTGGCTATTTTTTTGTACTTACAACATTCTTAAAAGGAATAAAACATGGAAAAATGTACTTGTATTGTAGAAATCCAATGCAACATACAGACCACACCACCTATGAATCCTTGTTTTTTTTTTTTGTTTTGTTTTGTTTTTTAATCAGTAAACTTTATTTAAAAAAAAAAAAAGGATTTGTTGATGCTGCAGCATATACTTTGTGTTGGATGATTACAGGCAACCATGCAACCGGGGTCAGCAGCGTAGCCAGGGCTTGTTTTGATCAGGATGATCTTTGGAAATATTTTGGCAGGATGTGGAAACCTTGCAAAAAGATCTGAATACATTAATGGGGTGGCCAACTACATGGCAAATGAGGTTTAATGTAGAACAATGTAAAAAAAAGGGCTTTTGGGTGGCAAAAATATGAATGCAATCTATACACTGGGGGGAGAACCTCTGGGGGAATCTAGGATGGAAAAGGACATGGGGGTCCTAGTAGATGATAGGCTCAGCAGTGACATGCAATGACAAGCTGCTGTTAACAAAGCATACAGAATATTGTCATCAAAAAGGGGATCAACTCCAGAGATAAAACGATAATTCTTCCACTCTACAAGACTCTGGTCCGGCAGCACCTGGAGTATTCTGTCCAGTTCTGGGCACCAGTCCTCAGGAATGATGTTCTGGAAATGGAGCAAGTACAAAGAAGGGCAACACAGCTAATAAAGGGTCTGGAGGATATTAGTTATGAGTAAAAGTTACGAGCACTGAACTTATTCTCTCTGGAGAAGAGACGCTTGAGAGGGGATATGATCTAAATTTACAAATACTGTACTGGTGACCCCACAATAGGGATAAAACTTTTTTGTGGAAGGGAGTTTAACCACTTAACCCCCGGACCATAGTGCTGGTCAAAGACCAGAGCACTTTTTGCGATTCGGCACTGTGTCGCTTTAACTGACAATTGTGCGACGTGGCTCCCAAACAAAATTGGCGTCCTTTTTTCCCCAGAGCTTTCTTTTGGTGGTATTTGATCACCTCTGCGGTTTTTATTTTTTGCGCTATAAACAAAAATAGAGCGACAATTTTGAAAAAAAAATTATATTTTTTACTTTTTGCTATAAAAAATATCCCCCAAAAATATATTTAAAAAAATAAATGTTTAGGCCGATACGTATTCTTCTATATATTTTTCGTTAAAAAAAATCGCAATAAACGTTTATTGTGAAAGAGGGCGCTAGTATGAATGTTACCTAGCAATCGGGACACCCTCGCTAGGAGGATCCCAAAGGTCAGGGTGAATTATTAAATAAATTGAATCAAACACTCCAGTGAACAGAAACCCCAACATTGACTAGATCTCTACCTAGAGATATATGGTGAGAACATACAAAACAAATGAATTATTGTGCAACAGACTAATTTGTCTCAAAATAAAAAAAAATTAATTAGGTGAAAACAATGGGTGTGAAAGGATTGTTGTGTGTCTCTTGATTGACACCACAAGGAACACAGTCCATAAGTAGTATAGGATAAGCAGGATAATTCAATCAATAATCATGCAATGAGTCACAGTGTTGCTGCAGCCACCACCATCTATTAAGACTTCACCCGATGTGCTCTGGTCAGGGAATGCGCTTACCGGATTAAGTAGACCCCTTTAATAAAAAAGTAGGTCTGCAAGGCTGAGCAGGTTTAAGTGCCTGCACACTATTCACCAACTGTTCAGACTGTCACGATAATTGGACCAATGGTATCCCAGGAATCCATTTTTGTGGGTGCCTGCCCGGCACTAGGACTGCATGCGTCGTATACGGGACTCCGCCTGGATCTCACAGGTCGTCGGGTGCAACGTGCACAAATCGAATCTGCAGAGTGTGAGCGCGGGATCAGCTGGAGAGCAAGGATGTCAGACTAACCTCCGACATATGTTTCGTGGATTTGCACGTCATCGCCCCCCTGATGACGTGAAAATCCACGAAACATATTTTGGAGGCTAGTGTGTGTGCATGCCCAAGAATGGATTTCCAAGAAGAAACCATCCCTATATGAACCTATGAGAGCTTCATGCCAAGGACAAACCACACGGGGGAGGGTAAACTGGGAGTAAAATGTATAATGTGAACCAATCAGTATGCATAATGTTTTGTGATGTTATTTTACCAATAATAAAAAAGAATGCTGGAAAGGTGAGATGTGGTCTGTTTTGTCTATGGATTGCACAGTCTCACCATATTAATTTGGAGAAGCGGCAGCATGGGTTTCGCTCTGAGAAATTGTGTCAGGAAATTAATTAATCTATTACAGATATACAATGTAATACTGACATATAATCACACACATAGGTTGGACTTGATGGACGTGTTTCTTTTTTCAACCTCACTTACTACCGTATGTAACTATGTACAGAGATGTACTGAATATTATTTTTTCCTAGACATACACTTCAAAAATTATTTAAAAATAAAATGATCAGTCAAATGTATTTTTTTTTTTTTTTTGCCAGCAGATGGGTGCATTACCAGTGGAGATAATTTTCCACAATTAACCCACCTCTAATCGCAAGCTAAATTGGTGCATTTAGCCTGTCACAACCCCTTTAATCTGATCATTTTTTGTTTTGCTACCAATGTATTAAGCGACACATTTTTCAAAGTATCAGGCCATGAATCATAAATCCACCCAGGTCCCGCTCATCTCACTTACAAACAATTTCACGTTCATCCACAGCTAGCAAGATTTCTTAATTATCGCCCCCTGAAACTCCTGTAACATCAGAGTATAAATTACTTTACAGTGCCAATTATTGCATTAACAGCGCTGTCATGAAAGTAGAAGTGAGCAGTTCAGCACCGAGCTTTGGGTCACACACCTGAAGTGGAAGGAAGCAAAGACACCTGAGGGGTAGATTAATTGGAATACATTTAAATATTTATGATGCTAAACTTTCAAATGTATTCTGAAGAGCCCAGAAGAACTACACATTGCTGCATTGTCTGTCTGCTGCATATATATATATATATATATATATATATATATATATATATATTAGGGCTGCGGAAATTAACGATTAATTGGTCGATTAATCGTTAATTTCTTTGGTCGATTAAAATTATTTTGATCGATGACGATCCGCGGAGTGAGCTCCGCGGTCTCGCCCATAGGAAAGGCCGCGGCTTCGGCCTAGCTCCGGAGCCGTGGCCATCTTGGTCCTCCCGGCGGCAGCCGAGTAGCGGCGCGCTGACGTCATCATCACCTGCCCGCCTGCTTGTATCTTCTTCCCTTGCGCACGTGTGTCCATCAGTTACTCTGCAGATGGGTCTGCCTGCCTGATAGTCAGGTAAGAAAGGACAACCATCTGTGTGTGGTAACATTTCGGGGCAGATGTATATATTCCTGGAGTATGGGGACAGATGTGTATATTAAAGCATGGGGGCAGATGCTGTAATGTACACATCTGCCCCCATGCTGTAATGTACACATCTGCCCCCATGCTGTAATGTACACATCTGCCCCCATGCTGTAATGTACACATCTGCCCCCATGCTGTAATATACACATCTGCCCCCATGCTGTAATGTACACATCTGACCCCATGCTGTAATATACACATCTGCCACCATACTGCCCCCACCACATTTACCAGTGGCTAATGCAGAGTTGCAATGCAAGGAGATCAGCTAAAAGTAGTTGTATCTGTATGTGCGTTAATTAATCGAAATTAGTCGATTAAAAAAAAAAACGATTAATCGAACACAACAATTTTAATCAGTCACAGCCCTAATATATATATATATATATATATATATAGGTATGTGTGTGAGTGAGTGTATACCTGTGCATAGTACAATAGAAAGATATGGGAAGCCATGACCTGTATGAAAGGTCGAGAGATTCTTATATGGGCTCATTCTTTATTAAGTCATGATGACCTATATATATATATATATATATATATATATATATATATATATATATATCTTTAGAAACCACTCTTGGGTATGCATTGGGATGAACAGGGCCGTTTGAAGGAATTTGGGGGCCCCAAGCAAAATGGGGGGCCCCCAATCACCCCCCCCCTCCCGCACGCAAAGCCTACGTTATCGCATGTTCTTACTCCACCCATGTTCTTACTCCCCCCAGTCCCTATGTTTCTATATTCTCACCTCCCTTTCTTCCCTGTAGCATGACCAAGCTCCTCTTCCTCCTGTCACTCCGGTGTTCTATCATTATGGGTCCCCAGTCCCGTATCAAATAGTGCCTGGGCCAGGTACCGTGCGGTACAGGAGATTCAGTTTCCTGTGTTCCCGGCTGGACTGAAAGGAAGTGAGCACTCAGTGTGCACTTCCTGTTTGTCCGGCCGGGAACAGGAAACTGAATCTCCTGTACCACGAGTGGTACCTGGCCAGAATGACAGGACTCCAGGAGGCAGGAGGAGGAGCTCGGCCAAGCTACAGCCTGGGAAGGGGAAGTTGGGGGCTCCAGGCCAGCCCGGGGGCCTCAAGCAATTGTTTGTTTTGCCTGTCCTGTAGCGACAGGCCTGGGGATGAACATGTGTGTGTGTATATACTTTAACCATGTGCTATGTGTAATTACCTACCATCCTTATTTGAAAAAGTCAAACTATGGTGTACTTTTGATATGCATAGAGAAAGGTCCTAAACACTGCACAGCTAGCAAAGCCATTGGTAAAGAGGTGAAAGCAGCCTTAGCCAACTTAATCCAAAGCCACGCCCCCAACATATTTCACCCCACCCAAGGGGCTTAATCATGGTGGTGTACTTTGGCTTAAGCCTGATAGGGCTTGTTTACACTTGCTTCAGCTTCAACACACATTAAAACACCTACCGCTTCAACATGCTTTTATGATGTGTTTTTGATGCAGGATCTTTTCTGTATAGCGAACTTTTTTACCCTTGGAATAAAACACAAACAGTCTACACTGAGATCGTGTTTTCTGTTGTTTTTTCATATCTTATCGGATTACTTACCACTCTGCTGGATCCATCCGCATCTTCTCTCCCATGCTGAGACCAAGCTGTTTTGACCAGTTAACGCAAATGGTCCATCCCATCTGGTAAGGAAGCATTTCTCTTGTTGGTGGTGGTTACATCACTTTCGTTTGAAGAGTTTTCGCTGTATCACTGGGTGTCATCTTCAGTTACTTTTATATGGACTTTCATTGCGCTGCACTTACATATTTTTTTCATTGTTGTCAGTAGGCATACAATTACTGTAACTTGATTATTGGTATCAGTGGGAGCAAAATTACACTTACCATTGGTGTCAGTAGAAGCAAAATTACCTTCAACATTGGTGTCAGTGGGAGCAAAATGGCCCTCAACACTGATGTCAATAGAAGCAAAATGACCCTTAACACTGGTTTCAGTGGAAGTAAATGACCCTCAAGTTTGGTGTCAGGGGATCAGCGTGACACCACGGTATAAGTGGGAGCAAAATGTTTAGTGTCATAAAGAACAAAGTCTGTCCCCGGTTTTGTCCGCAGTTTGGATTTGAAAAGGGGTTAGGGCAATTCCAAAGATAGTGCAGAATAAAAAAAATCTGAATTACCCCCCCCCCCCCCCCACACACACACACTCCACCACTCCTACTAGCATAGGGGGGTGTATTTGTTTCCATTATCTGTGCCCCTTTCTGATGATGATGTACTGGTGGAGGGAATATTTCTTCAGTTTCAGGTGCATTCCCATTCAGCTCCACTCGTACGTTCTTCTGCCTTGGCTCAAGTCCTGGTCAGCCGCCTGCCTGCTTATCTCCTTGCCTTCCCTGGCGGAGTGATCTTCCTCTGCCCCCCACCCAGTAGTATCCGGGGGCCCGGAGAGTAAGACTTGACAGACTGTGAGGTGGGCAATGGCGGCCGCGACAGGCGGAGAGTCGCTGATTGCTGCCATTACTAGTAAAAAAAATATATATCTCCCCGGATTTAATATTAAAATCTGGTCACCTTATTCTAACTAGAAAACTTCTTGTAGCCATCAACCAATCAGAATCCCTGTTTAATTCTAAAACTACAGACTATGACAGCTGTAAGCGGACCGGTTGCTATGGGCAATGAGACATTTTCTTGCTAGCACTCTTTTCATTTAAACTAAAACTGTATAGAAGCATAATATAACAGCAAAAGTGCAGGCATGAATAGAAATGAACCCAGGAGTTTATGATCTGTGTCCCCCACAGTTATTTCACTGCTTGATCTTCAGATGCACATCGCAGCAAGTCTTTTTAGCTCTTCGGATCCGTTCACACCACTGTCGCCGTGTTTTCATTAATGAAAGTGCATGTACAACGGACAGCTACGACGTTTCGTGGGATCGTGCCGACCTGCCATAGTATAATGACGGCGACTGGTCGGCAAGTGGTTAAGGACCCATGGTTGGGGGTTGTAAAAGGCAGCGGTTAAACTGTGCTTCTACTGCCCCTCAAATGATGCCCCCTTTACCTTCAGAGACAAAGGCCAGGGGTGAACACATGCTGAAGTCGCAATGCTTTGATTTCTGGCTTCGGCTTTACACCCCACAACTGCGTACCCTGCACATAGTTGCTACCAGGGGTCAAGTCCTGGGAAAAAATGTGGGAACTCCCACCCAAGATCCACTCCCCCAAAAAAAAAAAAATGATACGCTCATATGCATAATTACTAAACCGCATGTTTTCGATCCACTGTACCTTAGTAATCCTTTATGTTACTGGCCACTTCCTGTATATTGATTTAGATAGAAAAAAGTTCTTTCTAAATCCCACGATAACTTGCATCAGACCTCTGCAACGTCTCCTGGGAACAATGACAAAAGCTCCCAGGAGACATTGCAGCATCGAGGAAGTGACGGAATACCCGATGAATCCATATACAGGAAGCGGCCAGTAACATAAAGGATTACTAAGGTTCGCCTGCCCCTGACAGTGACTCGAGCTGGGCATGGCTGCTTAGTGAAGGATTGGCTTGGGTGGCTCGGCTGCTCTCGGATGCTCTAGTCCTGCAAAGGGAACTGAGTTCCTGCTGTGAAAAAAGTGCAGGAACTCCGTTCCCATGCGTTCCCGCAGGACTTGAGCCCTGGTTGCTACGTTCTAGTGCAGGATTCAAGGGGCTAAAACAGGTGGTGAAGAGGTGATAAAGCACCTCCTCGCCGTCTGGCAAACGTTCGGATTGTTTTTCAGAGAGCACCATTAGTGTGAACAAGTCCTAAGTTGAAGGAGATTCAATTTACAGGTAGTGTTTTTTTTCCCAAAGTGATTATAATTCAAAGTCCTTTCTAAATATTCCTCTGATGTAGAGAATCCTCTAGCGAGATTCTAGACCTCTCACACCCCGCAGCGGCTGACGGAATCATCAAAATTAAAGCAGAAAATCTTTTGACAATATTGAGCGCTCAGCCCAGGAATCCGGCATCTTGCGAAGGTAAAGAGAGCAAGAGCGCCCTCCAAAAAATATATGTAATAATCTTTCAAAGATGACATTTGCAATTCAAAATGTGACTACCTGCTTAATGAGTTTCTTTGTTGGAGAAAATTAGCTTTCTTGCCAGTCATATAACACAATAGTTTGCACTCCATTTTTTTTCTCTCTATTATTTAGCTGTGCTTTTCTGATTTCTGATCCAGAACAAGGCCTTTCTGAGTGCTTACACACCGTTGGGTGGGTTCTCTAATCAGCACTCATTTTGGAGTGAATTGTCACATTGAACGATTTGGAGAAAAAAAAGAAAAGAAACCTGTGCGCGCTCCTAGTTCCTGGGTTACTGTTCTCCGGGGTGTTTGATCTGCATTAAAGGGGTGTTCCAGCCTTTTTTTAAGTTTATTAAAAGTCAGCAGCTACAAAAAGTGTAGCTGCTGGCTTTTAATAAACAGACACTTACCTGCTCCACGGTTCCAGCGACGCGCCGGTCGGGGCTCCGCTCCTCGCCCCCCCTCGCCGGCCGGCGTCTTCATTCCTAGTGTGGGCACCCGGCAGTGACAGCTTTCGGCTTCACGGCCGGGCACCCACTGCGCATGCGCGAGCGGCACTGCGGCGCCGTCCGATTGGACAGGCGCTCGCCTACAGGGAGGGGCTGCAATAAGGCGATTAAGCTAATCGCCTTACCAGCCCTTCGGCGGAAGGAGGAAGTGGGACAGGAAGTCCCCTTCTCCTGAAGCCCCCAATCCCCCCCAAAAAAAATTACATGCCAAATGTGGCTTGTAAGGGGGGAAGGAGTGGATTAAGCAGAAGTTCCATTTTTAGGTGGAACTCCGCTTTAATATGGCAGTTCTTGAGCTTGTGAGTCTTCTTCTCTTGGTTACAGCAGTCGTGTCTACCTGCATATTATTTGCTAGAATAAGATGTACAAGTACCATGTTTCCCCAAAATAAGCCCGGTGTCTTGTCAAGCTAGTTCCCCTATCGATATGGTTTCCTGCTCGACAGACGAAGCCCATGGAAATCTCCGAACCTGATCAGCTGTACACGGCGCATGCGCGGCATCCAGGCTAATTCCTTAACATCCCCATGGATTGGAGGATGTTAAAAAAAGAGCCAAGAGGCCGAGCGAGCACAGCGAGGCCTCCTGGCCACTTACAGCGAATTCCACATCGCCCTGGACCTGTTGCTACAGATGATCAGGTTCGGTGATTTCCGACGGCTCGGATTGCGCCTGCGCAGTCAGCGGGAACCATACCAATAGGAGGAACCATATCAGCAGATCACCAGGTCTATATTAATTTTGGCAACAATAGACACAGTAGGGTTTATTTTCGGGGTAGGTCTTACCATGTAATGTGATGTCTTCTCTCCCTCTCCTCTCCCTCCCTGCCTGCTAGAATCCTGGTGTGAACCTGAGTGTTCCCTATTGGACATGACCTCGATTAAAATCCCAACTATTCCTTCCTTTTCAAAGCCCGGTGTCTTGTCAAGCTAGTTCCCCTACGATATGGGTTTCCTGCTTTACAGACGAAGCCCACGGAAATCTCTGAACCTGATCAGCTGTACACGGCAACATCACGGCATCCAGGGCTCATTCCTTAACATCCCCATGAATTGGAGGATGTTAAAAAAAGAGCCAGGAGGCCGAGCAAACGCAGCGAGGCCGAGCAAGCGCAGCGAGGCCGAGCAAGCGCAGCGAGGCCTCCGGGCCACTTACAGCGAATTCCACGTCGCCCTGGACCTGTTGCTACAGCTGATCAGGTTTGGTGATTTCCGACGGCTCGGATTGCGCCTGCGCAGCAAGCAGGGAACCATACCAATAGGAGGAACCATATCGGCAGATCACCGGGTCTTAATATTAAATTTTGGCAACAAAAGACACAGGTAGGGGTTTATTTTCGGGGTTAGGTCTTACCATGTATTTGTGATGTCTTCTCTTTTTTTCTTCTCCCTCCCTGCCTGTTAGGAATCCCTGGCGTGAACCTGAGTTTTAAATGCTTGTAAAATCCTTTAATCCTCTCAGTAGTATATAATGTACAAATGTGTGTACTTCTGAAATAAAATTGTGCCGGATACCTTTGTTATGCTTCCGTGATCCATCGAGCTCTCTTCCCCACACTGAGCACTGCAAAGGGGGGGGGGGGGGGGGGTTCCCCCACTGACAGCTGGGAGAAGAGCAGCGAGAGGTCAGCTTATATTACAGAAAAACACACATTGTACATTATATAATACTGTAACAGAGTGATTATAGGATTTTACAAGAATTTTAAGCTAGGGCTATTTTTCAGGATAGAGCTTATATTGCAGCCGCCCTGGCAATTAACGCTAGGTCTTATTTTCAGGGGAGAAACACAGTAGTTGTATTTGAGATAGGACTGCAGAATTACCAGCCCGAGGGGAACGGTGGTGGTTTAAGAGACAATTGCCCCCCCCCAGATACATTTAATAATTGGGCTTGAGGGTCTTGGACCTCGGTTATCTGATTAAGCCTACCTCCATTGTCTGAGCTAGGGGGGTGCTGGGGTGGACTGTACCCAAAATTTTAGTTGCTCCCCCTGTGCCCTGCGTGCGCACAGGGTGTTTTTCACGATCGGATCTTCTGCGGACAAAGCGTAGGACTTTTGTCCAAAGGGCGTTGGCCAGGAACTTGTACTGCATACAACGGCAAATGAATTGTCGGGCCTACAAACATGAACCTTACTGGTTTTTTCAGCTCTTTAGTGCACCCGACGGACTTGTGTATACAGTATCGGATAATCCACCATACACACATTTGGTTGGCGGACAATTATAAAGCTTGCTATCCCTCATTTGTTGGCGGAAAATCCGACAACAATTGTCCGATGGAGCGTACAAACGGTCAGATTTTCTGACAACAGCCTGTCTTTACACAATTCCCGTCGGATATCCGATCGAGGCGTACGAGGATTTACACTTTCAACAAATCAGGGATCTGTAGGGATTAGAGCCAGGTGTATGAGAACCAATTATACCAAGCAGGTGATAATGATCATCAATTTCATATATAGGATTTAAACACATTAATTGAAACAGCTGTGTTGGAGGCTTAAAACTGGGCGAGGAACCACCAACTCTGCTACTAAGGTGAGGTTGCGGAAGACAGTTTCATGTCACAGGTCATACACCATGGAAAGAGTGAGCACAGCAACAATTCACAAGGTAGTTATACTGCATCAGCAAGGTCTCTCCCAGGCAAAATGTTCAAAGCAGACTGGGGTTTCAAGATGTGCTGTTCAAGGTCTTTTGAAGAAGTACAACAAAATGGGCAATGTTGAGGACCATAGACACAGTGGTTGGCCAAGGAAACGTAATAAAGCAGATGAAAGACACATCTTGCTTACTGTACTTCATTTCAACATCGGAAGATGTCCAGGCAGTGTCATAAGTAGACATGTGCACACTGAAATATTTGTTTCGTAATTTTGTTTTCGTCCGAAAAATAAATTTATTTAGTTACTCCTGAAATTCGTTTTTATTTATTTGTTTTTCGTAAAAAAATGCATTCGTCCGAAAATCCAAATTAAGGTCGAATCTGTCATTGAAGGCTTATGGTGTCTGTCGAATGTTCCAAGAAGAAAAAAAAAAAAAAAAAAAATCCACTCTTCATGTCTCTCTATGTCAAATCTTCATGTTTCTCTATGTCGAATCTTTTCTCTCTATGTCGAATCTTTTCTCTCTATGTCAAACTCTTCTTCATGTCTCTATAATGTGGAATCTTTTCTCACTACATATGTCAAATCTTTTCTCTTTATGTAGAATAATATTGGACTAATAGAGTTAAGGTTAGGCACATTTGACCGCAAAACGAAAACAAAAATAAAGCATTTGTTTATGTCAGATCTTTCGGTTTTCGTTTTATGTGCTTTCGTTATCGTTTGTTTAAAACGATAACGAAAATACCTGAAATTCGGACGAAAATGCATTCGGATAAAAACGAATGCACATGTCTAGTCATAAGTGCACAACTGGTGGAAAACAATGGGACCCAGGTACACCTGACCCATGTGGCCATGACTCTGACGTGGAAACAAGGCCAAACCACTCAACTATGCATGAAAATATAGTAACAGGGGTACAGAAAAATGGTAGCAGGTGGCTCTGGACTGATGAGTCAAATGTGAAATATTGTTGTAGCAGGAGGGAGGCAGTTTGTTCACTGAAGAACTGGAGAGTGGTAGAATAATAAGTGATTGCAGACAACAGTGAAGCATGGTGAAGGTTCCTTGGAAGTTTGAGGCTTTATTTCTGCAAATGGAGTTGGAGATTTGCTCAGGATCAATGGTGTCCTCAATGCTGAGAAATATAGGCAGATACTAATTGTAACAGCTCTGGTGAATGAGAGTGAACCACAACTTGCGGTTAGCAAGGATTTCAATGCACTTCTCACTCCAATCAAAACACAGGAGTTTGGGGGTTCTCTACATCATCTCTCTCTCACATAAAGGAATGCATTGAGCTACTAAGACTGGACATATTACAACATGCGACCAAACTGTAGCGTTTTAAAAGTACACAATACACATGAAGATTCCAATGCACATCTGAATGCAAGTGATTATCAGTACAGGACCCCAGGCGTCACTCTAATCAGGGAACAGGAGTTTGGGGGTTCTCTACATCATATCACTTCAACATAAAGAAATAGATTAGGCCACTAAGGGAATAGGCATGAAATTCCTTCAACCCTTAGCATAGGAAAGTTTAGGCGAACATGTTCAGTCACTTAGGGGCATGGGCCCATAAACAATGTACCAACTTATGTCAAGCACGTAGTAAATAGGATTTGTGATAGCAACTAATAGTTGCGTAAGAGTGGCATAAATATAGCTCTGCTAAGTTGAGTATGTATGTCCCTTTAAGATACTCTACAGCGGACAGCTGAAGACACACTAAGTTAGTCCAGGCAGCAAATAGTATTCAATAATCCAGATTTAAATACAACCATGTTTAGAAGCAATATACGTAGCAGGTCTTCTAAGGCACTACAAGTGAAACAATTGCTACTTATCCGTTTGCAGGATGTGAGTGTTGTAGTCCTGTTAGCAGCAATGAGATTTCTGTAGTGCATCATCTTCAGGAGAAAGATATCCTTAACGTGTCCCAGCATGGCAGTCTGCATTATCTTCAATCAGGCAGGCATCCTGGGTGGCATGGTTTACAGGCTCAAGGATTGCTGGTACCCATAGTGCTTGGTAGCCAAGCTGGCTACAGCGACAATAATAGAACAGTGTGCAGTCTGCACACTGTTCCCTATATAGGAGCGGGGCAGGTGCATGGAGAAACCGCCGTGATTCGCGGCGCACTTTCCGCGTTCCAAGCTGGAATGCACACGGCGCCCAGGCGATGATGTCATTGCGCGGGCGCCGTATGCGCTCCAGCATGGAACGCATTACGCCACTGAAAGCGCCTGTTACACTTATCCATCATGCTATACCATCAGAGAGACATGTGATTGGCCCCAAATGTATTCTGCAGCAGCCAATATACCGTATTTATCGCCGTATTAACACACACCTTCAATTTAAGAGGGAAGTTTCAGGATTATTATTTTTTCAAATAAACCACTTTGAAGCAAAATAATCAGTGTCAGCCTGATTAGTGCCCATGTGCAGTCTCAATGCAGCCTGATCTCCATCTGCAGCCTCAATGCAGCTTATGTGCCCATCTGCAGCCTGATCTGCACCCATTCATGCAGCTGATGCGCATATGCAGCCTCATGCAGCCTCTGTGCCCATCTGCAGCCTGATCCCATCTGCAGCCTCTGTGACCATTTTCAGCCTGATCGGTGACCAATCTGCAGCCTGATCTGCGCCCATCCAATGCAGCCTCACCATCTCCCATGCAGTGCAGGAGACCAGGAGGGGGACGAGCCCCGCCGCAATTTCACCGAGCCGTCATCTTCTGTTTACAGTACTCGGCTCTCAGTCGGCAGTCACATACACAGTCCCGCCTCCGCCATTGCCCTTGGACCAGCTCCTGTGATTGACAGAACACTGGTCCAATGCCGGTGGCGGAGGCGGGATGTGTGTGTGACGCCAGAGCCGAGTAAAACAGGACATGATGGCTCAGTGATTCCGACGGCGCTCGTCCCCCTCCTTTTCCTCCGAGTTACGCTATCGGCGTATAGCACGCACCCGTGATTTTCCCCCTATTTTCAGGGGAAAAAAGTGTGTGTTATACGCCGATAAATACGGTATTTACTGTATGAGCTATTTTCTGTGAAAAAAAGAACAAGGAGTCCTGGAAGTGATGGTGTGGCCCCCACAGAGCCCTGATCTGGAATTACATGAAGAGACAGAAGGATTTGAGAATTTGATTTTGTTTTGCAAGATGTTTGGAACAGTCTACCTGCCAAGTTCCTTCAAAACCCGTGTGCAAGTGAAGAATTGATGCTGTTTTTGAAGGCAAAGGGGGGTCACAACAAATATTGATTTGATTTGGCTTTCTCTTCTGTTTATTTACTTTTCATTTTGTTAATTGATAAAAATAAACTATTAACACTTCTATTTCTGAAAGCATTCTTAATTTACAGCATTTTTTCACACCTGCCCTAAACTTTTGCACAGTAGTATATACAGTAGATAGAAAACATACCAAAAATTTCACCTTTTCGTCTAAACTTCCTGCTAGTTTTTTTTTATCAGTTTATTGGTGAAAAATGTTTTAAATTGGCTTTAGCGAAGTGAGGCACGAAGGTAATCAGGATTCGGCAGTCGCAGCAGAATGTGCGCTTTTTCCCCAGGAGAACACCTTCTCTGAAGAAATTCTTGAAGTGATTACTGACAGCAAAGGTCAGACACATTGGCCTGTGAGCACAGACTGTTGGTTTAGCGGCGATGATTGGCTCACGGGTAGAGGAAAACCCAGGGGCCATCTTAGCAGAAGTGGAAATCAGTGAGCAGGCAGGAGATATTCCTTCTCTAATGCCGAATAAAAGTTAGGAGATGAAAAAGGGAGCGTTAGAATTTCTGCACTCAGTGCATTGGATGGAATTACCTATTTCGCCTCATATCACATACTTAGGTTTTTTAAATCCTAACTAATTTTAACCCTTAACCACTTGCTTACTGGGCACATAAACCCCCTTCGTGCCCAGGTGAAATTTCAGCTTCCGGCACTGCGTCGCTTTAACTGACATTTGCGCGGTCATGCGACGTGGCTCCCAAACAAAATTGACGTCCTTTTTTTCCCACAAATAGAGCTTTATTTTGGTGGTATTTGATCACCTCTGCGGTTTTTATTTTTTGCGCTATAAACAAAAAAAGAGCGACAATTTAAAAAAATATATATATGTTTTACTTGTTGCTATAATAAATATCCCATTTTTTTATTTTTTTAAATATTTTTTTTCTCAGTTAAGGCCGATACGTATTTTTGTAAAAAAGAAAAAAAATCGTAATAAGCGACTGGTTTGCGCAAAAGTTATAGCGCCTACAAAATAGGGGACAGAATTATGATTTTTTTTTATTATTTTTTTTTTACTTGTAATGGCGGCGATCTGCGATTTTTATTGGGACTGCGATATTGCGGCCGACATATCGGACACTTTTGACACAAATTTGGGACCATTCACATTTATACAGCGATCAGTGCTATAAAAATGCACTAATTACTGTATAAATGTGACTGGCAGGGAAGGGGTTAACACTAGGGGGTGAGGAAGGGGTTAAATGTATTCCCTGGGTGTGTTCTAACTGTGTGGGGGGAGGGGGGTGACTGGGGGAGGTGACCGATGCTGTGTCCCTATGTACAAGGGACACAGATCGGTCTCCTCTCCTCTGACAGCACGTGGAGCTCTGTGTTTACACACAGAGCTCCACGTCCCTGTTGTCACCTGCTGTGTCACCGCCGATCGCGTGTACCCGGCGGACATCGCGGCCGCCCAGGTACACGCATCGGCTCTTCAGCGATGCGCCGGGACAGTGTTTACCCGCTGCGCGCCACCCAGTGGCGCGCGCGGGTAATGCTTTTAAAAAGACGTCCAAAGACGTCCACCTGGCACTTGAGAGTCGCGCTGTTGATGTCTTTTGTCAATAGCGTGGATCTGAAGTGGTTAAGGACCGCTGCACGACTATTTACATTGGCAGAATGGCACGGCTGGGCATATGGACGTACAGGTACGTCCCCTTTAACCACTTAAGGACCGCCTCCTGCACATTTACGTCGGCAGAATGGCACGGCTGGGCACATGCACAATAGGTACGTTCTGTGCTAGTACCCATCCGTTGGTCGTTGGCGCGCGCCCGTGACCCGGTCCGAAGCTCCATGACCGGGACCACGGGACCCGATCGCCGCTGGAGTCCCGCGATCGGTCCCCGGAGCTGAAGAACGGGGGGAGCTGTGTGTAAACACAGCTTCCCCGTTCTTCACTGTGGCGGCGTCATTGATCGTGTGATCCCTTTTATAGGGAGACACAATCGATGACGTCACACCTACAGCCACACCCCCCTACAGTTGTAAACACACATGAGGTCACACATAATCCCATTGTGTGGTTAACTCCCAAACTGCAATTGTCATTTTCACAGTAAACAATGCATTTTAAATGCATTTTTTTCCTGTGAAAATGACAATGGTCCAAAAAATGTGTCAAAATTGTCCGAAGTGTCCGCCATAATGTCGCAGTCACGAAAATAAATCTCTGATCACCACCATTAGTAGTAAAAAAAAAGAAATTAATAAAAATGCAATAAAACTATCCCCTATGTTGTAAACGCTATACATTTTTGCGCAAACCAACCGATAAACGCTTATTGCAATTTTTTTTTACCAAAAATATGTAGAAGAATACGTATCGGCCTAAACTGAGGAAAATAAATGTTTTTTTTATATATTTTTGGGGGATATTTATTATAGCAAAAGTAAAAAATATTTTTTTCAAAATTGTCGCTCTATTTTTGTTTATAGCGCAAAAAATAAAAACCGCAGAGGTGATCAAATACCACCAAAAGAAAGCTCTAAAGGATGCTAATTTTGTTTGGGAGCCACGTCGCACGACCGCGCAATTGTCTGTTAAAGCGGCGCAGTGCCGAATCACAAAACCTGGCCGCGTCCTTTAGCTGCCTAAAGGTCCGGGTCTTAAGTGGTTAAGATGCCCAGCCATGGGTTGCGAGGGCGCCGCCACTGGCGTGCTCATGACGCGGTCCGAAGCTCTGTGACCTCGCCTGCGGTACCCGCGGACCCGATAGCCGCCGGTGTCCCGCGATCGGGTCACAGAGAGGAAGAACGGGGAGAGGTAAGTGTAAACAAACCTCTCCCTGTGCTTTCTAGTGTGGCTGTCACTGATCGTCTGTTCCCTCTGTTAGGGAACGACGATCAGTGACGTCACACGCACAGTCACGCCCCCCCACAGTAAGAACACTCCCTTAGGGCACACTTAACCCCTATAGCGCCCCCTCCTGGTTAACCCCTTTCACTGGCAGTGTAATTTTCACAGTAACAGTGCATTTTTATAGCACTTTTCGCTGTAAAAATGACAATGGTCTCAAAAGTGTGTCAAAAGTGTCCGATGTTTCCGCCATAATGTCGCAGTCACGAAAAAAAACATTGATCGCCGCCATTAGTAGTAAAAAAAATTATGAATAAAAATGCCATAAAACTATCCCCTATTTTGTAAACGCTATAACTTTTGCGTAAACCAATCAATAAACGCATATTGCGACTTTTTACCAAAAATATGTAGAAGAATACGTATCGGCCAAAACTGAGGAAAACATATTTTTTTTAGATATTTTTTGGGGATATTTATTATAGCAAAAAGTTAAAAATATTGTTTTTTTTTTTCAATTGTCATGCTATTTTTGTTTATAGCGCAAAAAATAAAAACTGCAGAGGTAATAAAATACCACCAAAAGAAATCTCTATTTGTGGGGAAAAAAGGACGTCAATTTTGTTTGGGAACCACGTCGCACGACCGCGCAATTGTCAGTTAAAGCAGCGCAGTGCCGAATAGCAAAAAGGGGCCTGGTCCTTTACCTGCATAATGGTCCGGGGCTTAAGTGGTTAAGCTGGAATTAGATAAATACATTAAAACCCCCAAAAATGTATTTATTTTTGGCTGGCACAATGTATAGTATAAGATTTCAGATAATCTGTGCTCGGTCTTGCCACACAGAGTTAATCCAGCTCTGACTAATCCTCTTATATTTTTTCAGTGAGATAAAACTGACAAACAGAGAAATACTTGTCTGTTCTACCCCCATGATGTGAGTGACAGATGATTTACATATCTCATGCACGTGCCTGAGAAGTCATGTGATGACTTTTCTGGGTTTTGACTGGATGTTAGTGATCATAGCAGAATTTAGTGTAAGGAATACACAGGAGAAAGTGCATGCTGACAAGGGGAGTGTAGATGTGGGCGGGGAGTCTACTGACATCACAACTCCACCCACCGAGCTCCAGACAACAGACCCGCCCACAGAATCTGCAGTTTTTAGGGTCTGATAACAGACATAGGGGAGACATTTGACAAGTAAGGATACATGCAGGAGGCATCTATATCCTTATAGATCAGCACCATGGCAGTAGTCTAGAAAGGATGAGAGTGGCTTTACATCCACTTTGATGCAAAGGAATCATAAAGGCTTCAGTGTGCCATGGTCAATGCAAATAGTTTTTTATTTGACGGCACTTCTACACAGGAAGGCCATGGTAATATGAGTGAGAAAAGGTGAAGTAATAAAAGGGGGACCACGCTGCGGATGTGTTAGTTCGGCACTGATGCACATTAATAAAATACATTACTTACAAATCTACCGCGATCTAGTCCTACCTTGGTTTGCATAATGGAAAAATAGCCAGCCTTTCATCTGAATACACTTACATAATTATTCTCTAAAATGCTGAAAAACATACGTCTGCAAAACACTGGTTAGCACCGCAATTGTATACATTAGCCTGCGCTCCGCTTAAGCTGTGTGAAATGAATGAACAAACCTGGGTGATCTGTAATGGAACTTATTGTATACAAAATGTTATCAGATACACATAAACCCATTTACAATAGCTCTGAGATAAGGAAACTAGAAGAAGCACTGTGACTAATAACAACCAATCAGATGCCCTGTGAAATGACAGATGGAAATTGATTGGTTACACCTCTACAGTATGTAAGCTATCAGGAGATACGCCGTCGTATCTTGTATCTGAATCTGGCCCAGTGGCTGCAATTGATGAGCACAGTGGCTGCATTTGATGGCACAGTGACTGCGTTTGATGGGCACAGTGGCTGCATTTGATGGACACAGTGGCTGAAATTGATGGGCAGAGTGGCTGCATTTGATGGGCACTGTGGCTGTATTTGATGGCACAGTGGCTGCGTTTGATGGGTACAGTGGCTGCATTTGATGCGCACAGTGGCTGCAATTGATGGTTTTTTTTCTGAATTTTTCAGTTTGTTTGTGCCCACTGGCAGAGTGCCCCCTTGTCTTTTGTGTTGACCGTAAAGTGAAAAACTCAACACCAAGTTCACTATATGAACCCCTTTTATATTTGTACATGTTGATCATATCCCCCCTTAATCTCCTCTTCTCAAGAATAAATTCAGTTCCTCTAATCTTTCCTCATAGCTGAGCTCCTCCATTCCTCGTATCAGTTTGGTTGCTCTTCTCTGCACTTTCTCCAGTTGCCTGATATCCTTTTTGAGAACTGGAGCCCAAAACTGAACTGCATATTCCAGATGAGGTCTTACCAATGATTTGTACAGGGGCAAAATGATATCTCTCTCTCTGGAGTCCATACCTCTCTATACAAGAAAGGACGTTGCTCGCTTTGGAAACCGCAGCTTGGCATTGCATGCCATTATTGAGCTTATGATCAACCAAAACCCCCAGATCCTTCTCCACTACGGATCCCCCCACCACAGTTGGATCGCCTAGGTCATCTGAGTGGAAGTGGGAGTGGGTACCAGTTAAAATGAGGTACCCGCAACCCCCCCGCCCCCGAAGAGGAGGGGGGTGGAGACAGATTTTGTCTTTTTGGGTGGAGCTCCGCTTTAAATGTTACATAACATGGTTGGCAGGAACCTGTATACAATGAGGTCATCATTTAGAAATGCCTTGAATCCTCCAGGACAGCACTGAGAATGGAAGCTTTCCTGTGACATAATATGGCTTTATCAATCCATCATCGTGGTCAAACCGCGCCTCCTAATATCCTGCTTAACTATGCAATCATGCAACAAGAAGCTATCGATTCCTCCTCTCTTTTTTTTTAATCTAGAAAAGAAGAGAATAGGCTTCAGTATGACAGCCTGTCCAAGTTACTTAATTAAAATCCTTTTAATAAAATGTATGTCAATCACCTTATTGTATTACTCAGACATGACCCGGCAAAGTCTTGTAGTGGCTTGATTAATAGAAAGCAGGATTTTATAAGCAGATACAGCACAGCAGTACTGGATGTTCTGCACGGAGTTTTGACTATTGTGGAGACCTTTCAGAGCAGGAATATGCTAAAATAGGCTTTGAGGTCTGGGACATTATTTCTCTTAAAGCTGGTTGTTGTTTTAGGCTTGTGGGAGACGGGTTCCTCCTTCAGCTGGCCTCAAGAACCTGCAATGGGCCACATAAAGTAGACACGTAGACCAGACATTTTCCTTATAACATTGACCTTGAACCAGACAAATACAAGAGAATAAATTGGGATTTGTAAGGTGCAGCGTAAGATGGAATGATATCAACTGTGATATATACGATTTTTTTTTTAAAGAGCAAATAAAAAATGGCTAAAAAGATAACAATTGGCAAGTACATAGCAATAAAGTTTTATGGATACAGAACTGTAGAAAGCAGTTCCCATCATGTTTCGCCCATATGTCGGGCTTCTTCAGGGGATGCTGTCCAATTAAAGGTACAAGTGAGCCACATCACATCCGCCGCTCCGTCCGCCACTGCCCTGTTTTATTTTTTCTTAATAGAAGGCTGTACAGCCCTCCCCAGTACAGATCTGCCCCAGTAGATCTCCCCCAGTACAGCTCTCTGCTCTCCCCGGTACAGCTCTCCCCCAATACTGCTCTCCCCTGGTACAGCTCTCCCCCGGTACAGCTCTCCCCCGGTACAGCTCTCCCCCAGTACAGCTCTCCCCCAGTACAGCTCTCCCCCAGAATTGCTCTCCCCGGTACTGCTCTCCCCGATACAGCTCTCCTCCGGTACTGCTCTCCCCGGTACAGCTCTCACCCAGTACTGCTCTCCCCGGCACAGCTCTCCTCCGGTACTGCTCTCCCCGGTACAGCTCTCCCCCGGTACTGCTCTCCCCGGTACAGCTCTCCCCCAGGACTGCTCTCCCCCAGTACAGCTCTCCCCCAGTACAGCTCTCCACCTGTACAACTTTCCACCTGTACAGCTATCCCCAGTGCAGACCTTCCCCTATTCTGCCCTCCCCAGTACAGATCTGCCCCAGTACAACTCTTCCCCAGAACAGCACTCCCCCAGCACAGCTGTTCCCAGTGCAACCTTCCCCAGCACAGCTCTCCCCACTACAGCTCTTCCCCAGTACAGCCAACACCAGAACAATTCTCCCAGCACAGCTCTCCCCAGCACAGCCCCCCCCCCCCCGATAAACAAGAACATGTGCTTTGTGCTGAAAGTTAGGCCAAATATGGTCCTCGGAAGGTGTCCTGACCTGTTGTGCTTAAAGTGGATGTAAAGCCACTCTCATCCTTTCTAAACTACTGCCATAGTGCTGATCTATAAGGATATACATGCCTCCTACATGTATCCTTACCTGTCAAATGTCTCCCCTCTGTCTGTTATAAGAACTCAAAATCTGAAGATTCTGTGGGTGGATCTGTTGTCTGGAGCTCGGTTTGTGGAGTCGTGATGTCAGTAGACTCCCTACCCTCCTCTATACTCCCCTTGTCAACATGCATTTTTTCCTGTGCATTCCTTACACTAAATTCTGCTATGATCACTAACATCCAGTCAAAATCCAGAAAAGTAACCACATGGCTTCAGAAAAGGAAATAATGTCTGTCTCCAGGCTAGTGCATGAGATGTGTAAATAACCTGTCACTCACAGCAAAGGGGCGGAACGGACTAAGGTTTTTCTCTGTAAGTCCGTTTTATTTCACTGAACATTAAAAGAGGATTGCTCAGAGCTGGATTAACTCTGTGTGGCAAGACTGGGCACAGACGGTAAGAAATCTTATACTGTACATTGGGACATGAAAAAAAAATTGGGTTTACATCCACTTTAAGGGGGAAGTTGAACCAAGATTAAGGCCCAGGAGGAGGGATTTACTGGAGGAAGAAACCAGGAAAAGGGCTGGTTCTCTTGCAAAGGTCTTAGGAGGATGTATGGTGGGTGGTCTAGGAGAAAGTCTTCCCCTTTATAATTGTATATATTGTAAGGGGTTAGCTCGGTAGCGGGGTGTGTGACCCCCTTGTATGGGTTCACCACACACTGAATTTATACAGGCTGGCAGTCGAAGACGGTTGAAAACAACGTTTTTGGTTTATTCTTCCATCTTGCTGGAAAACAATTGCAAGCATCCAAACAGCATAAACAAAATCAAGCATAAAATAAACCCTAGCCACTCTGGGCGTCTGCCTTCCACACAGGAACCTATCTATGGAGTCTAACACAGCCTACTGCTGGGTAGACAGTGCTGGTCATACAGCAGAAAAACAATAGTCTTTAGATTTTTTATCACACAGGAAAATCAATCCTCTCCTCACCTCCTCATAAGACCCTCAGTGCTGCTCTCCTACTCACAAAGCCTCAGGAATGATGCAGCCAATTAGTGGTAATCCTTTGGACTACTTATAGAGGCTTTAATTGCCTCATTCTGAACAGCTGAAGTTTTTCACCGGCCTCAAACCTTCCCTGGCTACATTTTTCAGCCGACGCCTAATAACAATTAGTGTATTGTCTAACAAGGCAGAAATGTATGTCCCGTCTGTGACAACAACAACAGATTTACCTGACTTCCTGTCACAATATATAAGACCCCAACAATTTTACCTTTTTCTTTTTCTGCATGCTGGTGGACAGTCAACCAAACCAGAGCAGAGTTTCTTCTTCCCGATCAGCACTTCATAAAACAAAGGCATTACATCATTTCTCTTTTTGTTTCACTACATTCTGAATAAGATAGTTTTGCTCTCAGGTGTACCCACCACACTCCCGTTTGATCGTAATCCTATTTTCTGTAGTTTGGGTCCCGCAGATACCTTAGATGACTTTTTTTTTTCCACTTTGTTTTGGTTTATTAAAATGTTCAAGGAATACCAAAGTCAATGAATCCTTTTTTTAGTTTCACAATTCCGTTATTATGGGACAAAAAAAAAAGTCAATATGGTATCAACCTGGTGAAACAACCCTAATCACATTGTGATTGATTAGAAAGCACTTTATGAAATCTTTCCAGCAGAGCTTCAATATGTTTTCTGGGATGACAGGAAGGGTGATGAGAGGAAGGTGAGCTCTGTCAAGAGTATCAGCTTCTGGTCTAAGCGATGACAAATGCCGAGCCGCGAGATTTTTGTGCTGTAAGAAAAGGCGCTCTTTGATTTTTAGCGAAGGAAGGAGACCTGTTGCTTTTACCTATAATTTCATGCTGTTATTTTCTGGATGCATTGTATTCCTTTTAATAAAACTTGGTAGGAGAAAAATTGCAGTTTTAGAGACCGACTTTAGGAGATAAGTTTTAGTTCTTGTTTTTTTAGGAAGCTTCTTCTTTCTGATTTTTGTATATCTCCTGCGGCATTGCACACCTTTTTTTGCACACATGCAAATTTTCGGTTGGAAATATTGGGCCAGATTCACGAAGAATTGCGGCGGCGTAACGTATCGTAGATACGTTTTACCGCCACGAGTTTTCATCGCAAGTGCCTGATTCACCAAGCACTTGTGATGAAAACCTACGCCGGCGGCCTCCGGCGCAAGGCGGGCCAATTTAAATGGGCGTGTGCCATTTAAATTAGGCGCGCTCCCGCGCCGGACCTACTGCGCATGCTCCGTTCCATAATTCCCGTCGTGCTGTTCCCGATTTTGTCCCCGGATTGGATTTGAACAGGAGGTGGGGGAATTTCAAAGACAGTCATGCAGAATTAAAAAAAAATAATCAGAATTACACCCCCCCCTCCTACTTGCTTAGGGGGTGTATTTTTTCTATTATCTCTGCCCCTTTCTGATGATCATGTGCTGGTCAGAGCAGAGGGAATATTTGTTCAGTTTTGGGTGCATGGCCATTCAGCTTCGCTCGCATGTTCTTCTGCCTTCGCTCAAGTCCCGGCCAGCCGCCTGCCTGCTTATCTCCTTGCTTTCCCTGGTGGAGTGATCTTCCTCCTCTCCCCACCCAGTAGTAGCCGGGGCTCAGAGAGTGAGACTTGACAGGCTGTGAGGTAGGCGGCAGCGGGCAGAGAGTCGCTTATTGCCGCCATTACTAGTAAAAAAAAAAAAAAAGGTCCCCGGATTTCATTTTAAAAATCTGGTCACCTCAGCCTAACTCCTCCCAAGAGCCAGCCCACTTCTTGAGAGTACTGAGGTTGGGAGGTCACATGACCCCAGTGCCGGGACAAGGTCATCTAGAGCCCAGGGCGAACATGCCAAACTGCCCAAAAAAAATCACTCCTCCTAGCACAAATCCTCTACCCCTAAAATGTCCCCTCCTAGTCCACATCTTCTCCCCCACTTTAAATGATGCTCTTCCAAGCACATGTCCCAGCCCCCCAAATCCCCCCTCCTAGCATGAATACTTTTCTCCCATCCCCCCTTCCAACAAAAATCCCCCCAAATTACCACTCTTAGCACCCCCCACAAATTTCCCTAACTAGAACAGTCCATACCCCCCTGGCCCCCCCAAATCACCCCTTCCAACACAAGTCCCCTCCACCCCCCATCCTCCTTGTGGTGCCCCTTCACTTCACATGATACCACAGTGCCCAGGGCAGCCGCCCCTCCTGCCCCCCCCCCCTGTCCCGGCCAATCCATTTATTCTGTGCATGCTCCAACTGGGTAGCTAATAGATACAATTGCGTTTTACATTCAATTGTTCAGAAAAAGACCCTCTAGAACAGGGGTGTCACACTCAATTTCATCGTGGGCCGCATCAGCATTATGATTGTCCTCAAAAGGGCCGCTTGTATCTGTAAAATTAGATGTCCAGCGCACTCCCTCCCCCTTAAATTAGATGTCAAGAGCCACCCCACCATCAGAAGTTGAGTCCCCCACTCTCCCTTACATCACAGTGCACCCCCCTTTCCTTATGCTGCTGCTGGGAAGAAGCTGGATGCATTGCTTGAAAGCAGAAAGTAAGGGTCTGGAGTAGGACCAGAGGAGGGCTGGAGCTGCAGGAGAGGTGTGAGGGCCACATAAAATGGCCTGGAGGGCCAGATTCAGCCCACGGGCCTTGTGTTTGCAACCTGTGCTCTAGAATTAAACAGATTACAAACATGAACATATAGGGCTAGATTCACGTAGGGGGACGCAAATTTGTGCGGGCGTAGCGTATCCTATTTATGCTACGCCTCCGCAACTTAGACGGGCAAGTGCAGTATTCACAAAGCACTTGCTCCGTAAGTTGCGGCGGCGTAGCGTAAATCTGCTGGCGTAAGCGCGCCGAATTCAAATTGTCAAGAGGTGGGCGTGTTTTATGCAAATAAAACATGACCCCACGTAAATGACGTTTCTCACGAACAGCGCATGGGCCGGCCGTGAACGTATGCCAGTGCGCATGCTCCTAACCACGTCGCAAATAGTCAATGCTTTCGACGTGAACGTAATTTACACAAAGCCCTATTCGCGAACGACTTACGCAAACGACGTAAAATTTTCAAAATTTGACGCGGGAACAACGTCTATACTTAACACTGGCTATGCCTCATATAGCAGGAGTAACCTTACGCCGGAAAAAGCCTTACGCAAACGATGTAAAAAAATCCGCCGGGCGCACGTACGTTTCTCAATCGGCGTATCCAGCTCATTTGCATATTCTACGCTGAAATCGACGGCAGCGCCACCGAGCGGTCAGCGTAAATATGCACCCTAAGATACGACGGTGTAAGAGACTTACGCCGGTCGGATCTTAGGGAAATATATGCGTAACTGATTCTAAAAATCAGGCGCATAGATACGACCCCGCACACTCAGAGTTATGGCGGCGTATCCGGAGATACGCTGTCGTAACTCGTATCCAGGCCAGAGTATGTATCAGAAGAAAAAAAAAAGGCAATTACAAGTGCATTTATTAAAGGCAAATAGCTCCAGAGCTTAGTAAATGGGGTAAAGCTTTACTTTTCAGCGAATACCCAATCACATGCAAGGAAAATAAAAAAAAAACAGAATTTTTGCTTGCACATGATTGGATAATGGAAGTCAGCAGAGCTTCTGCTCATTTACTAAGCTCTGGACTAAAGCAACTGCACTTTGCAAAGTGCGCAGTCTATTTGCCTTTAGTAAATCATCCCCCTGGTATTTTAAGACCGTGGAGATGCCGTCTGCTCAGATTGGATATATAAAAACCCGGCACAGTCAGGTAGCAAAGAGCATTATATATAAGCTAGAGAGCCGTGCGATGTCAGATCCAGACTGTACGCTGCCGCCATTATTATTCTGTACCACAAAGTGCCCGATAACCATCAGGCCATGACCGCGTCCGAAGGGATTTCTGTAGTCAGAGCCGCACAGAAAACTACACGCAGAGATGTGCATTAAATGCAGAAAAAGCCTCCGGGGCTCCATATTTCATCTGTAAGGTGAGGCTGAAAAGACATTTTATTTTCAGGTGAAGTAAGGGCCTCAGTCTATGTGCCAAATAAATAATAAATGTGCCACATGGATCTAACTGTGCCAAGTCTCGGCTTTGTAGCAACTGGAGCAACATGCAACTTAAAAAAAGAAATTAAAAAAAGATAAAAAAATAAAACATACAAACAAATGTTATATTATGAAAAACAATAATACAAACATCAAATGTAATTAGCTAATACTTATATTTATTGAGTATTTTTTTTTTTTTGTTTGATACATGTTATTTATGTTTAGAATTATACCTAATTTACACTATATATATTGGGTCAGATTCACATAGAAATAGATGGGCGCAGCGTATCAGAGATACGCTACGCCGCTGTAACTTACTTTTTGCCGGTTCGAATCCCCAAAGAATTTGCGCCGTAAGTTACGGCGGCGTAGTGTATCTCTGGCGGCGGAATTCAAATTGGCGATTAGAGGGCGTGTTTCATTTAAATGAAGCGCGTCCACGCGCCGAATGAACTGCGCATGCTCCGTTTCTAAATTTCCCTCCGTGCATTGCGCTAAATGACGTCGCAACAACGTCATTTGTTTTAACTTAGACGTGAATTACGTGGTGGGAACAATCGTGAATTCCAGACTGGACTATGCAAATGCCCTTTACCTCGGGCTCCCCAAGTACCAAATCGCTCGTCTACAAGTCGTACAGAATACGGCCGCCAGACTGGTGACTGGGAAAAAATCTTGGGAATCAATCTCACCTTCACTGAGATCCCTTCACTGGCTGCCAGTGAAAGACAGAATTGCATTTAAAGCACTCTGCCTGACACATAAGTGCATCCATGGGAAGGCTCCAAGATAGCTATGCGACAAGATCAAACCGCACAATTGCAACCGCATTCTGCGATCCACCGACCAAAATCTGGTCAAGGTTCCAAAAACCAAATACAAGTCCAAAGGAGAAAGAAGGTTTGCGTTCCAAGGCCCCAGGCTTTGGAATGCTTTACCAACCAGCATTCGGTTGGAGCAAAACCACCTGTCTTTCAGAAGGCAGATCAAGACCCTGCTTTTCTGATGGCATGAGACACAAACAACCAGCGCCCAGAGGCGATTCAGTTCGCATGTGCCGCGCTATATAAGTTTTTCATTCATTTATTCATTCATCCATCCCGATTCACGGACGACTTACGCAAAAAAAAAACAATTCAAATTTCGATGCGGGAACGACGACCATACTTAACATGGCAAGTCTAACTATACGCCGCAAAACAGCAGCTTTAACTATACGCCGGAAAAAGCCGACTAGAGACGACGTAAGAGAATGCGACGGCCGCGCGTATGTTCGTGGATCTTCGGAAATAGCTAATTTGCATACCCAACGCGGAAAACGACGTGAACGCCCCCCAGCGGACGCCGAAGTATTGCATTTTAGATCCAAAGTCGTACGAGGACGTACACCTGTCGGATCTAACCCAGAAGCCGTCGTATCATGGTTTGAGGATTCAAACCAAAGATACGACGCGGGTAATTTGAAAGTACGCCGGCGTATCAGTAGATACGCCGGCGTACTCGCTCTGAGGATCTGCCCCAGTGTGCGTGAAACTTATAAAATATTTGAACAAAATAAAAGAATTTTAAAAATGAATAAAACACACAACATGTAGCCCAAAAAAATAATAAAAAGAAAAGAAAACAAATGTCAAATGTATTATTTATTCTCGAAATTTGCACATTCTTGCACATTCTCGAAATTTAACCGGAACAAGCCAATGCTTACAACGGTGACGTCATTCTATGCAAATTCCTATTCGCAAACAACTTACGCAAACGACGTAAAAAATTCAAAATTGCACGCGGGAACGACGGCCATACTTAACATTGAGTACGCCTCAGAACAGCAGCTTTAACTATACGCCGGAAAAAAGCTGAACGAAAACGACGTAAAAAAAATGTGCCGACCGGACGTATGTTCGTGGATCGCCGTAAACAGCTAATTTGCATACTTGATGGAAACGCCATCTAGCGGCAGCCGAAAAATTGCATCTAAGATCCGACGGCGTACTAAGACGTACGCCTGTTGGATCGATCCCAGATGCAGTCGTATCTTGTTTTGTGGATACAAAACAAAGATATGACGCGGGAAATTTAAAATTACGCCGGCGTATCAGTAGATACGCCGGCGTAATCCTTTTGTGGATCTGCCCCCATATATATAAGAACGAAATAAAAAAAAATATGAAAAACAATCAAACAAATATTACATGTAATTATCTAATAATAATACGTATTGTGATAGTAAAAAAAATGTATTATTTATGTTCATAAATATACTTAATTTCCACTAAATATTAATGTAATTGTGCTGTCCCCCCTCTACATTGTAAAGTGTTGTGTGAACGCTATATAAATCGTGTATAATAATAATAGAATTAATAATAAATATTATGTGTAGGACTTAACATGATAAAAATACAATTAAACCTATAAACAAGGTAAACATTTAAAATACATAACATATATCATGAAAAAAATAAAAATAAAGCTCATTTTAAATTTAATTAGCACTAATATTTAGTGTGATTATAAAAAATAAAGGTGTTTTGATACATGTTATTTATGTTAAAAAAATATACTTGATGTCCACTATACTGTATATTGTGTGTGGAACTTAACAAAAAAAAAATCATAATTTTTTTTTTTTATAAACAAAAACATTTAAAAGAAGAATAAAAGACATAAAATATATCATGAACATTTAAATGTAATTAGCACTAATATTTATTGTGGTTATATATAAAAAAAAAGGGTAGTTTGATACATGTCATTTCTGTTAAAAAATATACTTAATTTCCACTATATATTGTGTGTGGAACTTAACAAAAAAAAAAAAAAATCATAAAAAATTAATTTATAAACAAAAATATTTAAAAGAAGACTAAAAGACATAACACATATCATGAACATTGTAAATGTAATTAGCACTAATATTTATTGTGATTATAAAAAAAAGTGGTTTGATACATGTTATTTCTGTTAAAAAATATACTTAATTTCCACTAATTAAGTAGGGCAGATCCACATACATAGACTGCGCCCGGCGCAGATGTGAGATACGCTGTAACTTACCTGGCTTTGGTTTGAATCCTCAACGAATTTGCGCCGTTAGTTACGGCGGCGTAGTGTATCTCTCGCGGCGGAATTCAAATTGGGTGGGTAGGGGGCGTGTTTCATTTAAATGAAGCGCGTCTCCGCGCCAAACGAACTGCGCATGCGCCGTCCGTAAAAACTCCCAGGGTGCATTGCTCCAAATAACGTCGCAAGGACGTCATAGTTTTCAACGTGAACGTAAATGGCGTCCAGCCCCATTCACGGACGACTTACGCAAACGACGTAAAATTTTCAAAATTAGACGCGGGAACGACGGCCATACTTAACATTGAGTACACCTCCATATAGCAGCTTTAATTATACGCCGGAAAAAGCTGAACGGAAACGACGTAAAACAATGCGACGGCCGGTCGTACGTTCGTGGATCGTCGGAAATAGCTAATTTGCATACTCGACGCAGATTACGACGTGAACGCCACCTAGCAGACACCGAAAAATTGCATCTAAGATCCGATGGTGTACGAAGACGTACGCCTGTCGGGTCTAACACAGATGCCGTCGTATTTTGTTTTGTGGATACCAAAACAAAGATATGACACGCAAAATTCGAAATTACGCGGCGTATCAAGAGATACGCCGTGTAATTTCTTTGAGGATCTGCCCCTGTGTGTGGAACTTAACAAAAAAAAAAAATCATAAAAAGAAAATGTATAAAAAAAATATTTAAAAGAAGAATACAAGACATAACATGTATCATGAACATTTTAAACGTAATTAGCTCTAATATTTATTATGATTATAAAAAAGTTTTGATACATGTTATTTATGTTCAAAAATATACTGTACTGTACCTAATCCCTACTATATAATGTTGGACTTAAAGTGAATCTAAAGCCAAACTTTTTTTTTTTTTTTAAGAGTATGGAAGTATTGAAACCCTGTTGGGTTCCTATTGCTGTCCTTGTCCCCCGCTGGGGAGAATCACTCTTCATATTTTCCTGGTGACCATTGCCACCGGGACAGAAAGTGATTTCTGAAACTTAACCACTTACATCCCTGGGCCATTTTTCTCCCTTGAGTCCCAAAACATTTTTTTTTTCCGGATAGTCTTATAAAAAAAAAAAAAAAAAAAAGAAGCTTTTAAACTGCAACATGTTTAATATCTAAAACAAAAATAGTTGATAAAAGGTAAAAGCGCACAAACAAGCAAATATCATGAAAAAAAAAAAAATTCAATTTATTTCCATTTTTAGAAAGGAAGGATTGAAAAAATAAAAATAAATAGAGGATGTCTGTGTGTACAGACTGTAAGAGATAAAATGAAGAATGCCGTGAAATTCACTACAGCCACAAAATATTACAAAAAAAAAAAGTAGTCGGTTTGAGTAATTACAACGGCGGGTGAGATTTGGTGAGTCCGTCGCACAGAAGTCTTTAGAAGAACGTGTTCTGCTAATGCAGGAGAGTCTCCTGTCCTTCATGGGAAATGTCCACAGATCCCCGATAATAAGCCACTGTCATATCTGAAGGGAAGTACAGCCGAGACATTTCTAACCAGTCTGCAAAAGTAACTCCTGTTATACGTGACAAGGCTCTGATCCCCGGACACAACCTGTCTCCGGCTCTACAACCACTCACCGGAGCCCTCCCCCGAGAAGATTCCGGAGATGGAGATGACACACGGGCCACATTTAATTACCTTCCTCTGTAATTTGCTACAGAAACCTACTCAAGCGACCAAGGACCAATATTTGGCTTGTCTTTACATTGATTGTATTACCATAGAGAAGTGCCTTCAGGAAGATAATTCATTATCTATCTATCTATCTATCTATCTATCTATCTATCTATCTATCTATCTATCTATCTATCTATCTATCTATCTATCTATCTATCCTATTGTAGACGTATCTATCTATCTATCTATCTATCTATCTATCTATCTATCTATCTATCTATCTATCTATCTATCTATCTATCTATCTATCTATCTATCTATCTATCTATCTATCTATCTATCTATCTATCTATCTATCTATCTATCTGTCTATCTAGCTATCTGTCTTATTGTGTCTGTCTGTCTGTCTATGTCTGTCTGTCCTATTGTAGATGTCTGTCTTGCTTTTGCTTTTTCTTTGATATCTCTCTATCTCTATATGCCATATCTATCTACACCATATTACCAAAAGTATTGGGACACCTGCCTTTACACGCACATGAATTTAGTCCGTAGGTTCACGTGTGTCTCCCCACAGGGATGTAGTTACAAGGAAGGGGGCGAGCACGCTGACTAACCCCCAGCCAGAACGGCTCGGATGATGGGGGCAAGCTCACTGAGGAGGAACAGGAAGTAAGAAATTCAGACAAAGAAAAAAAAAAAAAACATTTAGGGGCAGATCCACAGAGAAATAGATTGGTGCAGCTTATCAGAGATATGCTACGCCGCCGTACCTTACCTGGCGTAATTTCGAATCCTTAAAGATTTCGCACCATAAGCCACGGCGGCGTAGTGTATCTCTGGCGGCGGAATTCAAATCGGCGATTAGGGGGCGTGATTCATTTAAATGAAGCGCGTCCCCGCGCCGAATGAACTGCGCATGCTCCGTTTCTAAATTTCCCGCCGTGCATTGCGCGAAATGACGTCGTAAGGACGTCATTTTTTAAACTTAGACGTGACCTACGTCCATCCTGATTCACGGACGACTTACGCAAAAAAAATAAAAAATTCAAATTTCGACGTAAAAAAAATGCGCCGGCCGCTCATACGTTCGTGGATCGTCGGAAATAGCTAATTTGCATACCCGACGCGGAAAACGACGTGAACGCTACCCAGCGGACGCCGAAGAATTGCATCTTAGATCCGAAGGCGTACGAAGACGTACACCTGTCGGATCTAACCCAGATGCCGTTGTATCTTGTTTTGAGGATTCAAAACAACGATACGACGCAGGAAATTTGAAAGTATGCCGGCGTATCAGTAGATACACCGGCGTACTCGCTCTGTGGATCTGCCCCTTAGAAGGGAAATGGAAGGAAAAGGTAAGTGAACCAACAATGCAGTAGCTTAAAGGGACCTATTTAGAAAAAAAAAAAAAAAACCTTTACAACCCCTTTAAAGAGTTTCCGGCAGAACAGCTACAATAAGACCGATGTCTGGTCCTCTTTACGTCCCTATACGGTAGACAAGTTGTATGGTGTGTATGTGAATGGAAAGCGCACTTTGTACAACGGGAAGAGAACGCGTCTAGCAGTCGGGTAAATGGGTCACTAAGCCTGGGCCACTTAGAGAAAATTAATGATTTTGTGTTTCAAGGCTTGCAGAGGTAACCAGCAGCCTGTGATTACAGAAAATTGTCTGTCTTGTTCGTGTACTTTGTGCGCGGCCCGCCTGATACATGGCTAACAAAAAAAGTTATTTTCAGTCTGCGTTTTACCAGAAAAAAAAACATTCTGTACAACGTATATAATATATAAGCTTTGCGCTCAGACGTGGGCAGATAGGAACCAATCTGCTATCCTTGTTTGTAGCGTTTAGATGATCTTTTATTGGCAAAGAGATTATGTTCTATATTTATACTACAGGTATTTGTTGGAAGGGAAAAACATAGTTATATGTATATATATTGGAGATTTATACTCTTATGGGCCACTTTACTAGGTACATCTGTTTGCTTGGTAACACAAATTGCCAATCACATGGCAGCAACTGAATGCATTTAGACGCGGTGAAGGCGACTTGCTGAAGTTCAAACTGGGCATCAGAATGGGGAAGAAAGGGGATTTAAAGGGGTTGTAAAGGTACAATTTTTTTCCTAAATAGCTTCCTTTACCTTAGTGCAGTCCTCCTTCACTTACCTTATCCTTCCATTTTGCTTTTAAATGTCCTTATTTCTTCTGAGAAATCCTCACTTCCTGTTCTTCTGTCTGTAACTCCACACAGTAATACAAGGCTTTCTCCCTGGTGTGGAGTGTCGTGCTCGCCCCCTCCCTTGGACTGCAGGAGAGTCAGGACGCTTTCTATGTTGCAGATAGAGAAAGGAGCTGTGTGTTAGTGGGTGTCCTGACTCTCACGATCCACGAACGTACGAGCGGCCGGCGCATTTTTTTACGTCGAAATTTGAATTTTTCTTTTTTTTTGCGTAAGTGCGTTACGTCGGGGCGCCGTAATTTCGCGCAAAGCACGGCGGGAAATTTCCTGACGGAGCATGCGCAGAACGTTCGGCGCGGGTACGCGCCTAATTTAAATGGTACACGCCCCATTTGAATTAGGCGGGCTTGCGCCGGACGGCTTTACGCCTTTAGGTCACGCTTCACTTCCCGCAACAGGACAGAAAGAGCCAGTTGTCTTTAAAGCTTTGCTACAGCTGAATGATAACTGCAGGCACGGGATGACGTCTTAAAATAAAATACTTGGGGTGGAGGAAGAAAAAAAAATATCAGCTCTTATTTTAATGCAATTAAGATCTTTACGAGGACCAAGATACTTGTACAAATTGAGTTGTTGGTATGTTCATTTTTTTATCTGTTTATCAATATATTGACAGACCAGTATATCTAGATGACTCTCTGCAGGCTCCTGCAGGATGAGACCGGTGGGAAAAGATACGAGTCCGTCTGAGGGATGGAGTTATTTTACGGCACTCGGTGTGCACCCATCAGCACCTGGCACCATTGCAAATCAGAGATGCCCATTTTAAATGCACAATAATTGGCTTAAAGGTATACTCCGGTTGGGCAGCACATTGGCTTAGTGGTGATTGGTGAACACTTATGTCTTGGAGCAATGGGGTCCTTGGTTTGAATCTTGGCCAGTGCATGACTAAATGATTCGCCAACCTTGGTCCTTACCAATAAAATTAAAGACACGGGGGTAGATTCAAAAAGCAATTGCGTCTGCGTAACCATAGTTACGCAGCGCAATTGCTTACTTGTGCCGGCGTATCGAATGCTCCTGATTCAGGAACCTCGATACGCCGACTGCAGCCCAAGATATGACTGGCATAAGGCTCCTTATGCCGTCATATCTTAGGCTGCATTCTTACGCAGGCCGCTAGGTGGCGTTCCCGTTGTGGTCAGCGTAGAGTATGCAAATTGCATACTAACGCAGATTCACAACCGTACGCGCGCCCTGCGTACGCAGTTTACGTTGTTTGCGTACGTCGGGTTTTGCGTAAGGCTGCCCCTGCTATTAGCAGGCGCAGCCAATGCTAAGTATACCCGTCATTCCCGCGTCGCAAAATTTGAAAATTACGTCGTTTGCGTAAGTGAATCGTGAATGGCGCTGGACGCCATTCACGTTCACTTTGAAGCAAATGACGTCCTTGCGACGTCATTTACCGCAATGCACGTCGGGAAAGTTTCCCGACGGAGCATGCGCACTACGCTCGGCGCGGGAACGCGCCTAATTTAAATGATCCACGCCCCCTACAGGATCATTTAAATTACGCACGATTACGCCGGGCATTTTTTAGGAGCGCCCACGCAATTTACGGAGCTACTGCTCCGTGAATCAAGCGTAGCGCAGGTAATTTACGGCGGCAAAATGGTGCGCTGCGCCTCCATAAAAAATGCGCAAATGTACCTGAATCTACCCCAATGACTGCGGGACATGGGTTTTATATGGCCACAGCAGCCACATTTTATTAACCAAAGAATAAAATAACATCACGTAAAACAGTGCAAATTTCAACAATGTAATGCCCAACAACAAGAGGTCTTTGGGTGTCTTTAACCACATAAAACCCGGACCATTATGCAGGTTAAGGACCTTGCCCCTTTTTGCGATTCGGCACTGCGTCGCTTTAACTGACAATTGCGCGGTCGTGCGACGTGGCTCCCAAACAAAATAGCGTTCTTTTTTCCCCACAAATAGAGCTTTCTTTTGGTGGTATTTGATCACCTCTGCGGTTTTTATTTTTTGCGCTATAAACAAAAACAGAGCGACAATTTTGAAAAAAATTCAATATTTTTTACTTTTTGCTATAATAAATATCCCCAAAAAAGATATAAAAAAAACAAGTTTTTCCTCAGTTTAGGCCGATACGTATTCTTTTACGCCTTCAGGTTTGGAATGGATATTAAGGGGAACCCCGCTGTCAATTAAAAAAAAAAATAACGTGGGGTTCCCCCCAAATATCCATTCCAGACCCTTCAGGTCTGGTGTGGATTTTAAGGGTAACTCCACCCAAATAAAAATAAAAAAATGGCGTGGAGTTCCCCCAACAATCCACACCAGACCCCTTATCCGAGCATTTTGGGAATTACATGTTCAAGAAGTTACCAGGCCTCTCCCAAAGTACCAGCCTTCCGCTCTGTCCTTTCCGGGATAGGTCCTCCCCTGGCTTCTTTCATTGAGTGGCTTCTTCCCGCAGGACAGACAGCACAGGATCACCTCCAATGCATAGGCCCCAGCCAGGATAACTGGTCCTACTTTACAGGAACAAGGCCTCAGGGGGACCTCAGCGTGGTCCCGAGACCGAGATCACACACACCCACCTTGCACAGGAGGGCCACGAGGGGGAAAACCCCTGAAAAATGGCGTCTGCCCCTTAAGTATCCCCTCCCAGCATGCACAGCAGGGTCACCACTCCCACTGTACTGCTGCCGAGGAGGGACACCCAATATACCATGGTACACCTGTGTTTCAACATGGGCCTGAAATGGCAACGACACCCACAGGCAACAAAGGACAAATACTACCAGGTAGTACCACAGCCAGAACAGAGGCAAATGCATACATAATTCAACAGGTCTGTGCCCAACTATTGGCCCAGACATCCCCTAAATTTGAAATAGCGCCCCCATCTTTGGGAGCAGGGCGCTACATAAGCTTTGCAAAAAAAAAACGTGGATGCTGATTGATTTCTATGAAGAGCTGAACCAGATTTAGCACTCTACAGTGTTAGTAAATCAACCCTAGTGTCTCTCACATGCAGGATATGAAAAGCATCCCGATGCTTAGAAGCTTTTGAGAGCCACCAGATTCCAACATCCATTGGAATTCTGATATGATTGGTGACGTACAAAAGCAAAATTGACAGGACAAAGACTTCAGGAAGTAAACTCCCAGTGACCATGTGAAGGACACTCTGAATTTTGGCTGCACTGGTTTACAGAGAGGATTGATGTAAACATATCTGATTTTAGTAAAAACGCAAAACAAATAATGGGGCAGATCCACAAAAGAATTACGCCGGCGTATCTATTGATACGCTGGCGTAATTTTAAATTTCCTGCGTCGCTAGGTGGCGTTTCCGTCGAATTCCGCGTCGAGTATGCAAATTAGCTAGTTACGGCGATCCACGAACGTACGTCCGGCCGGCGCATTTTTTTACGTCGTTTGAGTTCGGCTTTTTCCGGCGTATAGTTAAAGCTACTGGTATGAGGCATACTCAATGTTAAGTATGTCCACCGTTCCCGCTAGTGTTGCTCACGAATATTCGCATTGCGAATATTCGACTCGAATATAGCATATTCGAGAAATCGCGCTATATTTCGAATTTCGCGGTGAATATTCGCAATTCCGAATATTCGCATTTTTTCAATTTGATTTTTAAAACAGATCACATCCTATCGACGTCTAAAAGCATTGCTGGTATGATTAGAGACCCTGGGCCGAGTAGCTAAGCTGAGGCGATCCTTTTATGTTGCCAAATTGAAAAAAAAAAAATTGCGATTTTTCGCTATTGCGAATGCGAAAATGATTGCGAATTTTCGATAACTGTGGTAGGAGAACTCTGATTGTCTCTGATGCAAAAGGGGGGGGCTTTGTGTATGTGTATGTTATGAATATTTGTATGTTTGATATTATTATTTTTTGTAAGAAGGAAAAAATTGCGCATACCTTAAGGGGAGAATACAGCAGCAACTCAAAAATGTTATACAACATAAATTAATACAAGACAGAAAATGGAGTCGCTCTACAAGAATAAAAAATATGTCTAGTGACAAGACATGTGGGCAAATTATAAAATAAGCAAGCGCAAATAACTTGTGAAATACACAGTGAAACAAATATATAAAGAAATATAGTCCCAATAATAGAAAAATAATCTTTCATAAAAATGTCTTTGATATGTGAAGTGAAAAAAAGTCCAAAGCATGCAGCATGAACGTGTTCAATCTTCAAGGTGTTTGATTGACAAACGGCTGTGACAGATGGATAGAGTAAAGAATCACCACCAATGCAAAACACTTTTTATTTTCTATTGTAAAATATCAAGAATATTCTGAGCCAATCAGAGTGCTCCTTCCGCATTTGCCGAATATTCGCAATTATTTTGTATTGTAAAATATCAAGAATATTCTGAGCCAATCAGAGTGCTCCTTCCGCATTTGCCGAATATTCGCAATTATTTTGTATTGTAAAATATCAAGAATATTCTGAGCCAATCAGAGTGCTCCTTCCGCATTTGCCGAATATTCGCAATTATTTTGTATTGTAAAATATCAAGAATATTCTGAGCCAATCAGAGTGCTCCTTCCGCATTTGCCGAATATTCGCAATTATTTTGTATTGTAAAATATCACGAATATTCTGAGCCAATCAGAGTGCTCCTACAGCATTTGTCGAAATTGCGCAGTAAATATCGCATTCGCATGTTGCGATATTTCGATAAAATATCACGAATATTCTGAGCCAATCAGAGCGCTCCTCCAGCATTTCTCGAAATTGCGCAATAAATATCGCATTCGCATGTTGCGATATTTCGATAAAATATCACGAATATTCTGAGCCAATCAGAGTGCTCCTACCGCAGTTATCAAAAAATCGCAATTATTTTCGCATTCGCAATAGCGAAAAATCGCAATCATTTAATTTCGATAAAATATCACGAATATTCGAATTTAGCGAATATATCTCGAATATTCGAATATATATTCGAGATATATCGCGAAATCGAATATGGCATATTCTGCTCAACACTAGTTCCCGCGTAGAAATGTGAAATTTTTACGTTGTTTGCGTAAGGCCCCGTACACACGACCGGTTTTCTCGGCAGAATCCAGCAAGAAACTCGATGGGAGACGTATTCTGCTGAGAAAACCGGTCGTGTGTACACTTTTCGCCGAGAAACCAGTCGGGAAACTCGTCGAGCCAAATAGAGAGCATGTTATCTATTTCCTTGTTGGGCAATGGGAAAATTTGGTTTGATGATGTATTTTGCCCGTCGAGTTTCTCGGTCGTGTGTACGGGGCCTGAGTCGTTCGCGAATAGGGATTTGCGTAGAATGACGTCACCGTTGTGAGCATTGGCTTGTTCCGGGTTAATTTCGAGCATGCGCACTGGGATACCCCCACGGACGGCGCATGCGCAGTTCAAAAAAATGCTGTTTACATCGGGTCACGACGTATTTACATAAAACACGCCCCCATCACAGAGATTTGAATGCCGCGCCATCACGCCGCCAAAGATACACTACGACGCCGTAACTTACGGCGCAAATTCTTTGAGGATTCGAAAAAAAAAGGTAAGTTACGGCGGCGTAGTGTATCTTAGATACGCTATGCCCGGCGCAATAATGCGCCGCTGTACGTGGATCTACCCCAATGTCTCCACTTGATTTCCACCGATAGTAGCTGCAGCATAAAGACGATATACAGTCCAGGACCAACAATTATTCAAGTCTTCGGTGCATGTTCCTGGATAACTACCATGAAGACTGCAAACAAACAAGTATCTTGACCTCCATGGCTGTGCTTATAGATATGACCCTCCCAGAGGTGATGACCTCTAAAGAACATATGAGGTCAATATGCATCTGAATTGTGTATCCCCAAAAGGAGGATCAGCCAGAAATACCCCTCACCCCCAGTGAATGGAAACCTTTGACTTGCGACACTAATAGGTGAACCTCATGAGGTCACATGCATCCAAGGCTGTCACTCCAGTACTGTCCCACAGCACGAGCAATATTTTCATGAAAATAGAAAAACTCCAGCGTACTCCTGGCCGATTCTCCCTTTGGAGATATAAAATTCAAGTACATCATAGGTGTACATTAGGATGTGTGCCCCAAAGTTCAAACACACATGCGCAGTCGAGCAGTGGATGGTGTTAGTAGGGATGAGATTGGTGTCAGTATTTTTTTTTTGTTATTTTTTTTTTTTAGAATTTTTTCATTTAAAAAAAAAATTATGAACACAATAAAAAAAAAAAAAATAATAATAATATTTTTTGATTTTATTTTTTTATGATTTTTTTAAATCATTTAGTTCGTAATATTTTTTTATGAAACAATTACAGTATTTATCGGTATAACACGCACCCTAACTTTAAGATGGAAGTTTCAGGAAAAAAACTTTCCACCGCCCCCTGCGTAAAACACGCAGGCAGTTTACCCTCTATTTTCAGGGTAAAAAAGTGAGTGTTATACGCCAATAAATACAGTGGGCCAGATTCACGAACAATTACGGCGGCGTAACGTATCCCCTTTACGTTACTCCACCGCAAGTTTTCATCGTAAGTGCTTGATTCACAAAGCACTTGCGTGTAAACTTGTGGCGGCGTAGCGTAAAGCCGTCCAGCGCAAGCCCGCCTAATTCAAATGGGGCGTGTACCATTTAAATATGGCGCATTCCCGCATCGAACGTTCTGCGCATGCTCCGTTAGGAAATTTCCCGCCGTGCTTTGTGCAAAATTACGGCGCCCCGACGTATTTTTTGAACGGCGACGTGCGTTACGTCATTTCGTATTCCCGGATGTCTTACACAAAAAAAAAAAAATATTAAAATTCGACACGGGAACGACGGCCATACTTTAACATGGATGGTGTAATTTTACACCACCTAAAGAGGACTTGTAACTTTGCGACGGGAAAAGCCGACTAGCGACGACGTAAGCGAATGCGACGAACAAGCGTACCTTCGTGAATCGCCGTAAACATCTAATTTGCATACCCGACGCAGGAAAACGACGCGAACTCCACCCAATGGGCGCCGGAGAATTACACCTACGATCCGAAGGTGTATGAAGCCGCCTGTTTTGCAGCGTATAGTTAGACCTGCCATGTTAAGTATGGCCGCCGTTCCCGCATTTAATTAGAATTTTTTTTTTTTTGCGTAAGTCGTACGTGAATCGGGATGGACGTAATTCACGTCTATGTTAAAAAAAAATGACGTCCTTGCGACGTCATTTAGCGCAATGCACGGCGGGAAATTTAGGGACGGCGCATGCGCAGTTCATTCGGCGCAGGGACGCGATTCATTTAAATGAAACGCCCCCTAATCGCCGATTTGAATTACGCGCCGTTACGCCGCCAGAGATAGACTACGCCGCCGTAACTTACGGCGCAAAATCTTTAAGGATTCGAACTAAAGCCAGGTAAGGTACGGCGGCGTAGCGTATCTCTGATACGCTGCGCGCGTGCAGATCTCTGTGGATCTGCCCCTATAAATTTTGCGCAAACCAAACGATAAACGCTTATTGCGATTTTTTTTACCAAAAATATGTACAAGGATACGTATCGGCCTAAACTGAGGGAAAAACATGTTTTTTTTATATATTTTTGGGGGATATTTATTATACAAAAAAGAAAAAAATATAGATTTTTTTTCAAAATTGTGGCTCTATTTTTGTTTATAGCACAAAAAATTAAAACCACAGAGGTGATCAAATACCACCAAAAGAAAGCTCTATTTGTGGGAAGAAAGGGACGCAAATTTTGTTTCGGTACAACATTGCATGACCGCGCAATTACCAGTTAAAGCAGCGCAGTGCCAAATTGTAAAAACACCTTCAGCTCCTGTGACCCGATCGCAGGACATCGATGGCAATCGGGTCCCGCGGGCATGGTCACAGACCTTCGGACCGGGTCGTGAGTGCACTGGCATTTAGCTGCATATTGGTCCGGGGCTTAAGTGGTTAATAGTTCATTTCCACAGCCCTATTTATAATAATACAAGTCTTGAGAAAGACAGACTGAGCTCCATCAAAAATTTATAATATATTGCTGTTGCTTTGATTTCTCTGTGCTGCAAGACATGCAAGTGTTCCCATAACTATTCTGGATTTGTAACATAACACGTATTTTTATGGGTCTATTTATACAAAATTAAAAAAGAAAGAAGCTGTAGAGAATACAGAATGAACAGATTTGGGCCCCAGAATGGCACAGCTGAGAGTTATGTATAGGAAAGTGCTGGATGAGCTAGAGGTTAAAGCAGTATTTACCATCCAGCAGACAGTTTGTCATTGACGGTACAACTCTATCACTCAGAACATTGCCGATGTAACGTATATACGCCATTATATCACAGACAAGCATGTACGCGGCCTGTCCTCCAGCACTGACACCAGAGTCTGAGACTCCCTCATATCAAGCAGCAGCAATTAGAAGAGACAGGGAGACTGCAGCCGGTGATTGCAAGACTTGTATTTATGTGCTGGTGGCTGGTAAAGCCTGAAGCACGTTCACTGGTGAGCAAGCAAGGCGGCAATCTCTCTATACAATTACCGATCCCTGCTTACTGAATGGGCTTCAGGCCTTTTCCATCATGACGATCCATAATGTTGCATGGGGCTGCTTAGAGACTGGAAAATGATATCCTTTACCGCCATCCCCGGCCTGTAATCACTATCCCCATTTGCTGTCCTGTCTCATTGTAGATCAGAATGTGTACTTTAAGCCCGCTTAGCCTTAACCACTTCAGCCCCGGACCATTATGCAGGTTAAGGACCTTGCCCCCTTTTGCGATTCCGCACTGCGTCGCTTTAACTGACAATTGTGCGGTCGTGCGACGTGGCTCCCAAACACAATTGGCGTCCTTTTTTCCCCACAAATAGAGCTTTCTTTTGGTGGTATTTGATCACCTCTGCGGTTTTTATTTTTTGCGCTATAAACAAAATAGAGCGACAATTTTGAGAAAAATGCCACCCTCTGAACTCGCCCTTGTAGCCAGTTTTCAATCCATGTACTAACCCTATGGTCCATTCCAACGGACCTTATTTTGTACAGTAAACGTTTATGGGGAACTGTGTCAAATGCTTTTGCAAAGTCCAGATACACCACTTCTACAGGCCTTCCTTTATCTAGATGGCAACTCACCTCCTCATAGAAGGTTAATAGATTGGTTTGGCAAGAATGACTCATTATGAATTCAGGCTGATTACTGCTAATGATACCGTTCTCATTACTAAAATCTTGTATATAGCCTCTTATCATCCCCTCCAAGAGCTTACATACTATTGATGTTAGGCTAACAGGTCTGTAATTCCCAGGGATATATTTTGGGCCCTTTTTAAATATTGGTGCTACATTGGCTCTTCTCCAATCAGCTGGTACCATTCCAGTCAGTAGACTGTCAGTAAAAAATAGGAACGATGGTTCCCTAAGTACCCTCGGGTGCAGACCATCTTGTGATTTATTTATTTATAAGAGTGAGAGTAAGAAAAAGCATTCTCTGGCCCAGGGATACACTTGAGTCGCTAAGTCATCTGGGTAAGGGTTATTAAAGGCCAGAGCTGGATGGGCCATCCTGGCAGCTCTCTAGTGCCTCCCTTTGGTATCTGGAAAGTTGGAGAACCTTCAGGGACTAGTGGGTGGAGGTGAGGAGGAGTTGCCTTTGAATACCACTGACTCTAGTACAAGAGGGGTGGTGCAAATCTGTCACACCAGCCTGTACTCACTACTGTCCTTGGATACTTGGTTGTCTCCTTCCAATATCGTCCACATATTTTCTAGAGTTACCAGACTAGATCCAGAGACAAAAAAGTCTCTCAGTCATCTTCAGCAACTTTCAGTAGAATAGGCCCCAGCTAGCTTGGCTTGGTCTCCGATATACCACAGACACGTGACAGGCTTGCCTAGGGGCAAACAGCCCCCCCCCCCCCGGCTGCGAGCTTCTCTTCAGAGACAAGACCCCTCTGTTCTAGGTCTCAGCATATTTATACACACTCCCATCCACCTTCTGGGCTACTCTCTGCAGGAATTTGCCAGGGCTGTATAAATATTCAGCTGCCAATTTAACTTTCCCAGCCCTCTATCTTCCAAAACATTTCCAGACAGATAAGGGGGAAACAATCAACCCTGCAGCCAGTAAGACCTAACTAATCACATGCAGCTACACTGACTACTGTTCAGTGAGCCAGAACTACATTTACATAACAATGAAGTGCAGCTGCGCAGAATACAGTGAACCAGAACTAAATTTACCTTACCTAGCACCTATCTGGGAGCAGCGCCATCTTTAATCTTGATTGGACCCTGGGCAGACATGCAATTTCATGCTCCACATACAATAAATGGACAGTAGTGTGAACCCAGCCTCAGGCTTCTCATTTGACTCTCCCAAACACTACATTTTGAAGCCTCCAGTCCAGAGGACAGGGGGAAGCAATCAAACCTACAGGCTGCAGGGCCCAGAGCAGCCCAAAGCAATCACAAGCTGATCCACAAATTACAGAAGAGCCATAAGAACTAAGCTTACCTAAGCTGCTTGCAACCTAACTGGGAGGGTGCTACATATATTTACACTGTGCCGAGGTGCACCAATGTATGTAAAATTCCTATAGCTTTAAAGAGGACCCGACAGTTATTCCACTGCCAATGTGATGCAAACTGACCTTTTCTACAATGCTTTATTTAGTAAAGTGGCTATTTTTAAATCTTCCTGCTTCTATAGAAACCGTTGGCTAGGTAGAAAATCCAAGATGAGCCCGCACCCAATTTGTTTTCTTTCCCCTCTTTTTTCTCTCTTACCATGTTCTTCTTGCCTTTTTTTTTGCAATTATTGTTTGTCATTGATGGTCTGCATATCAAAGATCCCCAATTTATTAAAGTGGAGTTCCACCCATAAATATAACATTACATCAGTAGTTTTAAAAACATGTCATTAGTCCTTTACAAAATTTTTTTTTTTTTTTTAGATGCCTTCAAAGTGTTGTTGCTAGGCAGAATAGTTAATCTTCCCACTTCCTGCACCTAGGTGCTTAATGCTTCCTAACCTACACCGCACAGACTCCTGGGAATGTAGTGGGTGTAACTTTCCAGGAGTCTGTGCACTCCCCAGTCTCGAAGAATCATGTGACTTGGACAGTACAGGTGCTGAAACCTGATCTGACACTGCTTGTGCAGCACTGAGCATGTGCGAGATCTGCAAGGCTGAAATCCAGGAAGTCATACAGTCTGGCTTCATGATGCCCACACTTAAGATGGCCCCAGTCAATTTCTATTTTATAAAGTGTCTAAATGCTGTAACAACCTAACAAAACGGACCTTAGTTTACAGACTAACTTTACTAGAATACATTAAGATTGTGTATTACAGGGGTATTTATATATAAAAAGTGAAATTGTGGCCGGAACTCCGCTTTAAAGAACAAAACTGCCAATGATTGTTACCGCCAGCCAGGTACAGTGCAGCTCACAGCAACCCTAACTCCCACTGACTCTACGAAGTCTGATGACCATTCTACATCCATCCGCAATGAAGGGATGAGTGAAGACTGCAACCATGGAATTTTGCGGGCTATTAAATGTGCAAAATTAGGCCCGGATTCACAAACAGCGGCGCATATTTATGCCGCCGTAGCGTATCTTCTTTACGCTACGCCGACGCAGCGCAGAGAGGCAAGCACTGGATTCACAAAGCCAGTGCTGCCAAATCTGCGCTGGGTTTCCTAGGCGTAAGCCGGCGTAGGTGGAAGTGGGCGTGAGCCATGCAAATAAGGCGTGACCCCATGCAAATGATGGGCTGAGTCTCAGACAGATACGTATAATGAACGGCGCATGCACCGTCCCGTGGACACATCCCAGTGCGCATGCGCAGAATCACGTCGGATCTACTCCCCAAGATACGACGGATCACTGCCTACGGCGTGAACGTAACCTACGCCCAGCCATATTTACGTCCAACGTAAACGACGTAAAATACAACGGCTTGAGTTCCCTGGTGCAGACCTTTGCATGTCTGCTGCTGAGTTACACCCCTTTTATGGGGCATAACTTTACGCCGGAAGTACGACTTACGCAAACCGCGTATAGCATGCGCCGGGCGCACGTACGTTCGTGAATCGACGTATCTCCCTCATTTCCATATTTGATTAGAAAATCAATGGGAGCGCCACATGCGTCCAGCGTAAATATGCGCCCACGATAAGCCGGCGTAGGCAAGTTACGTCGGTCGGATGAAGCCTATTTTTAGGCGTATCTTAGCTTGTGGGTCGGCGCATAGATACGACGGCGCACATTTGTACTTACGACGGCGTATCTTGAGATACGTCGGCGCAAGTGCTTTGTGAATCCGGGCCTTAATATTTATTCAACCCTTTCATGACCAAAGGTCAGTGGTATGCCGCTCCTTTGGCTAACTCAGGCAATTTAATGGAGGCATGGTGAGGAGTGGCACAAAGGTTGTAAGGTGCGTACCAGACACTCCATCCTCGGCACAGTTTAGTTGTGTGAGCCTGGTAAAACCACCGGATCAGTGTTACTAAGTTCCCCTCACAACTGTTGCACCTGCATGTGTGCGCATTGCCATCTCTGTCGCAGGAAGTAATGAAGGAGTGGCAAAGATGGCATCCTCCCCTGGCACAAGGTTGTTGAAGCTTAAGTGCCCAGTTCTAAGCACACGGCAATGTGCATGAGGACTTTAAAAAGGTGTAGAGAGGTCGTAAAGTGGTTAAAAGAAAGTATACTGTATATCTTAATAAGCTGACTGCATCCTATATATTATATATATATATATATTTCACCAAAAGTATTGGGACACCCGCCTTTACATGCACATGAACTTTAATGGCATCCCAGTCTTAGTCCGTAGGGTTCAATATTGAGTTGGCTCACTCTTTACAGCTATAACAGCTTCAACTCTGCTGGGAAGAAGATAATAGTATATAGATACACTATATTACCAAAAGTATTGGGACGCCTACCTTTACACGCCCATGAACTCTCGTTGCATCCCAGTCTTAGTCTGCAGGGTTCAGTTGGCCCACCCTTTGCAGCTATAACAGCTTCAACTCTTCTGGGAAGGCTGTCCACAAGGTTTAGGAGTGTGTCTATGGGAATGTTTGACCATTCTTCTAGAAGCGCATTTGTGAGGCCAACCACTGATGTGGATAAGAAGGCCTGGCTTTGCAGTCTCCACTCTAATTCATCCCAGAGGTGTTCTATCGGGTTGAGGTCAGGACTCTGTGAAGGCCAGTCAAGTTCCAGACTGCAAACTCGGTCATCCATGTCGTTATGGAACTTGCTTTGTGCACTGGTCCAAATAATTTGGTGGAGGAGGAATTATGGTGTGGGGTTGTTTTTCAGGGGTGGGGTTGTTTTTCAGCGGTGAGGTTGGACCCTTAGTTCCAGTGAAGGGAACTCTTAAAGCCCTGTACACACGATATCTGATGGAATCGAATCCGATGGATTTTTTCATCGGATATCCGATGAAGCTGACTTTCATCAGTCTTGCCTACACACCATCAGTCAAAAATCCGACCCTGTCCAAACGCGGTGACGTAAAACACTACGACGTGCTGAGAAAAATGAAGTTCAATGCTTCCGAGCATGCGTGGACTTGATTCTGAGCATGCGTGGATTTTTGACCGATGGACTTTCACACAGATGATCGTTTTTTTCTATCATTTTTTTTATCCATAGGAAAAATTTAAAGCATGTTCTATTTTTTTTAACCGATGGGGCCCACACACGATCAGTTTGACCGATGAAAACGGTCCATCAGTCTGTTTTCATCGGACAAACCGATCGTGTATACAGGGCTTAAGGAGTCAGCATACCAAGACATTTTGGACAATTTCATGCTCCCAACTTTGTGGGAACAGTTTGGGGTTGGTCCCTTCCTGTTCCAACATGACTGCGCACCAGTGCACAAAGCAAGGACCATAAAGACACTGATGAGCGAGTTTGGGGAAGAGGAACTTGATTGGCCTGCACAGAGTCCTGACCTCAACCCAATAGAACACCTTTGGGATGAATTAGAGCGTCCAACATCAGTGCCTTTCCTCACTAATGTGCTTCTGGAAGAACGGTCAAACATTCCCATAGACACAGTCCTAAACCTTGGGGACAGCCTTCTAAGAAGAGTTGAAGCTTTTATAGCTGCAAAGGGAGGGCCAACTGAACCCTGCAGACTAAGACTGGGATGCCACGAGAGTTCATGTGCGTGTAAAGGTAGGTGTCCCAATACTTTTGGTAATATAGTGTATCTATATACTATTATTTTTTTATGAACAGGAAATCAATCATCTTATTGTAAATAATTTTATCAGATTTTCTGAATGCTTTTCCTAAACTAGTAAAGACAAAATGGCACTCAGCTCCCAATCCCTCGTCCTGCTGAAGTTTGCAGAAAGAATAAACCTTAAATTGTAAGCGGTAATAATCCGGAAATAATTATAGTAACATATAGTTCTGGCTCTGCCTCGGGTTACTTGATGAAAGTATCCTGGGGGTAACTCAGGCTCTGCTGCTTTTGTTGTTCCGTGTGCTTTTAGTTTTTAAAACCTCCTGCTGGATTGTTATTCCTCAAAGCAGATGCTCACCATTCAGTTTGCTGAAAAACAGGCCTGAGTCACGTTTGCAGACGATCCCTCGCAGACATCTTGAAGAGGTGTGAATGCAAAAAATAAATTACCTCGGCTGTGCGCTGCAGACTGGAGAAGTCAGGAGTTGCCATCTACTGGAGTGCGAGCCGAATGACACGCGGCGAGGAGCACCTGGAGAAGCCCTCCGCATCGCCATGGCCATATCTATCTATCTATCTATCTATCTATCTATCTATCTATCTATCTATCTATCTATCTATCTATCTATCTATCTATCTATCTATCTATCATCCCTTTCTCCCACTCTATACTATTTATCAATTATCATTAATCAAATCTCATTGCTCTTTCTATATCTCTCTCTCCATTATCTATCACCTCTCTCACTATCATTTATTAATAATATATCTCATATCTATCTTTCTTTGTCATATGCCACATTTTCTTTCTTTCTTTCTTTCTTTCTTTCTTTCTTTCTTTCTTTCTTTCTTTCTTTCTTTCTTTCTTTCTTTCTTTCTTCCTTTCATTCCTTCTTCTCCTTTTTATTTCTTCCCCTCTTTCTTTTTGTTCTTTCTTTCTTTCACCCCCTCTTTCTCTCTCTCTCTTTATTCCCTTCTTTCTTTCTTCCATTCTTCCTTTCACCCCTTCTTCCTTCCCTTCCTTCTTTCCCTTCTTTCTTCCCTTCTTCCTTCCATTAATTCTTCCATTCCTTAATTTGTCCCTTCTTTCTTTCCTCCCTTCTTCCTTCAATTTATTCTTCCCTTCTTTATTCCCTTCTTCCTTCCCTTTTTTATTCCTCTCCTTCTTCCTTCCCTTCATTCTTCCCTTATTTGTTCCCTTCTTCCTTTCCTATCAATCTTCCCTTCTTTCTTCCCTTCATTCTTCCCTTCTTCTTTCCCTTCATTCTTCCCTTCATTCTTCCCTTATTTCTTCCCTTATTTCTTCCCTTATTTCTTCCCTTATTCACTCCCTTCTTCCTTTCCTTCATTATCCCCTTCTTTCTTTCCTTCTTACTCCCCTTCATTCTCCCCTTCTTCCTTCCCTTCATACTACCCATCTTTCTTTCTTGCATCCTAACTTCCCTTCTTTCTTCCGTTCTTTCTTCCATTCTTCACTCCCTTCTTTCTTCCCTTCGTCCTTGCCTTCATTCTTCCCTTCTTCCTTGCCTTCATTCTTCCCTTCATTCTTCCTTTCTTCCTTGTCTTCATTCTTCCCTTCTTTATTCCCTTCTTCCTTGCCTTCATTCTTTCCTTCTTTCTTCCCTTCTTCCTTGCTTTCATTCTTCCCTTCTTCCTTGCCTTCATTCTTTCCTTCTTTCTTCCCTTCTTCCTTGCTTTCATTCTTCCCTTCTTCCTTCACTTCATTCTTCCCATCTTATTTTCTTCCCTTCTTCCTTCCCGTCTTTCTTCCATTATTTATTCCCTTCTTCCTTTCCTTCTTCACTCCCTTCTTCCTTACCTTCATTATTCCCTTCTTTCTTCCCTTCTTCCTTGCCTTCATTATTCCCTTCTTTCTTCCCTTCTTCCTTGCCTTCATTCTTCCCTTCTTCCTTCGCTTCATTCTTCCCATCTTATTTTCTTCCATTCTTCCTTCCCTTATTTCTTCCCTTATTTCTTCCCTTCTTCCTTGCCTTCATTATTCCCTTCTTTCTTCCCTTTTTCATTCCCTTCATTCTCCTCTTCTTTCTTCCCTTCATACTACCCATCTTTCTTTCTTTCTTTCTTTCTTTCTTTCTTTCTTTCTTTCTTTCTTTCTTTCTTTCTTTCTTTCTTTCTTTCTTCCCTTCTTTTTTCCCTTCTTCACTCCCTTCTTTCTTCCCTTAGTCCTAGCCTTCATTCTTCCCTTCTTCCTTGCCTTTATTCTTCCCTTCTTTCTTCTTTGCCTTCATTCTTCCCTTCTTTCTTCCCTTCTTCCTTGCTTTCATTCTTCCCTTCTTCCTTCCCTTCATTCTTCCCTTCTTCCTTCCCATCTTTCTTTCCTTTTTCCTTCTCTTCTTTCTTTCTTCCTATCTTCCTTCCCTTCTTTCTTCCCCTCTTTCTTTCTCTCTCATTCTAATATCTGTCTGTCAATACCCTCTTCATCAATCACATATCTCATATTTCTCTGCTATCTAGCCATCTATCTTCCATAGGCATGCACACGGGGTGTGCCAGGTGTGCCTGGGCACATCCTAATCACCCCATGTGGCTCATATTTTCCCAGTTTGGACCCCTGATATTTCAGGAATTGCCCCCTACCGGGGCTCGTAAAAAAATAAAATAAAAATTGTAAAAATTAATAAAATCATAAAAATAAAAACAACTGACATCTTCCACTCCCCTACTGCCCCACTGACACTGTCAGTATATATACACATATGTGTTGGAGCTCTGGGATGCACACCCTAATCCAATAGGCAGTGCACACCTACGCTATCATCTATCACCTCTCTTTCTTTCTCTATCATCTGACTGCTTCCTGACCAAATGAATGAGCTGGGTAATATACATACTGTATGCTTCAGTTATTTGGAGGCATAATGGCCCTCTAGTAGGCGCGGACCAGTTTCAGCAGACATGTTCGGTCATCTGTACAGCCGAGCGGACAGGATTCCAGCGTACATTTGCCCGCCAGACCGTTTTCGAGCGGGCAAATGTTTCTAAACTTGTTTAGAAACATGCCCGCTGGAATCCTGTCCATCGGACATGTTCGGTCGTCTGTACAGACTTACCGTACATGTCCGAGCGGCCGCCATCCCTCGCATGCGTCGAATGACTTTGACGCATGTGTGGAAGCATTGACCTTCCAGGGCCGCGCACGTCGCGGCGACGGCGCGGCCTCGTCACCGCGTATCGTGTACGCGCGGATTTCTGTATGATGGTGTGTACAGCCATCATACAGAAATCTCCGGGCGGGCATGTACGCTGAAAACGGTCCGGCGGACCGTTTTCATCGTACATGTTTGCCCGTGTGTACGAGGCCGTAGGGTGACCACTATTCCCAACTACCACTCAGGGACACCCTCCCTTCCCAAAAATCAGCTTGTGCTGTAACGAATCACAGCACAGTGATTGGACGCAAGAGGCGGGATTTATGATTTCTCCAATCACAAGCAGGGGGCGGGATTGTGCTCCCCCAAGCATTCCCAGCCAGGACAAGTACTGTGAGTAAGTAAAGCGGTGATGTGGCAGCCTTTTTTGGGGGCATCAGATTGGCACGGGGGGTGGCTGTGTCAGTTTCATTCCGGGACACTGTATTGTCCTGGAATGAAGGTGCCCGGGACAGACCTGGGGGGCCGGCCATCTGAATAGTCGGCGGCAGCGGCTATACATAGATTCATGCAATGCATGAATCTATGTATTGTATACAGTGGTGGTGCGAGAGCGAGAGGGGGGCGGCACTCCGGCGCCCTCTATGGATGCACCGCCACTGATAAGGACCCTACATTGTACAAGAAGAACTGGTATGGGAGCTTGAGGCTTGGTTATTTCCCTCCTAAAAATGCAGAAGGCCTAGTGGGCTGGGGTGGAGCTCAGCAACCTGGCTCCTGTCTACCCCTGTGAGTCCACCCCCGAGGAAGGATGTCAACTATGAGCTTTGGCCATGATTCCCTCCAGCAGCTAGGGGGAACCAAAATTATATTTTTTTATGTAGTTTGAACACAATGGACATTGTTGGAAATGCTGGTTTGGCTGCACCACTATAGGTGAATTTAGTTGAATACCCCCCATGGCAGTGGAAATTGGCCTTATAAATGTCCAAAGTGGAAAAAGAAAAAAGATAGCAGATACGCGCCCCCCCAATAAAAATTCACAAATGTTGAGAAAGATTTGGGAAACTGTTGTGAACTAATCCCAGGTAAGTTTGCTCAGCCCTAGTAGTCAGGTTTTTTTGCAGATCTAGCTCATCTTGTGCCCTCTCTCAGCAGTGACCTTGCATATTCCAGCCTTCTAATGTAAATAAAGAGCGGGTGCACTGGGTCTACACTTAAAGGCTGGGAGGCTGTTAAAGGAGTTGTAAAGGAAAAAAATGTTTTGTCTAAAATTAATGTCTGCAAGGTAGACAGACAGAATAGTGTAATGATTCTGTTAAAAAACGAGTAAATACCTATTAAATTCCTTCATCTATATCACCTCCAGCGTTCTAGTTTCTGTTCTCTCATTCACTTCCTGGTTTGCGGTGCTCGTTTATGTAAGAACTACATTTCCCAGTATGAATTGCGGCACCCCCAGTAATTCACACCTCCTTGAAGTCTCTAACACGTAGAGAGCGTCCTGCCGCACAGATGTAGTTCTCAGGAGGGGGTGAGCACGTCACTGACCACCACTGTAAAGCCTCCCTTCACGGTGGTGAGTGACAATCAGACAAGCAGGAAGTGAACAGAACAGAGAAGAAATAGAGCAACTTCCGAGCAAAAACGAACAATGAGGAAGTGAAAAGAGGAATGTCTGCAGGTAAAGGATGCTTATTATGAAAAAAAATGTTTTTCCTTTACAACCCCTTTAAGTCACTGGCCAGTAGGTAAAGCTCAGGGTACTGAGTAATCAGGTTGTGCCTCCGGTTCTGCATGTCAAAGCTTAAAGTGATCCTAAAGCCTTGTTTTTTTTTTTAAAATAACAAACATGTTATACTTGCCTGCTCTGTGCAAAGGTTTTGCACAGAGCAGCCCTGACCCTCCTCCTTTCTGGTCCCTCTTCGGTGCTCCTGGCCCCTCCCTCCTCTTGAGTGCCCCCACTGCAAGCAGACTGCTATGGAGGCACCCGAGCCAAGCCGCAGCTGCCTGTGTCTATTCAGACACACAGACGTGGCCTGGCCCCACCCCCACCAATAGGGTGACCACGTGTCCCGGATTGCCCGGGACAGTCCCGCATTTTGCAGGTCTGTCCCGGGCACCTTCATTCCAGGACAATACAGTGTCCCGGAATGAAACTGACACAGACACCCCCCCCCCCCCCCCCCCCCGGGCCAAACTAATGCCCCCAAAAAAGGCTGCCACATCATTGCTTTACTCACTGACAGTATTTGTCCTGGCCGGGAATGCCTGGAGGAGCATAGTCTCGGCCCACTGCTTGTGATTGGAGAAATCAAAAATCCCGCCTCTTATGTCCAATCACTGTGCTGTGATTCGTTACTGCACAAGCTGATTTTTGGGAAGGGGGGTGTCCCTGAATGGTAGTTTGGAAATGTGGTCACCCTACCCACCAATGCTGTATCCTGGCCTAGGCCAACAAGGCCCAGGCCAGCACTTTGCAGGGGGGCAGCACGGACACTGTTAGGCAAATTAGTTTAGCGCCCCCATAAATCGGCCGCACAGCTTCCAGTATGTGGGTGGTTGGCATTCTGCAACTGGGGGGGGGGGGGCGTTGCTTCAAATTTTTTACTCTCCCTGTCCCATTGCAGAGATTTCCCTTCACTTCCTGTACCATAGCCAAACAGGAAGTGAGAGGAAATCTATGCAAATTAAGGGAATCCATTGCCCCCCCCCCCCCCAGGCCATCAGAACTAGTGTCCTCACTTGAAAATGTCAGGGTGGGTCTTAAACCGCAAGGGGTGTGGACTCGACAGGAAGGGGTGGGTCATATTAAAATTAGGGGTTGCACGAGCTTAGTCAGGCCTAGGGCAGCACAAAACCTAAATACATCCCTGACCCCCACTCTCTACTTATTGGCTCACTGACTTTGATTGACAGCGGCAGGAGCCAATGTCGCTTCAGTGCTGTCTCAGCCAATGAGGAGGGAGAGTCCCAGGCAATCGAGTCTCTCGTGCAACATCGCTGGATCAAGATGGGGCTCGGGTAAGTGTTAGGGGGGCTGCTGCACACAAAAGGCTTTTTATTTTATTGCATAGAATGCATTAAGATAAAAGACCTTCTGCCTTTACAGCCACTTTGATTTCCAGTAGTAGAGCATACTTTTAAAAGTAAATTGGATTGCTGGATTTTTATACATGAAACACCAGAAATTTGAAGCCGCATATAACTGACATACCGCCAGGCTCCCCTTATGACCAGATCTACTCTATTGTTTCTTGATAAATAAGTTGACATGTACACAGCTGTCATGTATGGAACTGATACCAGCACAAATAACACCGGAGTTACAATGTCACCCCATTCAACTGTCAAAACACCTGCATGGAACACTTTGTGTTTTTATTCCTTCGGAACGCTGTCAGAAAATGACAGGAGCAATTATTGCTGGATATACGCCGAGGCCCTGCATATCCCTCCATGATACATTTACAGCGAGGCTTTCTAGAACAGTCTTCAAGGCCTAGAAGGGGCTGGAAACTGTTTCTGCTAGATTTGCCATTGATAATCACTGCGAGAAGTAATTAGTCATTAGGGCCAGATTCAGGTAGAAGTGCGGCGGCGTAACGTATCGTAGATACGTTACACCGCCGCAAGTTTTCATCGCAAGTGCCTGATTCACAAAGCACTTGCGATGAAAACTACGCCGGCGGCCTCCGGCGTAAGCCCGCGTAATTTAAATGGGCGTGTGCCATTTAAATTAGGCGCCCTCCCGCGCCGGACCTAATGCACTACTCCGTTTCGTAACTCCCGCCGTGCTTTGCGCAAAGTGACGTCATTTTTTCGAACGGCGACGCGCGTAGCGTAATTCCGTATTCCCGGACGGCTTACGCAAACAACGTGAATTTTTAAATTTCGACGGCCATACTTTATACAGCAATACGTTTGCTGTGTAAAGTTAAGGCACCAAAAACGACTACTAACTTTGCGACGGGAAACTAGACTAGCGGCGACGTAGCGAACGCAAAAATCCGTTGTGGATCGCCGTAACTCCTAATTTGCATATGCGACGCTGGTTTACGACGCAAACTCCCCCCAGCGGCGGCCGCGGTACTGCATCCTAAGATCCAACAGTGTAAAACAATTACACCTGTCGGATCTTAGGGATATCTATGCGTAACTGATTCTATGAATCAGCCGCATAGATAGTCTGAGAGATACGACGGAGTATCTGAGATACGACGTTGTATCTCCGCTGTGAATCTGGCCCTTATTTACTAATTCTTACTGATAGAATTCCAACTTGACAATCATGCATATTGTTCTGGATCAGTGGCCCATTAAAGTGGATGTAAACCCCCTCTCATCCTTTATAAGCTACTGCCATAGTGCTGATCTATAAGGATATAGACGCCTCCTGCATGTATCCTTACCTGTCAAATGTCTCCCCTCTGTCTGTTATAAGAACTGAAAAACTGCAGATTCTGTGGGTGGGTCTGTTGTCTGGAGCTCTGTGGGTGGAGTTGTGATGTCAGTAGACTCCCCACCCTCCTCTACACTCCCCTTGTCAACATGCATTTTTTCCTGTGTATATCTTACACTTAAAGCGGTGTTTCACCCTAAAAACAAATTTCTAGCATGCCATCAAGCATACTAGCGCGATCTACAGTACACCTTTCTTTTATTTTTTGGCGCCGTACTTACAGTTTACTGCCTTAGTGAAGTTTCAGACTCCCCGCGGGGAATGAGCGTTCCTATGCACAGGGAAGATGATTGACGGCCGGCTATGAAGATAGCCGAAATAGGACTTGCCTCTTCACGGCGCTATACGGCGCCTGCGCACAGACATCGGAGCTGACTGGGCAGGCGCCGTGAAGAGGCAAGTCCTATTTCGGCTATCTTCGGGGAGCGTGACGCGCCATAGCCGGCCGTCAATCATCTTCCCTGTGCATAGGAACGCCCATTCCCTGCGGGGAGTCTGAAACTTCATTACGGCAGTAAACAGTGAGTACGGCGCCAAAAAATAAAAGAAAGGTGTACTGTAGATCGCGCTAGTATGCTTGATGCCATGCTAGAAAAAAAATGTTTTTTTAGGGTGAACCCCCGCTTTAATTCTGCTATGATCACTAACATCCAATCAAAATCCAGAAAAGTAACCACATGACTTCAGAAAAGGAGTGGGGGTGGGAATTAAAAAATAATGCCTGTCTCAGGCTAGTGCATGAGATATGTAAATAACCTGTCATTCACAGCAGGGGGGAAGAACGGACAAAGTGTTTTCCTGTTTGTCCGTTTATCTCACTGAAAACAGAAAAGAGGATTGCTCAGAGCTGGATTAACTGTTTGTGGCAAGACTGGGCACAGATGATAGGAAATCTTATACTCTACATTGTGACATCAAAAAGAAAAAAAAATGGGTTTACACATCCACTTTAACCACTTAAGGACTGCCTAACGCCGATATACGTCAGCAGAATGGCACGGCTGGGCACAATCACGTATCTGTACGTCCTCTTTAAGTGCCCAGCCGTGGGTCGCGCGCGCGCGCGACCCAGTCCGAAGCTCCGTGACTGCGGCCGCGGGACCCGATCGCCGCCGGTGTCCGGCGAACGGTCACAGAAGCTGAAGAACGGGAGTGTAAACACACCTTCCCCGTTCTTCACAGTGGCAGTGACACTGATCGTCTGTTCCCTGATATAGGGAAAGACAATCAGTGATGTCACAAGTCCATTTCCACCCACCTACAGTTAGAAACACACATAAGGTCACACTTAACCCCTACAGCGCCCCCTAGTGGTTAACTTCTAAACTGCAATTGTCATTTTCACAGTAATCAATGCATTTTTATAGCACTTTTTGGTCCCAAAAATGTGTCAAAATTGTCCGATGTGTCCGCTATAATGTCGCAGTCGCAAGAAAAAATCGCTGATGGCCGTCATTAGTAGTAGTATTTTGTAAATGCTATAAAATTCGCGCAAACCAATCGTCAAACGCTTATTGCGATCTTTTTTTATCAAAAATAGGTAGAAGAAAACATATCAGCCTAAACTGAGGGGAAAAAAAATGTATATCTTTTTTTGGGGATATTTATTATAGCAAAAAGTAAAAAATATTGTTTTTTTTTCAAAAATGTCGCTCTATTTTTGTTTATAGCGCAAAAAATAAAAACCGCAGAGGTGATCAAATACCACCAAAATAAAGCTCTATTTGTGGGAAAAAAAAAGACACCAATTTTATTTGCGTCCCACATCACACGACCGCGCAATTGTCAGTTAAAGCGACGCAGTGCCAAATCGCAAAAAGGGGCCTGGTCCTTTACCTGCATATTGGTCCGGGTCTTAAGTGGTTAAAGAGAACCTATATACTATTTAAAGTGGAAGTAAACTTCCATGCATGACTTTTACCTATAGGTAATGTACAGTATCTCACAAAAGTGAGTACACCCCTCCCATTTTTTTGCAAATATTTTATTCTATATTTTCATGTGACAACACTGAAGAAATGACACTTTGCTACAATGTAAAGTAGTGAGTGTACAGCTTGTATAACAGTGTACATTTGATGTCCCCTCAAAATAACTCAACACACAGCCATTAATGTCTAAACCACTGGCAACAAAAGTGAGTACACCCCTAAGTGAAAATGTCCAAATTGGGCCCAAAGTGTCAATATTTTTTGTGGCCACCATTATTTTCCAGCACTGCCTTAAACCTCTTGGGCATGGAGTTCACCAGAGCTGTATAGGTTGCCACTGGAGTCCTCTTCCACTCCTCCATGACGACATCACAGAGCTGGTGGATGTTAGAGACCTTACGCTCCTCCAACTTCCATTTGAGGATGTCCCACAGATGCTCAATAGGGTTTAGGTCTGGAGACATGCTTGGCCAGTCTATCACCTTTACAGCTGGTCTTTAGCAAGGCATGTGCATATAAAGGCAGGCGTACCAATACTTTTGGTAATATAGGCCCGGATTCAAGAAGCAATTGCGCCTGTGTAACCATAGGTTACACAGCGCAATTGCTTACTTGCCCCGGCGTTACGAATGCTCCTGATTCAGGAACATCGTAACGCCGACTGCAGCCTAAAATCTGCGTGGCATAAGGCTCTTATGCCACGCATATCTTAGGCTGCATTCTTGCGATGGCCGCTAGGGGGCGCTCCCATTGTGCTCAGTGTATAGTATGCAAATTGCCTACTAACACCGATTCACAATGTTGCGCGAGCCCTGTGTACGCACTTTACGTTGTTTCCGTACGGCGTGTTTAGCGTAAGGCTGCCCCTTCTAATAGCAGGGGCAGCCAATGCTAAAGTATACCCGTCGTTCCCGCGTCGCGACGTTAGAATTTTACGTAATTTGCGTAAGTGATTCGTGAATGGCGCTGGACGCCATTCACGTTCACTTTGAAGCAAATGACGTCCTTGCGACGTCATTTGCCGCAATGCACGTCAGGAAAGTTTCCCGACGGAGCATGCGCTCTACGCTGGGCTCGGGAGCGCGCCTAATTTAAATGATTCCCGCCCCCCTACGGGATCATTTACATTAGGCGCCCTTACGCAGGGCAAGTTTACACAGCGCACACGCAATTTACGGAGCTACTGCTCCGTGAATCGCGGGTAGCGCAGGAAATTTGCGGGGGCGCAGGGCAAAAACGCTGCCCTGCGCCTCCGTAACTAAGGGGCAAATCTACCTGAATCCGGGCCATAGTGTATATTATCAATCTTTAAAGGGCATTAAGTAGCAAAAATGTGAGGAATGATTAGCAAAGAGATCATTCTACACATAATAAAGGTATGCTTTAGATAAAGGTTACAATGATCATATAACTAGTCTTGAAAAAACTCGGATCTCTTCAATCTAACGACAAAGTTCTGAATAAAAGTAATTATATCAATCTTAATTACATTTTCATGCACTGAATAGATTGAATTATTTTAGTCATTATTGAATAATTGGAGAAAATAAGGGCTTTTTTCTTAATTCAAACCAGGGAGTCCAAATGTTTAGTTTTGTGATCTCCATTTATCTTCCAGTAGCTTTCCTCTACATTAATTATGCTTTCTTTTGAAAGAACCTGTTCTTTGATTGAAGGCTCTTTTTGTGCTTTCAAAAGCTTCCAGTATTACAGATTTAGCCGCATTTTAGATGTAAGTACGAAAGTAAATGTGTGCCAAGTTTGTAGAATCCTAAAGTTTTTAGCCCAGTTGCCTCTCCCACCCTCTCTATTGGTCCCGTAGAGTGATGTGGCTACCTTTATAGGTCAATGGAAAGCTCTGAGAGGTAGTCAAGCGTATAATACTGTCTTTAGTGAGGATGAGATTAGTATAGTAGAGATCATTGGGTTTTTTAGAACTCCTAAGGCAATGTCTCCTGGGAACAATGACAAAAGCTCCCAGAAGACATTGCGGCATCGAGGAAGTGACGGAATACCCGCACATTACCTGATGAATCCATATACAGGAAGCGGCCAGTAACATAAAGGATTACTAAGGTTCACCTGCCCCTGACAGTGACTCAAGCTGGGCATCGCCGGTTAGTGAAGGATTGGCTCGGGCGGCTCGGCTGCTCTCGGCTACTCTAGTCCTGCAAAGGGAACTGAGTTCCTGCTGTGAAAAAAGTGCAGGAACTCCGTTCCCACGCGTTCCCGCAGGACTTGAGCCCTGTCCTAAGGAGAGCTAGCAGTTATATAGGACTGGGATTGCCAAACAGAGAATGGAGCGCATAGTTGCCAGTGGGAGTGGAAAATGTCCTGATGTCAGTAGAGTAGACAATGCCATGGGCTCAGTGGGCAATGGGAGTAAAACACTGCACCTGTGGTCAGTAGGAGAAGGGATACTGCCTCATAATAGGTTTAATGGTAGGAATGGTGCCCCATCATTGGCATTAGTCAAAGGCATAGTGTCCCACCATCCTTAGTGTCAATGTAGGAAATATGCCCCACTGTTGGTGTCTGTGGGAGGAATGGTGCCTCATTGATGGTGTCAGTGGGAGGCTTATTGCCTCACATCAGTGGGAGGAATAGTGCCCCAAAGGCTGGATAAAGCCAAGCAAAGGGCCTCACCTGGCTTGCAAACTACAGTTTTGAGGCCAGCAATAAAAGGGAAGAAGGTATATAGGGCTAGGATCACCAGGATTTTTTTTTGTGAGTAAGTGAATAATGGAAGTAAAAAAAAAAAAAATACCTGTGGTCAGTAGGATGGATACTGCATCATAATTGGTAATGGGAGGAATGGTGCCCTATCCTTGGTGTCAGTAGAAGGCATACTGTCACACCATTAGTATCAGTGGAAGAAAATGCACCCTACTGTTGGTGTCAGTGGAAGGAGTGGTGCCTCATTGTTGGTGTCAGTGGAAGGAGTGGTGCCTCATTGTTGGTGTCAGTGGGAGGATTGGGGCCTCACATCAGTGGGAGGAATAGTCTACCAAGGGCTGGGTAAAGGCAAGCAAAAGGCCCGACCTGGCTTGCAAACTACAGTTTTGATGCCAACAATGTAGGGGATGCAGGTATATAGGGCTAGGATCACCAATAAAATGGCCGCCTCCGAGGCAGCGACAACTTTGTCCTTGTTAGCCGATCAATCTTCCTGTACCGGACTCTATTCGGCTTGTCGGTGTTGTATCCAACCACCAATTTGTCAAAATCTCCAATTACTAAGGGTTGTGAGTTGCCCCTTGTCTTTTATTTAACAATAAGTACCTATGATGTCTTCACTTAGAGGCGCTTTTCTCTCTTTTCTCCCCTGCTTGTCTACCTAGAGCCTGTTTCTACTCCTGTGAAATATCTTACCCTAGCACTTGAACATCTCTCTATAGCAGTGGTTCTCAACCTTCTAGTGCCGGGACCCCTTGATACAATTTCCCAAGTTGTGGGGACCCCTAACAGTAAAATTATTTTTGTAACATGGGTTGTCAGCACCCAAGCCATTGCAAGTAATTTTCGCCTAAACCACAGACATTTAGCGCTCCCTGAGTCCTTTTAATGGCAACTATAATCACACTCACTGTGTCTCCGGCTTCACTGTGTCTCTGACTTTGTGGTTTCTCGCAGCAGTGACACTTATGCTGAAATCAGGAGATGGGGTCTCTTCTAGCCCATCCCACTTCACATTACTCACCAGTCAGCTGACCTCAAGTCTCTGCCCCAGCCATGAACTGAATGGGCATCTGCGAAGAGGCTGAGTGGGTGGCCGTGGGCTCCAGGAACAACCCAGCTGGGCAGCCACATGCTCCAGGGACAGCCCTGCTGGGTCGCTGCAAAAAGTCTGGGAGAGTGGTGCAGGCTTCAGGAATAGCCCAGGATTCGGTGACCCCTGGCAAATTATCATTTGACCCCCCGAGTGGGTCCCGACCCCCAGGTTGAGAACCACTGCTCTATAGGATATACTAACTTGCTGATGCTACACATCACTACTTGCATGGACTATTCTCATTAGCTCTTACTAATTTTATGGACACTTTCCCATGCAAGGTCCATTTTAGCCTGTGCCTATAGCCCCATACACACGACCTGGTTTCCCGACGGGAAAACTGCGAGGAGAGCCTTTGGCTGGGAATCCCAGTCGTGTGTATGCTCCTCGCAGTTTTTCAGATGGGAAAACTGCCCAAAAACCACCAGACAAAAAAAAAACTGCTTTTTTTTTCCCCGCTGGGATTCCCGTTGGACTTTTTTCCACTGGAAAACCCAGCCGTGTGCATGAGAAAACCAGCCATTTTTGACAGTTTTTCCGTCGCAAAAACTCCGATGGAACATACACACGGCTGGGATTCCTAGCCGAAAGCTCTCATCGGAGTTGTCCTGTCGGAAAACCCGCTTGTTTGTACGGGAGAGCAGGTTCTCGATTTTCCCATCTGGATTTCCGACAGACCTTGACCCGTCGGGAATCCTGATCGTGTGTACAGGGCATATCTCCCTGCTCTCTTCATATAGTTTTCTTTCTAAATCCCCTAGGGCCCCAGCGAGTTTGTTTCTGTTCAGGCAAGGGTTCCACACATTATTTACATCAGTTACGTTTTATAGTCCACCCTAACGTATTATACATCATACTTTTTAGGACTTATAGTGCTTTAACTTGGTTTTTGAAGGGAACAAATAAAAAATGAAATGCATTTTCCTGTAATTTTTCCCCATGCGGCATTTACATAATTTATACGCTGCCATATATTTACTGTAAGATATAATCAACAAAGTCTGCAGATTGAAATATCACATTCGTGCGACTTTTATTTAATGGGGCAGAATAGTAAAACTCAAAGTGAATGTAGGCGTTTTACTTTAGGAGTGTTTTATTTCCCTTTCAATGCTACATTGCAACACACACAGGGGAAAAAAACAGTTTGTGTAAATTGTTAGCTTAACATTGGATTAAGAATCAGTTGGGTTGACAAAGGGCACAAATGACAACAGCTACTTGTTTCACAGGTTTATGAGCGCTAAAAATCTGGCAGACATTGCGTTTGCTAATGTTTGATGCTTTTGCAGACCAGATCCTAACCCCGCTATGCAGCTGTGCAGCAACAGATCACCTCTGATAGTGATCTATTGCTGTGGGGAAAGGCTGGACTAAGCTACCGCTGCTCCGCCCAAACCCTTACACTAAGGCCGCGTACACACGATCGGTTAAACCGATGAGAACAGTCTGATGGACCGTTTTCATCTGTCCAAACCGATATGTTAAAAAAAAGCCAACTTGTTTTAAATTTAACCGATGGATTCCTAACCGATAGAAAAAAAAACGATCGTTAGTAGGCACGACCATCGGTTTAAAATCCACGCATTCTCAGACTAAATTAGGGGACGGGAGCGCTTGTTCTGGTAAAACTAGCGTTCATTATGGAGATAGCACATTCATCAAGCTGTAACAGACAGAAAAGCGCAAAGCCCCAAGGGTGGCGCTATTGGATTTGAACTTCCCCTTTATAGTGCCGTCGTACGTGGTTTACGTGTCCGCGTTTTGACAAGATCGTTTTTTTAACCGATGGTGTGTAGGCACGACTGACCATCAGTCAGCTTCATCGGTTAACCGATGGAAAACTCCATCAGAACGTTCTCATCGGATGGACCGATCTGCCCAGGAGCTGATTGTTTCAGCCCCAGTGCTTAGCATTGGGTTTTGGGAGTCACTGTCCACCAGCGGTTTCAGCGATAGTGCTGCTGAGGACCCACAGGAGCCGCTGAGCCCAGGCACCATTTTAAAAGAGGGGCCTGGTCAAGTGGTTACAGGGATGGTAAATTCATGTTAAAGTATTTCCAGCTGTTAGTGAATAATAAGTATTTTTTTCTGGACCAAGCTGGTCGAAACAAGCTACCCTGTTTCCCATAAATAAGCCCTACCCCGAAAATAAGACCTAGCGTTATTTTCGGGGATGGCTGCAATATAAGCCTTACCCCGTAAATAAGTCGTAGTTAAAGCGGGGGTTCACCCCAAAAAAATAATTTTAAAATGACATCTAGCAGAGCCAGCATTCTAAGGACATTTCATTTCGGCAGGTACATTTTTTTTTCTCCGTACATACCTTTATATTCTGTTTTTGTCCAGGGCTTCCGGGTTCCAATGACTGCGGGACTGGGCGTTCCTATCCTTCGGTTCGATGATTGACGGCTTGTGAAACAGGTGACCTGTCGCACAACGCGCATCACCAGATGTCGGGAAATAGCCGAGCTGCGAGTCGGCACTATAGGGCGCCTGCGCAGTCAGCTCTACACGGCGGGCGCAGGCGCCGTATAGTGCCGATCGCAGCTCGACTATTTCCGGAAATCTGGTGACGCGGGTTGTGCGACAGGTTTCACAAGCCGTCAATCATCGAACCGAAGAATAGAAACGCCCAGTCCCGCAGTCATTGAAACCCTGAGGCAGGGATAGGAACGCCCAGTCCCGGAGTCATCAGAACGCGGAAGCCATGGAGAAAATCAGAATATCAAGGTATGTACGGAGAAAAAAAAAATTACCTGCCGAAAGTAAATGTCCTTACTATGCTTAGTCTAATGTTAAAAATTAGTTTTTAGGGTGAACCTCCACTTTAAAGTCATTGTAAAATCATGTAATCCATTTTGTAAATAGATTCTTTAATGTGCAGTGTACCTCCTTTTGTAACTTTATTGTGGAAAATACCTTATTTACAGCGCCACTGGGAGCTCACGTGACCCGCCTGAGATCTTCTCGTCTCCTCCCAGGTGACGTCAGTGGCCCCTCTCTCTACAGTGCTTGGGGCGGGTCACGTGAGCGCCCAGCTGCACTGTAAATAAGGTATTTTCAACAATAAAGTTGTATTACCTTCACTAACATCTGCAATGGCTGTGTGCGCTGTATAACCCACATGTAGCCTCAGCAACAAACAATATACAGCGCTGTGTTCCAGCAGCAGGTTAGGATGAGGACTTCCTGTCCCAAGACTGGGACAACATTCAGTAAGGCTGAGCACTGCTCAGCCATTCACAAGGAGCTTTGTATTCCATGAATGAATATAAATATTCTTCTGATTGGCTGAGGTGGAGATCGTGACATCATCGGCCGGCCACTCCAACTCTTTTTGTGCGAACTCCATTCATTTATTGGCTAAACACCAGTGGTGCTCCTACCCTGGGTCTGGTAAACCAGTGGTGTTGACTTCATGTTTAATTGAAAGCTCAACGTTTTTTTGGACAATTTATACTAAACACCATTCCTTGGTCTATTCCATAAATGAGAGAATGTGATTTGGCAGTCATCCTTGCCACTGAATGAAGCGGGAAGGAGCTCCATGCTGAATATGTCATGAGCGCCACCATTTTTTATGTGGCTTTCACATTTTTATGTGCATGCTCCTCCATAAATGTATCTTTGTATTAAATGTAGAGATCTGTAGATTAGCCACTGGAAGTAGGGAAATTTAGACACTACAATGCCTAACTGCTTCAGGAGGAATTGAACTATGGATACTGTACAAAAAAAAAGAAAAAAGGCCAGAAGTGAAAGGACTAGTTGTGTATGGCCTTTCTGTGGCTAATCTTTCCCCATCAATGACTTACCATGCCTTTGTCTGCACTGTATCTGTATATGGAAGTGGCCATCTTGGTAGAGGCAGGGCTTTACTTCCCCATGCCAGAGCTTCCAGCAAGGAGAACAGTGGTCAGCTAAATGGTGACATCACCAAATCTCATGTGATTAGAAGAGCGCCTAGGCACACTCACATATCAGGACGTTAATTGTTTTTTTCAGGAGGAATTCCAGACAAATGTAAATTTTTCAGTGTATGGCGTATGCGCAATTAACCACAACCCGCCTTGCTTATAGAAAAATCATGGGGTTTCATTGTTCTGATTGGACGTTATATGACGTCCTTCAGAACATACCCCGGGGGCAGCACAGCGATCGGTGGTGTGGGGTGTGATTCGGACTAGATAAAGAGCCTATGACATAGGCTTTTTACCATGTGATCAGCTGTGTCCAATCACCTTCGCTCCTTTTGCCACAGCTACAAAGAAGGTTATGTAAGTAGGTGAGGGGTGGGTCAGCAGAGCACAGACAGTAATTAGAAACAGCCAGAGATGTAGAGGGCTATGACAAGCAAAAAGGGAGGTGACTGTGCTAGGAAACGCATTATTAACACTGAAAATACATTTAAAAAAAAAAAGTGTTTTTTCCTTTGGTGACAAGGTCTCTTTAACCACTTAAGGACCGCATCCTGCACATATACGTTGGCAGAATGGCACGGCTGGGCACAGGCACGTACATGTACGTCGCCTTTAAGAGCCCAGCCGTGGGTCGCGCGTGACCGCTCTGTGACCACGGCCGCGGGACCTGCGGACCCGATCGCCGCCGGTGTCCCGCGATCGGTCACAGGAGCTGAAGAATGGGGAGAGGTGTGTGTAAACACACCTTCCCCGTTCTTCACAGTGGCGCTGTCATTGATCGTCTGTTCCCTGATATAGGGAAAGACGATCAATGACGTCACGCGTCCAGCTCCGCCCCCCTACAGTTAGAAACACATATGAGGTCACACTTAACCCCTACAGTGCCCTCTAGTGGTTAACTCCTAAACTGCAATTGTCATTTTCATAGTAACCAGTGCATTTTTATAGCACTTTTTGCTGTGAAAATGACAATGGTCCCAAAAATGTGTCAAAATTGTCCAATGTGTCCGCCATAATGTCGCAGTCGCGAAAAAAATCGCTGATCGCCGCCATTAGTAGTAAAAAATAAATTAATAATAAAAATGCCATAAAACTATCCCCTATTTTGTAAACACTATTAGGTAGATTCAGTAAGTTAGGCCGGCTTATCAGTAGATAAGCCGACCTAACTCAGAATCTACGCCGACTTATGTTTAAGCGTATGCTCAAACAGAGATACGCTTAAACATATCTAAGATAGAACGGCTTGCGCCATCCTATCTTAGATTGCAATATTTCGGATGGCCGCTAGGTGGCGCTTCCATTGCGGTCGGCGTAGAATATATAAGTGAGTAGATACGCCGATTCACGAACGTACGCCCGGCCGACGCAGTACTTTTACGCCGTTTACGTAAGAGATAGGCCGCGTAAAGTTAGAGCTGGGCCCTAGTTGGAATAGTAATGTCAAGTATGGCCGCCGTTCCAGCGTCGAAATTCGAATTTTTTACGTCGTTTGCGTAAGTTGTCCGTGAATCGGGATTTACGTTGTTTACGTCCACGTCGAAATCAATAGGCCCGTGCGGCGTACCTAGCCGCAATGCACACTGGGAAATGTAGGCGCACGGCGCATGCGCAGTTCGCAAAGAACGTAGAAAACGTAAGTTCAAGCCTCATTAACATACAACACGCCCCCCTCAAACACATTTGAATTAGGCGCCCTTACGCCCGCCGATTTAGGCTACGCCGCCATAACTTAGCAGGTAAGTACATTGTGAATCATGTACTTGCCTCGCTAACTTACGGCGACGTAGCTTAAATACCTTAAGCTACCCCGCCGCAAAGTTGAGCAAATGTACCTGAATCTACCGATATAAATTTTGCGCAAACCAATCGTTAAACGAAGAATACGTATCGGCCTAAACTGAGGAAATTATTTTTTTTTTTATATATTTTTGGGGGATATTAATTATAGCAAAAAGTAAAAAATATTGCATTTCTTTCAAAATTGTCGCTCTATTTTTGTTTATAGCGCAAAAAATAAAAACCGCAGGGGTGATCAAATACCACCAAAAGAAATCTCTATTTGTGGGGAAAAAAGGAAGCCAATTTTGTTTGAGAGCCACGTCGCACGACCACGTAATTGTCAGTTAAATCGACGCAATGCCGAATCGCAAAAAGGGGCAAGGTCCTTAACCTGCATAATGTTCCAGGTATTAAGTGGTTAACCAATCATTTTGTATGTTTGATGAAGCCTTTTTTGTCATGGCTGAAATAAATCTCAGAACAATTTAATCATTTACATTAGACTTTGTTTTGTTGTGTTTAATGTCTAATGTCTTATTTTCCTTGCTAGAAGTACGGTCATTAAGCGTAGAATCCACAGGATGGGAAATCAGAAAAACCTTATTATGTTTAGGAAATAAAAAGCTTGACAAAAGGCTAAAAGTACGCTTGAATTTTTTTGTTTTTTTTGCATGGAAGATAAAGTGTAATTTGGGTATAAAGGTGCACTTATCCTTAAAAAAAAAAAAAAAGTGTTCCTTTATTTTTTGAGTGGTTTTCAGAGAATGAATCATAGGGTACAGCCAAGCTTTATACTAGAGATGTTAAAAGTGCTCGCCGTTTGATTTACATAATTGTACTTGCTGGAGCTGGACTGACCAACTGAATAAAAAATCTGTAAATAATATCTCATGCATTGGCAAATATAATTATGTACTAAAGTTACTAGAGGCGCTGTCTGGAGAAGACATTCATTGCTTTTTCCTGTGTAGAAGTGCATTGTGGAGCAGGAATATTTGGGAAGTCTTATAGCTAGATTCACGTAGGGTTACGCCGGCCTATCAGTAGATACGCCGTCGTAACTCCGAATCTACGCCGTCGTAAATTTAAGCGTATTCTGGAAACCAGATACACTTAAATTAGGCTAAGATACGAGCGGCGTTAGTCTCCTACGCCGCCGTATCTTAGGGTGCATATTTACGCTGGCCGCTAGGTGGCGCTTCCGTTGAGTTTGGCATAGAATATGCAAATGACTAGATACGATGATTCACGAACGTACGTGCACCCGTCGCAGTAAAGATACGCCGTTTACGCAAGGCGATTCCCAGCGTAAAGTTAGTCGAACAAATAGCTGGACTAGTCAATGTTATGTATGACCATCGTTCGCGCGTCTAAATTTGAAAAATTTACATTGTTTGCGTAAGTCGTCCGTGAATGAGGCTGGACGTAATTTACGTTCACGTCGAAACCAATAAGTCCTTGCGGCGTACTTTGGAGCAATGCACACTGGGATATGTACATGGACGGCGCATGCGCCATTCATAAAAAACATCAATCACGTCGGGTCACCAATCATTTACATAAAACACGCCCCCCTCATCCTCATTTGAATTAGGCGCGCTTACGTCGGCCCCATTTACGCTATGCCGCCGTAACTTAGGAGGCAAGTGCTTTGTGAATACAGCACTTGCCTCTCTGACTTAAGGTGGCGTAGTGTAAATACGATACGCTGCGCCGCCTGAAAGATGCGCCGATCTACATGAATCCAGCTATTAAAGTACACAGTGAGAAAACACTACCAGATCCTGCTTCTGGGATACAGTATACAGTGGAACCTTGGATTACGAGCATAATCTGTTCCAAGAGAATGCTTGTAATCCAAAGCACTCGCATATCAAAGCGAGTTTTCCCATAGAAGTCAATGGAAACTAAGGGCCAAATCCTCAAAAGAGATACGACGGCGTATCTACTGATACACCGTCGTATCCCTGTTTCTAACTATGGAACTGATTCACGGAATCAGTTTCTCATAGATAGACAGAAGATCCGACATGTGTAAGGGACTTACACTGCCGGATCTTAGGATGCAGTACCGCATCCGCCGCTGGGAGCATTTCGTGTCGAAATGCCGCCTCGGGTATGCAAATTAGCACTTACGGAGATCCACGAAGCTTTTGAGCTTTGTTTTTTCTCCGTAAGTTTTAGTTTGCAAACGCAAAATTAGGGCTGCTTTTACAAAGTGTAAAGTTAGTACACCATGTAAAAGCAGACCCTTCTGTCCAGCGACGCGATTTTTTGCCGTATCTTTTTTTTTTCCCGACGCAACTTTATTGACCCGTCGCGATCCACAAAGCTCGGCGTAACGTAATTTCGCGCTATGCGAAAATGACGTCATGAGCATGCGCAGTACGGCCGGCGCGGGAGCGCGCCTCATTTAAATGGGAATCGCCCCCATTTGAAGAGGAACGCCTTGCGCCGGCGGAATTTAAGTTACACCGCTGCAAATTCCCAGGTAAGTGCTTTGTGGATCGGGCACTAACTTGGGAAATTTGCGGCGGTGTAACTTAAATGGAAAAAGTTAAGTTACGCCGCCTGGCTGAGGATTTGGCCCTAAAATAATTAGTTCCACATTGACTTCTATGGCATGCAATACCGCATATGGCCAGAGGTTGTACCTTTACAACCCCTTTAAACTGAATGGGTTGTTTTACAAGGTGATCGGTTACAATCACTTTACATATGAGCAATATAATTTTCACCTAACTTAACCCCTTTACACTAAATTAACCCCTGTAGCAGCATACTTACTGCATCCATAACTTACACCACCAGCCCAAAAAAAGCTACAGTACACGCTGCACGTGGCGAGATCGCAGCGCTGAAATCTCGGTGGTAAAGACTGTCGATTTTACGGTGGGAAAGCCACGTGAACATCTGTATCAGTTTCCAGTGAATAAGTCCCTCTTATTTGTTTTATCTGTGTGTTTAGCTGTTTGCCTGCCATTGCCCTTTAGCCGCAAACCCCTGTGAGCGGAGAACCTCGGTTTACGTTTTTCATGAACACAGAAGGGGATCAGAAAAGCCTATTGTCATACGCTCGCTAATCACAGTCAAATATCACTCGGCTTGTTAATGCTAAAAAAAATATGCCTGGCTTTTCTTAAGCTCGGTCCTGTTATCCCCAATCCCCAAAAGGACTGAATAAATGTATACAGATTCGCTCAATTATTCCTGCATCGTTCCCGGAGCTTCATTTCAAGAGGTGCTCACATTATTCCGAGCTGTGATAAAGCAGCACAAGGAGCGCGTTATTAACTGCAGTTCTGGCAATTATTCCAAGTTCGAAGAAAAAGTTGGGGAAAAAAAAGAGAAGAAAACAGGATGAGTCACTGGAAGATCGATGAGATATCCTCCGCCAGAGAATAAGAAAGTCAGATTGAAAAGGCGACTGACTTGTTTGTTTTTCTGGACTTCGGTTTTATGGCAGCTATTAAACAATTACGAGGACGATACCATTAAAGGAAAACTATAGTGTACAGCAAGTCAATGCTCCGAGTTATGTGCTTGATGTCCCATATTGCTTTTCATTAACAGATTTGTAAATGCTCCATTCAGTGGTCATCTGTACATAAGAAATGTGATTTACATCTGTGTTTAACCACTTGAGTACCGGTCTGTATAAACCCTTTCATTACCAGGCCATTTTCCAGTTTTCAGTGCAGTGATACTTTGAGTGATAATTACTCCATCATGGCAACACTGTACCCACGTGGGGGGGGGGGGGGGGAAAAACATGGAGCTTGGTAATGTACAGGTCATACACAGGGGGAGGAGGTGAGGGGGTTAATTTATAGGTCATATACAGTGGGAAGATGAGGGGGTTACTGTACAAGTAAGAGGAGATGATGGCATTAATATACAGGACACATAGAGACAGTATGGGGATGAAATGTACACATACCACAATAAAAGGTATCAAAACAAATAAGGTTTCTACTGCCTATCCTTCATAAATCCTTCATTAATTAAAACATTCCTTCCTTCCCTTCCTCTATCCTTCCTGAAAAACATTCCTTCCTTCCCTTCCTCTATCCTTCCTGAAAAACATTCCTTTGTTCCATTCCTCTATCTTGCCTGAATCATTCCTACCTGCTCTTCCTCAATCCTTCCTAAACCATTTCTTTTTCCACTTCCTCGAACCTTCTTGAAACATTACTTATTTTCTTTCTTCTATAATTCCTGAAACATTCTTTCCTTCCTTTCCTCTATCTTTCCTGAAATATTCATTCCTTCCCTTCCTCTATCCTTCCCGAAACATTCCTTCCTTCACTTCCTCTATCCTTCCCAAAACATTCCTTCCTTCACTTCCTCTATCCTTCCCAAATGTTCCTTCTTGAAATATTCCTTCCTTCTCTTTCTCAAATTTTCCTGAAACATTCCTTCCTTCCCTTCCTCTATCCTGCCTGACACATTACTTCCTTCCTTTCCTCTATACTTCCTGAAACATTTGTTCTTTCCCTTCCTCTATTCTTCCTGAAACCCTTCTCTCTTCCCTGCCTCTATCCTTCTTGAAAAATGCCTTCCTTCACTTCCTCTATCCTTCCCCAAATGTTCCTTCCTGAAACTTTCCTTCCTTCTTTTCCTCTATCCTTCCTAAAACATTCCTTCCTTCCCTTCCTCTATACTTTCTGAAACATTCCCTCTTTCCTTTCCACTAGCCTTCCTGAAACATTCCCTCTTTCCTTTCCTCTATCCTTCCTGAAACATAACGTCCTTCTCTTCCTCGATCATACCTGAAACATTCCTTACTCCCTTCCTTTCCTCTGTCTTTACTGAAATATTCCTTCCTTCTCTTCCTCGATCCTCCCTGAAACATTCCTTCCTTCCCTTCCTCTATCCTTCCTGAAACATTCCTTCCTTCCCTTCCTCTATCCTTCCTGAAACATTCCTTCCTCTAACCTTCCTGAAACATTCCTTCCTTCCCTTCCTCTATCCTTCCTGAAACATTCCTTCCTTCCCTTCCTCTATCATTCCTGAAATATTCCTTCCTTCCCTTCCTCTATCCTTCTTGAAACATTCCTTCCTTCCCTTCCTCTATCCTTCCTGAAACATTCCTTCCTTTCCTTCCTCTATCCTTCTTGAAACATTCCTTCCTTCCCTTCCTCTATCCTTCCTCAAAACATTCCTTCCTTCCCTTCCTCTATCTTTCCTGAAATATTACTTCCTTCCTCTATCCTTCTTGAAACATTCCTTCCTTCCCTTCCTCTATCCTTCCTCAAAACATTCCTTCCTTCCCTTCCTCTATCCTTCCTGAAACATTCCTTCCTTCCCTTCCTCTATCCTTCTTGAAACATTTATTCCCTTCCTCTATCCTCTGTGGCATACCAGAGGATTGCCACTACTGAAGTATTTTTATATGAAGGGAATATTCATCTCTGTTTTGGGGTATCCTGTAATCTCTAAAGCCCTGTACACATGATCGGATATCTGATGGAATCAAATCCGATGGATTTTATCGTCGGATATCCGATGAAGCCGACTTTCATCAGTCTTGCTTACACACTATCAGACTAAATTCCGACCTTCCCAAGACGCAGTGTTTTAAATTTTTCCTATGAATAAAAAACTGATAGGAAATTCCGAGCGTTTTTGTGGAACTCCATCGGAGAAAAATCCGGAGAAGAATCAAGTCGACGCATGCTCGGAAGCATTGAACTTCATTTTTTTGGCTCATCAATTGCCCCATCAATTGCCACCAGTTTGCCCCATCAATTGCTGCCAGTGTGCTCCTCCGCCCAGCAAATGTTGAGCACCAGCCGCCACTGTACTTCATACCAGGCTACCTCAATAAGGGTCAATAGGAGCATCACAAGGCAGAAGAGAAAGTTGCCTATTAGTTATTCTTCCAGAAGTAAGCCTATAAAGATAACAATGTCCTCCTGTCACAAATCTCCCTTCTTTTCTTGAATCAGCCTCCATATTGTCTCATGTCTCAGCAAGCGTTTTCATTGATTCCTATTTTTGAGATTTCAGGGTATAGATTACTGGTTACAGGCTGTTTAATGTCAGGAAAACAAGCGTAACAGAAGAAAAATCCGGTAAAGGATCCTGGCGATAAAAGCAAAGAAGAAAGAAAAAAAATTGACAAAAGACGTTTTCTCGGCGTGCGGAAGATGCGCAGACAGAGTGACAGGCACTTCACGGGAAGCTCTGTCTGAATCACTTTATTTACCGCATTTTCCCCGCAGACAAAACAGACCTTTTCACAGAGATCACCGGCACCTGTAATCAACTTCTCAAGGAAAAATACGGAAGAATATGTAAAAATCAGACTGGAAGGGGGAGGGGTGCAGAGGGCCACTGCTTGTTAGTTGCCCTTTGCTGCTTCAGTATCTGAATACCGGTCCAAGTTCCAAGCCATGAAGGTCAACAAAAGCACTACCTGTGCCTCCAGAATGCCAGACAATATATGGTTTTTCATTTCAAATAATAAAGCATATGTAAACCCAATAAAAAAACTCATATAAGCTTTAACATGTTAAATGAAATGCTATATTTTCATATTTAAAGCCAAAGTTTAATCTGCAAATATTTCGCTTTCTCTGGTTCCTTCTTCCTCCCCCTCATTTGCATGCTTTTTGGGAAGTGCAGCATGGATTCAGTTGCAGAATTGTAGTAGATCAGGTCTCAGATATTTCGACAGCATCTGTCTTGAGGGGCGGAATGTGGCCTGGTGGCTAGTGCGTACCCAAATGGGGAGGTCTCCAGGAAGGATGACATGTCCCTATCCTTTCCCTACTTGTCTGGAACCTCTCCCTACCGCTTATCACTGTCTCCGACAGATGGGTGACCCTTACTTACACAATTTACACACTAAGGCCCGGATTCAGAAAGACTTACGCCAACGTATCTTCTGATACGCAGCATAAGTCCACGGATGCGCCGTCGTATCTATGCGCCTGATTCAGGAAACAAGATACGCCTGAATTTTGGCAAGATACGACCAACGTAAGTCTTCTACGCCGTCGTATCTTGGGCGCATATTTACGCTGGCTGCAAGGGGCGCTTCCATTGATTTACGCGTCAAATATGTAAATGAGCAAGATACACGAACGTACTTACGCCCGTCGCAGTAATCTACGCAGTTTACGTAAGGCGTACGTCCGGCGTAAGTTTACCCCTCATAAAGCAGCGGTAAGTCATGTTAAGGTATGGACGTCGGAAACGTCGGAACAGCCGTCGTATTTTACGTAGTTTACGTAAGTCGTACGTGAATGGGGCTGGGCGTAGGTTACGTTCACGTCGTAGGCATTGAGCCAGCGTATCTTAGGGCGTATATTCGACGTGATTCTGCGCATGTGCCGTTCGTTAGGCCCTTCATTTGCATGGGGTCACGGTTAATTAACATGTAGCACGCCCACTACCTTCCTACTTTGAATTAGGCGGCCAATTTAAGTTACGCTGGCGCAAATATGGGAGCGAGTGCTTTGTGAATACTCAGCTTGCCTCTCCAAGTTATGTCAGCGTAGCGCATATGAGATGCGCTACGCCGGCACAAAGATGCGCTGATGTCTCTGAATCCGGCCCTAAATGTTGACAAACCTGTAAAGCCATGGTTTTTGATAGACTCTGACTGACCCAAGATGGCCGCCAGAGTCACAAGGGGTGGCAGGATCCAATTGGATAGCATTCCCAGTGACCCAGGAAATCAAAGAGGAACCATGTTTCTCTTGACTTTCTTTCCCTCTGCAATGTAGCTGCAGCTAAGTACCACCTGCAGTGGAGATAGTAGACTGCAGCTGCCTACATTGTAATGACATTTAGAGCTAGTGATGTCATCGCTGGGTCTCTGTTTTTCTCTGTTCAATGCAGGCAGATCATGGCTGGGGGGAGGGATCAGCAGGGTGCTGTACATAGCTTCCTGAAAACATAAATTCACCTATCCTTATTACTTCTCTCAAGAGCCCTATGCCTTGATGCAAACAGTGGGCTGGCTCTTTGGAGACTTTATGCACATAGCAATAATCCCTTGATGGGTGGGTGTCAGTCTGGAGGAGTGTATTTTCCTAGACAGGCAAACCTAGGTCTCCACAATTGAAACATCTAAAATCCAATGAATGAAAATGATGGGCCAGAGATAGGCTCGGGGAAGAAATAGCTAGATGATACTGGATGTCCTCCAGTTAGGAAATGAGGCGGGCTCTATTAGAGCTGGACGATTAATCGTTAAAAGATTCAAACCCCTGCAAGATCTTAATCCAGCATTTCCATGATTCATATAAATGGGGAGGTCTCCAGAAAGGATGACATGTCCCTATCCTTTCCCTACTTGTCTGGAACCTCTCCCTACTGCTAATCACTGTCTCCGACAGATGGGTGACCCTGAGGCCGCGTACACACGGACAGACTGTCCGATGAAAGCGGTCCGCCGGACCGTTTTCATCGGACATGTCCGCTGCGTCCGCTGGCGGATTTCTGTCTGATGGTTGTACACACCATCAAACAGAAATCTGCACGGACACGATACGCGGTGACGTGGCTGCGCCGTCGCCACGACGATTACGCGGCGATGTGCGCGGCCCTGGAAGGTCAATGCTTCCACGCATGCGTCGAATCACTTTGACGCATGCGAGGGCTTTCGGCCGAGCGGACATGTCCGGTGAGTCTGTACAGACGACCGAACATGTGCGACGGACAGGCTTCCAGCGGACATGTTTCTTAGCATGCTAAGAAACATTTGTCGGCTGGAAACCTGTCCGATCCGCCGGAAAATTGTCCGGTCGGACATACAGACGACCGAACATGTCCGCTGAAACTGGTCTGTGTGTACGGGGCATATCTTACACAATTTACACACTAAATGCGTGACAAACCTGTAGAGCCATGGTCTTTGATAGACTCTGACTGACCCAAGATGGCCACCAGAGTCACAAGGGGTGGCAAAATTCAATTGGATAGCATTCCCAGTGACCCAGGAAATCAAAGAGGAACCATGTTCCTCTTTGTTCCCCGGCTCACAGCTGTCAAAAAAACAACATTACTCAGCTCTGAAAGAGACAGGATAAAAAGAAACATTGTATCTTCTTATCTGTCCGTCTGTTTATTCGTTTACAGATCAAAGGGATGAACTTTGGTCTGCAAATGAAGTTTAAAGTAACCTTGTCAAGTAAAAAATGTTAGCCCCTCATTAAACCCTAATTTACTCTAATCAGCCTTAACTCCTTATTCTCCTTCTCCATTTAATTATTATTTTCCTATAGATTAATTTTATTTTATTTACTTCTATTATATAAACTATTAATAATTAAAACTTTATTTTTTGTTCATTAATTCATAATTTTACACCTTTAACATATATTTACACGTTTTACATAAAAAAAAAAAAAAAAAATCGCAAAATATATTTTCAATGCTTTGTACCATTGCTGACAGCTGAAGTGTAAACAAATGTAAACAAAGTGTAAACAAAAAAGTTGTAGTAGGTATTGGTAATTGGTATCAACAAGTACTAAAAAAAAAAGAGAGCCTATTATAACTTAAAGGGCTTGTAAAGTCAGAAGTTTTTTTTTAAAAGCCTTTTGTGTGCAGCAAGCACCCTCAGCCCACCTAATACTTACCTGAGCCCAGGGTTGTACAGTCAGCCTCCATATTGTCTCATGTCTCAGCAAACGTTTTCATTGATTCCAATTTTTGAGATTTCAGGGTATAGATTACTGGTTACAGGCTGTTTAATGTCAGGAAAACAAGCGTAACAGAAGAAAAATCCGGTAAAGGATCCTGGCGATAAAAGCAAAGAAGAAAGAAAAAAATCGACAAAAGACGTTTTCTCGGTGTGCGGAAGATGCGCAGACAGAGTGACAGGCACTTCACGGGAAGCTCTGTCTGAATCACTTTATTTACCGCATTTTCCCCGCAGACAAAACAGACCTTTTCACAGAGATCACCGGCACCTGTAATCAACTTCTCAAGGAAAAAGATGGAAGAATATGTAAAAATCAGACTGGAAGGGGGAGGGGTGCAGAGGGCCACTGCTTGTTAGTTGCCCTTTGCTGCTACAGTATCTGAATACCGGTCCAAGTTCCAAGCCATGAAGGTCAACAAAAGCACTTTGGCCAACCTGTGCCTCCAGAATGCCAGACAATATATGATTTTTCATTTCAAATAATAAAGTATATGTAAACCCAATAAAAAACTCATATAAGCTTTAACATGTTAAATGAAATGCTATATTTTCATATTTAAAGCCAAAGTTTAATCTGCAAATATTTCGCTTTCTCTGGTTCCTTCTTCCTCCCCCTCATTGACATGCTTTTTGGGAAGTACAGAATGGTTTCAGTTGCAGAATTGTAGTAGATCAGGTCTCAGATATTTTGACAGCATCTGTCTTGAGGGGCGGAATGTGGCCTGGCTAGTCCATACCCAATTGGGGAGGTCTCCAGGAAGGATGACATGTCCCTATCCTTCCCTACTTGTCTGGAACCTCTCCCTACCACTAATCACTGTCTCCGACAGATGGGTGACCCTTACACAATTTACACACTAAGGCCCGGATTCAGAAAGACTTACGCCAAAGTATCTTCTGATACGCCGCATAAGTCCACGGATGCGCCGTCGTATCTATGCGCCTGATTCAGGAAACAAGATACGCCTGAATTTTGGCAAGATACGACCAACGTAAGTCTCCTACGCCGTTGTATCTTGGGCGCATATTTACGCTGGCCGCAAGGGGCGCTTCCATTGAGCAAGATACGCCGATTCACGAACATACTTACGCCCGTCGCAGTAATCTACGCAGTTTACGTAAGGTGTACGTCTGGCGTAAGTTTACCCCTCATAAAGCAGCGATAAGTCATGTTAAGGTATGGACGTCGGAACAGCCGTCGTATTTTACGTAGTTTACGTAAGTCGTACGTGAATGGGGCTGGGCGTAGGTTACGTTCACGTCGTAGGCATTGAGCCAGCGTATCTTAAGGCGTATATTCGACGTGATTCTGCGCATGTGCCGTTCGTTAGGCCCTTCATTTGCATGGGTTCACGGTTAATTAACATGTAGCACGCCCACTACCTTCCTACTTTGAATTAGGCGGCCAATTTAAGTTACGCTGGCGCAAATATGGGAGCGAGTGCTTTGTGAATACTCAGCTTGCCTCTCCAAGTTACGTCGGCGTAGCGCATATGAGATGCGCTACGCCGGCACAAAGATGCGCCGATGTCTCTGAATCCGGCCCTAAATGTTGACAAACCTGTAAAGCCATGGTTTTTGATAGACTCTGACTGACCCAAGATGGCCGCCAGAGTCACAAGGGGTGGCAGGATCCAATTGGATAGCATTCCCAGTGACCCAGGAAATCAAAGAGGAACCATGTTTCTCTTGACTTTCTTTCCCTCTGCAATGTAGCTGCAGCTAAGTACCACCTGCAGTGGAGATAGTAGACTGCAGCTGCCTACATTGTAATGACATTTAGAGCTAGTGATGTCATCGCTGGGTCTCTGTTTTTCTCTGTTCAATGCAGGCAGATCATGGCTAGTGGGAGGGATCAGCAGGGTGCTGTACATAGCTTCCTGAAAACATAAATTCACCTATCCTTATTACTTCTCTCAAGAGCCCTATGCCTTGATGAAAACAGTGGGCTGGCTCTTTGGAGACTTTATGCACATAGCAATAATCCCTTGATGGGTGGGTGTCAGTCTGGAGGAGTGTATTTTCCTAGACAGGCAAACCTAGGTCTCCACAATTGAAACATCTAAAATCCAATGAATGAAAAGGATGGGCCAGAGATAGGCTCGAGGGAAGAAATAGCTAGATGATACTGGATGTCCTCCAGTTAGGAAATGAGGCGGGCTCTATCTAAAGATTCAAACCCCTGCAAGATCTTAATCCAGCATTTCCATGATTCATATAAATGGGGAGGTCTCCAGGAAGGATGACATGTCCCTATCCTTTCCCTACTTGTCTGGAACCTCTCCCTACTGCTAATCACTGTCTCCGACAGATGGGTGACCCTTACCTACACAATTTACACACTAAATGCGTGACAAACCTGTAAAGCCATGGTCTTTGATAGACTCTGACTGACCCAAGATGGCCGCCAGAGTCACAAGGGGTGGCAGAATTCAATTGGATAGCATTCCCAGTGACCCAGGAAATCAAAGAGGAACCATGTTCCTCTTTGTTCCCCGGCTCACAGCTGTCAAAAAAACAACATTGCTCAGCTCTGAAAGAGACAAGATAAAAAGAAACATTGGGCCAGATTCACAGAGAATTGCGTTACGCTGCGGCGGCGTAACGTATCCCATTTACGTTACACCGCCGCAAGTTTACAGCATAAGTGCTTGATTCACAAAGCACTTACCTGTAAACTTGCGGCGGCGTAGCGTAAATCCACCCGGCGCAAGCCCGCCTAATTCAAATGGGGCGGGGACCATTTAAATTAGGCGCGTTCCCGCGCTGAACGTACTGCGCATGCGCCGTCCCTAAAATTTCCCGACGTGCATTGCGCTAAATGACATCGCAAGGACGTCATTGGTTTCGACGTTAACGTAAATGGCGTCCAGCGCCATTCACGGATGACTTACGAAAACAACGTGAAATTTTAAAATTCGACGCGGGAACGACGGCCATACTTAACATTGGTTAGACCACCTAGAGGGCATGCTTAGTTTTACGCGAGGCATCTCTACGGAAACAACGTAAATTTAGATCGATGGGCAAAGCGGACGTTCGTGAATCGCCGTAACTAGTCATTTGCATATTCTATGCCGTCCGCAATGGAATCGCCACCTAGCGGCCGGCCTAGAATTGCAGCCTAAGATCCGACGGTGTAAGTCACTTACACCTGTCGGATCTTAGGGCTATCTATGCGTAACCTAATTCTATGAATCAGGCGCATAGATACGACAATCGTATCTCAGAGATACGACGGCGTATCAGGAGATACGCCGTCATATCTCTTTTGGGAATCTGGCCCATTGTATCTTCTTATCTGTCCGTCTGTTTATTCGTTTACAGATCAAAGGGATGAACTTTGGTCTGCAAATGAAACCAAAAGTAACCTTGTCAAGTAAAAAATGTTAGCCCCTCATTAAACCCTAATTTACTCTAATCAGCCTTAACTCCTTATTCTCCTTCTCCATTTAATTATTATTTTCCTATAGATTAATTTTATTTTATTTACTAATATTATATAAACTATTAATAATTAAAACTTTATTTTTTGTTCATTAATTAACAATTTTACACCTTTAACATATATTTACACGTTTTACATAAAAAAAAAATCGCAAAATATATTTTCAATGCTTTGTACCATTGCTGACAGCTGAAGTGTAAACAAGTGTAAACAAAGCGTAAACAAAAAAGTTGTAGTAGGCATTGGTAATTGGTATCGACAAGTACTAAAAAAAAAGAGAGCCTAATATAACTTAAAGGGCTTGTAAAGTCAGAAGTTTTTTTTAAAAGCCTTTTGTGTGCAGCAGCCCCATCAGCCCACCTAATATTTACCTGAGCCCAGGGTTGTGCAGTCAGGGGAGGCAGATGAGGCAGAGCCTCACCTGTCATGAATATAAAAAGAAAAAAAAAATTGCACAAAAAACAAAAAAAAGATATGATCAAGCTTTGAGGGTCGTAGCTTGGCGACATGGGGTCACAGAGACCCTAAATTTGGGGGGTAGGTAGCTGAAGTCCTACCCCACCACTGGTTCCAGAGATATGGGGCTTCTTGTACAGCCTGTCAGAAGCTATATACAGAGCGTCCAGTTTAAATACAAGCTGGCACACTGTTTACAGCAGACTGAGAGGATGAGCTCACAGTGCCTCTCACTTCTTGTCAGAAGTAGGGATGAGCTTCGAGTTCGGCGAACAGTAAACAATTTGCGGTGTTCGCGGCAAATTCGAAAAGCCACGGAACACCCTGTAAAAGTCTATGGGAGAATTCTAAAGTTCTAATTTTAAAGGTTAATATTCAGGAAGGGGGGGGGGCACTCTCTCGTCCTCCATCTTTTCCTGCGGCCTGCCAGGTTGCGTGCTCGGATAAGGGTCTGGTATGGATTTTTGGGGGAACCCCACGCCATTTTATTTTTTTTATTTGGTGCGGAGTTCACCTTAAAATCCATTCCAGAACGACAGTTTTTTTCAATGACTTTTCTCTGGGACCGGCAATTCATGAATAGTTTTAAATGACTTTTTTCCTTCAAAAACTACATTTTGTGCGGGGACAGTTCTAAGCACGGGAAACACACGCCACTTTACAGGCATATTATACACACCCCCCCCCCCCCCCCGATACAAAATTTTAAGGAATATTTCACTTTTATCATTTCACTTTTAGCATTATTAAATTTACTGCTCCCGGAAAAAACAGCCGTTTTTAAAACTTTTTTTTGCATTGATACATGTCCCCTGGGGCAGGACCCAGGTTCCCAAACACTTTTTAGGACAATAACTTGCATACTGTATTAGCCTTTAAAATTGGCACTTTTGATTTCTCACGTTCGAGTCCCATAGGTTTTAACGGCGTTCGAATGTTCGCTTGAACTTTTGATGTGTTTGCATGTTTTGGATGCAAACCGAACCGGGGGGTGTTCGGCTCATCACTAGTCAGAAGCACTGAGCTTAATGGACAGCTTGGAGCCTTGGACCAATGGCAAAGTACCATTGGAACAAGCTGTCCAATAAAAATGCTGCAGTGGAGGCACGCCTCTCACTGCAGTGTCATAGAAGGGGCATGTAATCTCAGCTAATCTCCCCCTGATTAGCTGAGACACAGCAGCGTCACCATTGGCAGTCATCCAATCAAGAGAGAGAGGGGGCAGAGCCTGGCCGCAGTTTCGTATCTTAATGGACACAGGGTGCTGTGACTCGGCTTGGGTGCCCCCATGGCAAGCTTCAGGAGGGAGGGGCAAGGAGCACCGAAGAGGGACCCAAGAAGAGGAGGATCTGGGGGGCTGCTCTGTGCAAATCCACCGCACTGTAAGTGTAACATGTTTGTTATTTTTATTGAAAAAAAAAACAAGACTTTACAATCACTTTAATGGTAATTATTTTATTTCTTTACCTGACCGCCGCCAGTAGATATACATCGGCAGAATGGCACAGCTGCGCAAAGCAACGTACAGGTGCGTTGCTTTGAATTTACTGCCGTGCTGGCATGTAAACAAGGCATTTCCCTGTTCTGCCTTGTGACAGGACATTGATCGTCTACTCCCTGTGATCGGGAGCGGTGATCAATGTCGTGTTACAGGTAGCCCAGCCCCCTCACAGTTAGAATCACTCCCTAGGGCACACTTAACCCCTTCCCTGCCAGTGTCATTTACACAGTAATCAGTGCAATTTTTAGCACTGATCGCTGTATAAATGACAATGGTCCCAAAATAACGTCAAAAGTGTCTGATGTGTCCGCCATAATGTCGCAGTCACGATAAAAATTGCAGATCACCACCATGGCAGATCACCATTACTACCACCAAAAATATTAATAAAAATGCCATAAATCTATTCCCTATTCTGTAGACACTATGGCCCGGATTCACAGAGAGCGGGCGCACATTACGCCGACGCAGCGCAGAAAGGCAAGCATGGAATTCACAAAGCCAATGCTGCCAAAACTGCACTGGGTTTCAAAGGCGTAAATCGCCGTAGGTGGAAGTGGGCGTGAGCCATGCAATTGAGGCGTGACCCAATGCAAATGATGGTCCGAGCGCCAGACAAGTACGTTTAACGAACTGCGCATGCGTCGTGCCATGGACGCATCCACCTGCGCAAGCTCACAACCACGTCGGAAAAACTGCCTAAGATACGCCGGATCACTGCCTACGCCATGAACGTATCCTATGTCCAGCCAGACTCACGTCCAGCGTAAACTACGTAAAATACGCCGGCTTGTATTCCTTGGTGCAGACCTTTGCATGTCTGCTACTGGGTTACACCTCCTTTATGGGGCTTAACTTTACGCCGGACGTACATCTTACGCGCACATCGCGTAGCCTGCGTCAGGCGCACTTACGTTCGTGAATCGCCGTATTTCTCTCGTTTGCGTATTTGAATAGAAAATCAATGGGAGCGCCACATGCGTCCAGCCTAAATATGCGCCCACGCTATGCCGGCGTAGGCAAGTTACGTCGGCGGGATGAAGACTATTTTTCGGCGTATCTTAGTTTGTGGGTCCGGCACACAGATACGATGGCGCATATTTGCACTTACGCGGTGTATCTTGAGATACGTCGGCGCAAGTGCTTTGTGAATCCGGGCCTATAACTTTTGCGAAAACCAATCAATATACGCTTATTGCGATTTTTATTACCAATATTATGTAGAAGAATACATATCGGCCTAAACTGAGAAAAAAAAAAATGTTTTTTATATTTTTTTGGGGGATATTTATTATAGCAAAAAGTCGCAATAATCGCAGATAACAGCCATTACTAATTAAAACAAAAATAATAATAATAAATGCCATAAAACGATCCCCTATTTTGTAGACGCTATAACTTTTGCACAAACCAATCTACTGTATATACGCTTATTGCTATTTTTTACCAAAAATATGTAGAAGAATACATATCTGCCTATACTGAGAAAGAAACGCGTTGGGGATATTTATTAAAGCAAAAAGTAAAAAATATAGATTTTTTTTTCAAAATTGTCGCTCTTTTTATGTTTATAGCGCAAAAGAAAAAACTGCAGAGATGATCAAATACCACCAAATGTAAGCTCTATTTGTGGGGAAAAAAGGATGTCTATTTTGTTTGGGAGCCACGTCGCAGGAGCGCGCAATTTTCAGTTAAAGCGACGCAGTGCCGAATCGCAAAAACTGGCCAGGTCCTTTACCTGCATAATGGTCCGGGTCTTAAGTGGTTAAAAGAACCTATTTAGAAAATAAAAAAGAAACCTTTACAACCCTTTTAAAATGATTATTTAACGTATTTAATTTGGTTTTTCTTTTCTTACAGTACGCAGTACTTTAGCGCAGTATACTGTAGGGTTGAGATCTGCTTCCAATAAATGATCCTTCTGGCTTTTCTATGATCTTTTCAGGTCAGATGTAATTAGCCCCCATCTTTATGGACCTGTAAATTTCTGGATGACTGAAAGCGTGGCCCTGCCTAAGTGATTTGTAAGTCCGGATATCGCTGACGCACTCGGTCCCTCCCGCACAGCTGTCATAGCAGGCAGACACCATTGGCTTGTACAACTGATAGCAACTACACTAAAGCTGTCAAGCCTGTTTAACTGTCAAATGTTATTTAGGTAATTCAATTTGAATATTCCATTTTCAAATACAATTTCAGAGCAATATACGATTCTCCCGAAAAGACAGTTTAACCTGTTTTCTGCCTGAGCAATGAGCAATCCTCTACTCATTTACCTCAGAAGGCCCTCATGTTTTTTTTTTTCCTTTTTATAATTTTTTCTTTTTTATTGCACTTTGACAGAGAATATATTTTGTGCTCATTTCATTATCACCTCAGACACGCTGGCATTTTCCGTTTATGTTCTAATTCCATTTTCTGACTGGATGGGAGTTTGCTGAGGGGGGAAAAAATAAGCAGAAAAATAAAAGGTTGCATTAACTCGTTTTTGGTGTGAACGGTAAAAAAATAATAGCATTGGAAAGGAGCCTTTCGCGACAGCAATAGGAGGAGTGTTTAAATTAAAGATGAACTCTTAATGATGTCAGGAGGGCATCAGAAGACAATGGTGGGTATGCCAAAGCACAGAACAAAGGTCATCTCTGGCTGGTTGCATGTTCTCGGAGCATGGGCACATGGCTAATCCCAGTCTTGACACAAGATGCCAGGCCAGGAAGTCAATAGAGGTTCTTTAGCTACGACCCTGCCACTTGAACACTTCCCTGAAAATTGCTTTCCTGTTGCTGACCTATCCTCCTCATGCCATGGACTTCACTCTGCCTTCCTGCTACTAACCATGGCTAGTTCCTGACCACAGCTTGTCTTTTCTGATTATCAGTGTGACCTTGGATAGCTCCTGACCATGGCTTGTTTTTTTGAGTCTCAGTTTGACCTTGACCATTTCCTGGCCACGGCTTGTCTCAGTTTTTTCTTGGTTTGGCCTTAAATAGCTCCTCACCACCGCTTGTCTCTGCTGATTCTCAGTTATATCTCAGTTAGTTCCTGACTACAGCATTTGTCTGCTGATTCTAGGTTTGACCTTGGCTAGTTCCTGACTTTGGTTTATCTCATTGTGTCTCAATTTGACGTTGGCTAGTTACTATCAAAATCTTGTTTCTGCTGATTCTCAGTTTGACCTTGGCTAGTTCCTGACCAGGGCTTGTCTATGTTGAGTCTCGGTTGGACCTTGGCTAGCTTCTGACCATTGCTTATGTCTGTTGAGTCTCAGTTTAACCATGGCTAGTTCCTGACGATGCCTGATTCTGAGGTTGAGTTCAGCTAGCTCCTAACCACGGCTTATCTCTGCTGATTCTTGGCTAGTTTCTGACAATGGCTTGTCTCTCCTGATTCTCAGTTTGACCATGGCTAGCTCCTGACCATGGTTTGTCTTAGCTGAGTCTAAGGCCTCGTACACACGATAGGTTAACCAGAGGATACCGGTTTGACGGACCGTTTTCATCGGTCAAAACCGATCGTGTGTGGGCCCCATAGGTTATTTAACCTTCGGTTAAAAAAAAGCAAACTTGCTTTAAAATTTAACCGATGGATTGCTAACCGATGGATCAAAACCGATCGTTATTATGCAAAACCATCGGTTAAAAACCTGCGCATGCTCAGAATCAAGTCGACGCATGCTTGGAAGCATTGAACTTAATTTTTTAAGCACGTCGTTGTGTTTTACGTCACCGCGTTCTGACACGATCGGTTATTTAACCTATGGTGTGTAGGCGTGACCGACCATCAGTCAGCTTCATCTGTTAACCTAAGACAACGGTCCTTCAGACCGTTGTCCTCTGGTTAACCTATCGTGTGTACGAGGCTTCAGTTTGACCTTGACTAGTTCCTGACTAGAGCATTTCTCAGCTGATTATTGGTTTGACCTTAGCTAGTTCCTGACCATGGCTTATGTCTATTGAATCTCAGTTTGAGCTCAGCTAGCTTCTTTCTGACCATAGCTTATGTCTGCTGATTCTTGGTTTGATCTTGGTTAGTTCCTGACTATGGCATTTCTCTGCAGATTTATGGTTTGAACATGGCAAGCTCTTGAACCTTTACTTGGCTCTACTGATTCTCAGATTGAGATTATCTAGTTTCTGACTATGGCTTACATCTGCTGATTCTTGATTTGATCTCAGCTAGATTGTGTCCAAGTCTTGTCTCTGCTGATTCTCATTTTGACCTTGGCTAGCACCTGACCATGACTTGTCCCTGCTGAGTCTTAAAGGGGTTGTAAAGGTTCATTTTTTATTTTCTAAATAGGTTACTTTAAGCTAGTGCATTGTTGGTTCTCTTACCTTTTGCTTCAATTTCCCTTCTAAATAGTTTTTTCTTTGTTTTCTTTGTCTGAATTTCTCACTTCCTGTTCCTCCTCAGTAAGCTGTTCAGTAATGTGTTATAAATGACTTTCCACCGCTCAGATGATGGTGGAAAGCTTACTGAGGAAAAACAGGAAGTGAGAAATTCAAACAAAGAAAAAAAACATTTAGAAGGGAAATGGAAGGAAAATGTAAGTGAACCAACAATGCACTAGCTTAAAGGAACCTATTTAAAAAATAAAAGACAAACCTTTCCAATCCCTTTAAGCTAGGTACTTTGAGAAAATCAAAAGAAAAATTCAGTACGATGCGCAATTGTTCAACTTCGTATAGTGTGTTCACAACTTTTGACATCCAATTCAGACTTTCCAAACAAGAATTTTGGATGGGACAAACTCCAAACTTGTTCTCGTATGTGAACAGAAGGAATGATTTTTGTTTAATATGTATGGTTTTTGTACAGTTTTCAAACGACAAAAATACGTTACGAAAGACTGCACATGATCAGAAACAATAAACAACAAAAAAAAGCCTTTGCTGTACAAAAATGTTCGCACATTATTTCCATCCTCAGTCGCGGCTGTGAAACATCGAGGAAAACAGGACTATCATTTGCCCGATTTTCTCATAGTGTGTAACAAACTTAAAGCGGAAGTAAACCCAATGATTTAATAGTTTCCAAAGACAGTTACATCCCCGGCATGCCGGAAATGCTAACTGTCTCATTGGCTGTGCTCTCAACCAAACTGTCATACCATCCAATGGCTGGTGTCATAACTGATTACATGTGCAGCATCATGGCAGTTGAAGATTAAACAGAGGCCAAGATGGCAGCTTCATTGGCTGAAAATGATAGGCGGGTTTACTTCCACTTTAAGTTTGAGCTCAGATAGCTCCTGACCATGGCTTGTCTCTGCTTATTACTGGTTTAATCTCAGCTACAGCTTATCTCTGCTGATCTTCTACTTCTAGGTGTGACCTAGACATGTCTCCTGACCATAACTCTGCCTGCTACACTGCCTGTCTCCTCTGCTTTCCCCTGACCACCACCTGTCCAGATCTCTACTAAAATAAGGGAAATGCTGAAATGACAGTACAAATACGACCAACATTTGTAGTTGTTTTTCCATAAAAATACAGAACTTTTGAGAGCTTCTGTGAACAGCAATTTTCAAGTCTTGCCACAGATTCTTAATTGGATTTAGGTCTGAACTTTGACTGGGCCATTCTAACACATGAATATGCTTTGATCTAAACCATTGCATTGTAGCTCTGGCTGTATGTTTAGGGTCGTTGTCCTGCTGGAATGTGAACCTCTGCCCAAGTCTCAAGTCTTTTGCAGACTCTAACTGGTTTTCTTCTCAAATTGCCCTGTATTTGGCTCCATCCATCTTCCCATCAACTCTAATCAGCTTCCCTGTCCCCGAAGAAAAGAATCCTCACAACATGATGCTGCCACCACCATGTTTCACGGTGGGGGTGGTGTGTTCAGGGTGATGTGCAGTGTTAGTTTTCTGCCACACATAGTGTTTCGCTTTTAGTCCAAAAATTTAAAGTTTGGTCTCATCTGACCAGAACACCTTCTTGCACATAACTTTTAAAATAAGGACACTTACCTGTCCAGGGTGCCCACGATGTCGGCACACTATCGATTGGCTCTCGGGTGCTCCCGCCGCAATCTTCGGTAAGGGAATCAGGAAGTAAAGCCTTGCGACTTCACTTCCTGGTTCCCTACTACGCATGCGTGACTCGCACTGCGCTATCCCACTGGTCCCTGCTGTATTTTGGGACCTGTGCATCTTCCAGAAGACAGTGGGGGGGGGAGAAGGCGCCGGAAGTGACGTAGATACCCGCGGGTGGCTCGGGTATCTATGCCTGGAAGTGGAAGCAAAATACCTGTATTACACATGTATCTGCTATAGGATTCCGAAAAGAGGAAGTTCGATTTTTGGGTGGAACCTAAAAAAAATATTTTATTTGTGACTGTTTTGCCTTGGAGAATTTCCCCCAGTTCCTATATGGTTAAATGTTGCCACCAGGACAGGAAAGAGCCCCAGATAGCAGTAGAAGCCCGACAGGTTCTACCCCATCCTCACTCCATCTAAAAAACGAAAAAAAAAAAGGGCCAGATCCACGAAGAAGTTACGACGGCGTATCTATTGATACGCCGCGTAACTTCTAGGATGCTCCGGCGTATCTTTGTTTTGTATCCACAAAACAGGATACGCCTGAAGCTGGGCTCGATCCGACTGGTGTACGTCTTAGTACGCCGTCGGATCTAAGGTGCATATTTACGCTGGCCGCTAGGTGGCGCTTCCGTTGATTTCTGCGTAGAATATGCAAATTAGCTAGATACGGCGATCCACGAACGTACGTCCGGCCGGCGCATTTTTTTACGTTGTTTCCGTAAGGCTTTTTTCGGCGTATAGTTACTCCTGCTTTATGAGGCGTACGCAATGTTAAGTATGGACGTCGGGCCATTTACGTAAAACGTTTGCGAATAGGGCTTTGCGTAGAATTACGAATCTCGTCTAAAGCATTGGCTCGCTGCGGGTTAATTTGGAGCATGCGCACTGGGATACCCCCATGGACGGCGCATGCGCCGTTCAAAAAATACATCATTTACGTGGGGTCAAGTCAAATTAACATAAAACACGCCCACATCTTTATCATTTGAATTCCGCACCCTTACGCTGGCAGATTTACGCCGCCGTAACTTTAGAGGCAAGTGCTTTGTGAATACAGCACTTGCCTCTCAAAGTTGCGGCGGCGTAGCGTTACTACGATACGATACGCCTGCCTATAATTAAGATGCGCTACGTGGATCTGGCCCAAAGTTTTTGCATGTTGTAAACTTTACAGCTTCCTTTACTTGCAACCAGAATTTAAGGTTTAGAAAAAAAAAAAAAACAGATTAATCTGCTTCAGAATGAAAATCTCTAAGGCTGGTGTTCTAATCAGAGTAAGGAAAAACAATATATCCACGAATGTCGGCCTTGACAAATCTCCTCCTCACATCCTGGTTGAAGGAAACTGTGATTGTATCAAAGCATGACACATTTCTGGAAATATGACTCAAATAACAAACAGGGGAAGAAGATGCCGAGCTAAACAATCCTATCAGAAGACAATCAACTCATACTAATAGTAGCACAATGAACTTCCATTTCAATGCCTAATAGGATGTGTCAGGTAGATGTATCTGAATGAATATGAATGCACTCCGGCACTTTTCTGGAGTTCATTATTAGCATGAAAGAAAAACATGTTCTCTATTTTTATTCTCTATTTCTTGTAGCTGGAGGCTCCAGATGAAGTTTCTATTTAAAGAGACAGGTTCATCCAGTCTTATAGCCAGACTCATCCTCTGATCTTTTGTTTATCGCCAGGAGTGCTGAGCGACTCATAAAAACACACGCCAGGGCGCCCGAAACACTTCAGATAGATATAATTGCAGAGAAGAAAGCAAAAGCATTTTTTTTCTTCTGTATTCATAAAGTGCTATGTAATATGGTGGAGAGATGTAATCAGTAGACATTTGTTTATATATATATTATTTACATAGGCTGAGGTGCCCAAGCCACATTAACCACTTAAGTCCCGGATCAAAATGCAGGTAAAGGACCCGACCAGTTTTTGCGATTCGGCACTGCGTCAATTTAACTGACAATTGCGCGGTCGTGCGACGTGGCTCCCAAACAAAATTGGCGTCCTTTTTTCCCCACAAATAGAGCTTTATTTTGGTGGTATTTGATCATCTCTGTGGTTTTTTTTTTTTTGCGCTATCAACAAAAATAGAGCGACAATTTTGAAAAAAAAATCAATATTTTTAACTTTTTGCTATAATAAATATCCCCCAAAAATATATAAAAAAAATGTTTTTTCCTCAGTTTATTCTTCTACCTATTTTAGTTTAAAAAAAAAATCGCAATAAGCGTTTATCGATTGGTTTGCGCAAAATTCACAGTGTTTACAAAAAAAGGGATAGTTTTATGGCACTTTTATTAATAATTTTTTTTTTACTACTAATGGCGGCGATCAGCATTTTTTTTCGTGACCGCGACATTATGGCAGACACATCGGACAATTTTGACACATTTTTGGGACAATTGTCATTTTCACAGCAAAAAATGCTATACAAATGCATTGTTTACTGTGAAAATGACAATTGCAGTTTGGGAGTTAACCACTAGGGGGTGCTGAAGGGGTTAAGTGTGACCTCATATGTGTTTCTAACTGTAGGGGGGCGGGGCTGGACGTGTGACGTCATTGATCGTGTTTCCCTATATTAGGGAACACACGATCAATGACAGCGCCACAGTGAAGAACGGGGAAGCTGTGTTTACACACAGCTCTCCTCGTTCTTCAGCTCCGGGGACCGATCGCAGGACACCGGGTCCCGCGGCCACGGAGCTTCAGACCAGGTCACCGTGGGCACGTGCCCGCTACCCACGACTGGGCACTTAAAGAGGACATACAGGTACGTGCTTGTGCCGAGCCGTGCCATTCTGCCGACATATATGTGCAGGAGGCGGTCCTTAAGTGGTTAAGGTAGGCCACACATGAGACTAATTTCAAAAAATTTTCTTTCGAAAATCTTATCTAAGAATTTTTTGCTCGTATTTCGAACCATTAGTGGACTGCAGCAACAGCCGATTTTCGTGCGGGCATCGAATTTGAGTAATCGGACATGTTGAAATTTTTTAGAAAAACTAACGATTTTCCAATCAATGATGGGAGAATTGTGCGAGAAATTTAATCGAAAAAGAAATGCGCATGTGCGAGAAAAGAAAATTCCCGGAAAGAAAAGAAGATTCCCAGACACGAAAATTCTTTCTGTAGCAACATGAGGCGAAATTGAAGGCTTGGTTGGTCGAATTTCGAAATCAATGGTCGCACCATCGGATCACAAAACGCACAAATTTTCTGATTTTCAAAAGAAAATTATTTCGAAATTCGACCATGTATGGACAGCCTAAGATAAAGCGCAAGACAGCAGTCATCCACTTGTGCTAATGGAATTACGTTGGGTATCTGATAAGATCCTATACAGAATCGTGTTGTCTTATATGTTCTTTTCACTTGATCAGTTCCCCAAGATTCTGTAATCTTGGGGAACTGAAAGTATGGCTGCCATTGTGCCATTGTTCAAAGACATCCTGCCAGGTCTCTAAATGAATCAAAAGGCACCAAAGAAACATCATTCACCCATTTGTTCTAAAGGAATTAATGTGAGTATCTAATAAGATCCTATATAGGATTTTGTTTTCTTATCTATTGTTTTAACTGGACTGGGTATCCAAGATTCTGCAATGTTGGAGGACTGAAAGTATTGGTGGCATTGTGCCATTAATCAAAGACATCCTGCCAGGTCTCTGAACGAATCAAAAGGCACCAAAGAAACACCCACTTGTTCTAAAGGAATTAATATCTAAAGGATTGGGTATCCAATATTCTTCAATCTTGGGGGACTAAAAGTACTGGTGGGTGACCAAATGGGCGCTCAGGGCGCCTTCCCCTGGGAGCATGACTAATGTTCTTGCCCAGGGGTGGAACCCTTTAAATGTGGCCTGCGTTGTGCCTCTGGCCCTAGATCCTTTGGGAGCCTATCCTCGGGGAGATCATGGCTTTTTGCCAGGTCCCGCCCTGACCACATATTTTGTGATTGAAGCTCCCTGACAAGTCCCTGTTGTTCTGGCTTGTGGATCACCTTTGCTGGCCGCGGCTGTCGAGAGTGTCTAATGACCATTGTGTCATTGTTCAAAGACATCCTGCCAGGTTTCTAAAATAATCAAAAGGCACCAAAGAAACATAGGGCCAGATTCTTGTAGACTGGCGTATCTATGCGGCGGCGTAACGTAACCGATTTATGTTACGCCGCCGCAAGTTTTTGAGGCAAGTTCTTTATTCACAAAGCACTTGCCTGTAAAGTTGCGGCGGCGTAGCGTAAATCACGCGGCAGGATTCAAATTCGGCGGGTAGGGGGCGTGTATCATTTAAATGAAGCGCGTCCCCACGCTGAACGAACTGCGCATGCGCCGTCCCTAAAATATCACAGTGTGCATTGCTCCAAATGACGTCGCAAGGATGTCATTGGTTTTGACGTGAACGTAAATGACGTCCAGCCCCATTCACGGACGACTTACGCAAACGACGTAACTTTTTAAAATTTTGACGCGGGAACGACGGCCATTCTTAACATTGTTGCGACGCACTTAGGCCACCATATAGCAGGGGCAACATTACGCCGGGAAAAGCCTAACGTAAACGTCGTAACTTTACTGCGTCGGCCGCGCATATGTTCGGGAATTCGCGTATCTAGCTAATTTGCATACTCGATGCCGAAATCGACGGAAGCGCCACCTAGCGGGCAAAAAAAATTGCAGTTACGATCCGACGGCGTAAGAGACTTACGCCTGTCGGATCTAATGGATATCTATGCGTAACTGATTCTAAGAATCAGTCGCATAGATAGGACGGGCCATATTAGGACTTACGACGGCATACATGGCGCTGCGCCGTCGTAAGTCCTTTAAGAATCTGAGCCATAATTTACCCATGTGTTCGAAGGAACCAAAAACCACCAAAGAAACATCATTCACCCACTTGTTCTAAAGCAATTCATTCGAGTATCTGAAGAGATCCTATAAGGAATCTTGTTTTCTTATTTAGTCCTTTAACTGGATTGGGTCCCCAAGATTCTGCAATCTCGGGGGACTGAAAGTATAGGTGGCATTGCGCCATTGTTCAAAGACATCCTGCCATGTATTTAAAGGGATCAAAACACACCAAACAAACATCATTCACCCACTTGTTCTAAAGGAATACATTCGAGTATGTGATGAGATTCTATACAGCATCTTGTTGTCTTATATGCTCTTTTCACTGGATCAGTTCCCCAAGATGTTGTTCTGAAGGAATTCATTTGACAGAGCAGCAATATTACCATATCTCAGGGAAAGACTGCACAATGCCACATCCCAAATTATACTGGAATGACAAACAAGGAAATTTCTTTCCAAAAAATAGGGGACTTTAAAAGCATTGTACTGAGACCGATGACACAACAATTTATTACATCTCATTAAAACGTGGTGGAGTGTAAACACAATCACCGCATAAAAAATACCTACATATAGAATAAATAATTATACAAATGCATAAATAAACTAGATGCTAATGAATCCCGCTTGTCTGTGCCAACGCGTTTCGCAGTCCAAAACAGCTTCATCAGGGACACAGTGGAAGCATCACAGCATTTGTCACCTATGTAGTATCCTCTGACTTTCAATGGGGTGCCACAACTAGTGTTGAGCAGAATACGCCATATTCGATTTCGCGATATATCTCGAATATATATTCGAATATTCGAGATATATTCGCTAAATTCGAATATTCGTGATATTTTATCAAAATTAATTGATTGCGATTTTTCGCTATTGCGAATGCGAAAATAATTGCGATTTTTTTAATAACTGCGGTAGGAGCGCTCTGATTGGCTCAGAATATTTGTGATATTTTATCGAAATATCGCAACATGCGAATGCGATATTTATTGCGCAATTTCGAGATATGCTGGAGGAGCGCTCTGATTGGCTCAGAATATTCGTGATATTTTATCGAAATATCGCAACATGCGAATGCGATATTTATTGCGCAATTTCGAGATATGCTGGAGGAGCGCTCTGATTGGCTCAGAATATTCGTGATATTTTATCGAAATATCGCAACATGCGAATGCGATATTTATTGCGCAATTTCGACAAATGCTGTAGGAGCACTCTGATTGGCTCAGAATATTCGTGATATTTTACAATACAAAATAATTGCGAATATTCGGCAAATGCTGTAGGAGCACTCTGATTGGCTCAGAATATTCGTGATATTTTACAATACAAAATAATTGCGAATATTCGGCAAATGCGGAAGGAGCACTCTGATTGGCTCAGAATATTCTTGATATTTTACAATACAAAATAATTGCGAATATTCGGCAAATGCGGAAGGAGCACTCTGATTGGCTCAGAATATTCTTGATATTTTACAATACAAAATAATTGCGAATATTCGGCAAATGCGGAAGGAGCACTCTGATTGGCTCAGAATATTCTTGATATTTTACAATACAAAATAATTGCGAATATTCGGCAAATGCAGAAGGAGCACTCTGATTGGCTCAGAATATTCTTGATATTTTACAATACAAAATAATTGCGAATATTCGGCAAATGCGGAAGGAGCACTCTGATTGGCTCAGAATATTCTTGATATTTTACAATAGAAAATAAAAAGTGTTTTGCATTGGTGGTGATTCTTTACTCTATCCATCTGTCACAGCCGTTTGTCAATCAAACACCTTGAAGATTGAACACGTTCATGCTGCATGCTTTGGACTTTTTTTCACTTCACATATCAAAGACATTTTTATGAAAGATTATTTTTCTATTATTGGGACTATATTTCTTTATATATTTGTTTCACTGTGTATTTCACAAGTTATTTGCGCTTGCTTATTTTATAATTTGCCCACATGTCTTGTCACTAGACATATTTTGTATTCTTGTAGAGCGACTCCATTTTCTGTCTTGTATTAATTTATGTTGTATAACATTTTTGAGTTGCTGCTGTATTCTCCCCTTTTTTAAGGTATGCGCAATTTTTTCCTTCTTACAAAAAAAAATAATATCAAACATACAAATATTCATAACAGAAACATACACAAAGCCCCCCCCTTTTGCATCAGAGACAATCAGAGTTCTCCTACCACAGTTAACGAAAATTCGCAATCATTTTCGCATTCGCAATAGCGAAAAATCGCAATTTTTTTTTTTTCAATTTGGCAACATAAAAGGATCGCCTCAGCTTAGCTACTCGGCCCAGGGTCTCTAATCATACCAGCAATGCTTTTAGACGTCGATAGGATGTGATCTGTTTTAAAAATCAAATTGGAAAAAATGTGAATATTCGGAATTGCGAATATTCACCACGAAATTCGAAATATAGCGCGATTTCTCGAATATGCTATATTCGAGTCGAATATTCGCAATGCGAATATTCGTGAGCAACACTAGCCACAACCAAGGTCTGAACACCAAACCCCCAAGGACCCAGTGGGGTGAGAGGAGGTGGGCTGGACACTGGATCAGTCAAAGGGGAGATACAGCCACATAAGTGTACCTCTATGAAATGCTGTATCTCCCTCAGAGATCTGCTGCACCTGTGATGATGTTTTGATGAGTTGTGACTGGCTGTGGCCCGTGATTCAGTCATCACATCTAAGAATTAATAAATATTTGCTTTTGGGTTTAATACTGCTTTAATTTATGTCTAGTATAGCAATTTGTTTACCAAAGAGAATAAATCTGGGTTTTCAAGAGCCGGTTCACACACAGGCGGCACGACTTTGCGGGGCGACTCGGCAAGGCGATCTCAAGGCGACTTGAGAGGCAACTTGCAAAATGACTTCTGTATTTAAGTCAATGCAAGTCGCCCCCAAAGTCGTACAGGAACCTTTTTCTAAGTCAGAGCGACTTACGTCGCTCCTACTAGAACGGTTCCATTGACTACTGCGGACCACGACTTGTCAGGTGGCTGAGTCGCCTGAAAGGGCGCCCCTGCGTGAACCGGCTCTAAAGGTGCTACAAAAAAAAATCTGGCAACAATTGTACAAGATTTTTTTGAGGTACAGATTAAAATTCCTTCCTTAAAATCAGATATTGCATTAACATAGTCTTGTTGTCCTTAATTGTGCAGTTGCGTTAGTATTCCCACATGTTTCGTCCAATGGGGGCTTCTTCAGGGAAGGATAACTGCTGGAACTGTTATGGAAGAAAAAAGTATAAACAATTGAACAATAGTTTATTTATATATACTGTGTTCTTTCATACCAAGAGAAAAGGGAGTAGCCACTCCAGGTGGGAATTTGTCCAGAGTGCGGCTGTCCAGAGACAATTTTTGTTCCTGTTCTTTCAAACCAGTTTTAAAGAAGCTCCCATTGGGTGAAACATGTTGGGAATACTAATATTGGTGCAAAAATAAGGACAACAGAACTATGTCAATGCAATATCTGATTTTAGTATGGAGGAATTTGAAACTCAATAAAATATTGTAACATTTTTAATAGATTATTTTGCTTGTCTTAAAAATCCCTTTTTGGTACAAAATGTTCTTAAATGGGGATGTGGCGCACACGTTTTGTTATCAATTACCCGCACTAAAATTCAGGACTTGTACAGACATTTTGGGGCAGATTCACAGAGCAAGTACGCCGGCGTATCTACTGATACGCCGGCGTACTTTCAAATTTCCTGCATCGTATCTTTAGTTTGAATCCTCAAACCAAGATACGACGGCATCTGGGTAAGATCCGACAGGCGTAATACTGCGGTGTCCGCTGGGTGGAGTTTGCGTTGTTTTCCGCGTCGGGTATGCAAATGAGCTTTTTCCGACGATCCACGAACGTACGCGCGGTCGTCACATTCTCTTACGTCGTCTGTAGTCGGCTTTTTCCGGCGTATAGCTAAAGCTGCTATTTTGTGGCGTATAGATAGACCTGCCATGTTAAAGTATGGCCGTCGTTCCCGCGTCGAAATTAGATTTTTTTTTTTTTTTGGCGTAAGTCGTCTGTGAATAGGGATGGACGTAAGTCACGTCTCAGTTAAAAAAATGACGTCGTTGTGACATCATTTAGCGCAATGCACGGCGGGAAATTTAGGAACGACGCATGCGCAGTACGTTCGGCGCGGGAACGCACCTAATTTAAATGATCCACGCCCCCTACCATTTGAATTAGGCCGGCTTGCGCCGGGGAATTTACGCTACGCCGCCGCAACTTTACAGGCAAGTGCTTTGTGAATCAAGCACTTGCCAATAAAACTTGCGGCGGCGTAACGTAAATGCGATACGTTACGCCGCCGCAGATCTACGTGAATCTGCCCCTTTATATGTTATATTATTATTTTTATCATCTTTTTTTTTTTATTTATTTTTTTACATTCTTTTATTAAATATTACGATAAAAAAAAAATATCAATGTAACAAAACAAATAAAAACAAATAAAAACAAAACAAATAACAAAACAAAACAAAACAAATAACAAAACAAATAAAGTTGGAACAAGTAGGGAACATTTTTTATTTTTATTTGTAAATTATATATTTTTGTTTTTATAAAAGTGGTGTTATCCTTTAATAATGAGGGTAGATGATTGACCCCTGGTTCACATTTGGCACTGGAGAACACAAAAGCTGACCCAAAATCTGCCCCATGTTTCTGAGAAGATTTTCAGCAAATACAGATAAGTACAAACAAGCAAAGGCCGCCTTGCTCCTGCATCTCTGTTTTTCTCCCTGTAGAAATGGCTGCTTCTCTCTCCTCTTACATGTGTACGTTCCATAATAAACACCAAAGACGAGCTGAAATCAGCGCCCGCACCGGGGCCTCTCCAATATCATTACGGACGTTTTATCTCATATTTGTGCAAATTGCACTAATCCCTACAACTCTTTGTTAGAACAGGGCCAGTCAATGGCTCCTTAAATGGCTAATCTACACAGTGCAATATTGATTCCGCTTCCCATCTGGATTATATTAGTCAACGTGGTTCCCAGGGCTGCGAAAAATCAAGTTGTTTGGCTGACTTTGTCAAGTAACTGTCTGTTGTAGGGAAAGGGAAGGCTCTGGTTATTGAATACAGTTGGAAATGAAGGAATAACATGGATATGCAGATTTGCATCTCCCTTGTCGGCTTGTTGCCTTGCTGTGATCTGGCTTTTGTCACCTCGCCTTCTCTGAGCCTTGCCTCCTGCCCCATTTAAAGGGACCACAACCTCATTCTTCATTGCACTTCCCTCTCAATATACACATTGCCCTCACATGGTGAAAGCCATTATGTTTTTTTTTGTTTTTCTTTTAAACCAGTTTGTTTTATAATTTTTCTTTTTTTTTTTTAAGCCGGTATGTTTTTTTCTTTTCCTTTAACCACTTGCCGACCACCGCACACACATTTACGTCAGCAGAAGGGCTTGTACAGGCAAAATGGCGTACCTGTACATTCCTCTCAATATGCCGCCTTGCGGGCGCATGCACTCCCACTGCAGGCCGTGGGAGCGTGCCCACGGGTCCCGCAAATTCGTTGTTTGCCGGCGGCCCGCGATCGTGGTATGGAGAGACAGAACGAGGAAATGCAAACAAGGCATGTCCCAGTTCTGCCTAGTGACATGACATGGATCTACTGCTCCCTGTCATTGGGAGCAGTGATCGCTGTCATGTCAGTGGTAGCCCACCCCCCACAGTTAGAATCACTCCCTAGGACACACTTAAAGCGGGGGTTCACCCAAAAAAATATTTTTTGGGTGACAGGCTTCCGACCGTCGCATACTGCGCGTCACGAGTTGCCGAAAGAAGCCGGACTGCGAGTCGGCTCTATACGGCGCCTGCGCACCGACGTTCGGCTTCTTTCGGCAACTCGTGACGTGCAGTATGCGACGGTCGGAAGCCTGTCAATCAATTAGGAACGCCCAGTCCCACAGAAGACGTACCCGGAAGCGGCGGTGGAAATACGGTATGTACGGGGATAAAATAAAAAAAAACAGCCGATTGTCATTCTGACAACTCGGCTGAATGTAATGTTAAAATTAATTTGTTTGGGTGAACCCCCCGCTTTAACCCCTTGATCGCCCCCTAGTGTTTAACCCCTTCCCTGCCAGTGTCATTTATCCAGTAATCAGTAGCTATTTATAGAACTGATCACTGTATAAATGACAAAATAGTGTTAAAGGTCCCAATAAATATCGCAGATCGCCGCCATTACTAGTAAACAAATATATATAATAAAAATGCAATAAAACTATCCCTTAATTTGTAGATGCTATAACATTTGCGCAAACCAATCAATACACGCTTATTGCGTTTTTTTAACCAAAAATATGTAGAAGAATACGTATCGGCCTAAAATGAGGAAAAAACATTTTTTTATATATATTTTTCGGGGATATTTATTATAGCAAAAAGTAAAAAATATTGAATTTTTTTCAAAATAGTCGCTCTTTTTTTGTTTATAGCTCAAAAAATAAAAACCGCAGAGGTGATCACTTACCACCAAAAGAAAGCTCTATTTGTGGGAAAAAAAGGACGTCAATTTTGTTTGGGTACAAAGTCGCACGACCACGCAATTGTCAGCTAAAGCGACACAGTGCTGAATCGCAAAAGGTGCTCTGGTCAGGAAGGGGGTAAATTCTTCTGGGCCTGAAGTCATTAAGCCAGTATGGTTTTTTTTTCTTTTTTCTTTTAAACCAGCATTTTTATTTTTATTTTTTTAAGCTATTAAGCTTTAACTCATGCCATTTTCTTTTTTTTTTGTTTCTTTCTTTTTCTTTTCTTTTTTTTTATCTATAAAAGAAGTGCTTTGAAAATCAGACAAACTGATGAATAAAGGATCAGATATGGGCTGATGTAATTCCGCCTCTATAGCATTAATGCGTTGTCCGGGGTCATATTTGCCAATCTGATTATATCATTATGTAATAACGTGGTTAATTATGCCACTTATACACAATAGTGGTATACAAAACTTTTGGGTTGATGACATCATAATTATTGATGGGGGCTGGGAGAAGGTTTACAATATTTTAGCTAGATTCACAAAGAGTTAAGCCGGCGTATCTACTGATACGTTAGGTCGTAACTCGGAATCTGCGCCGTTGTATGTTTAAGTGTATTCTCAAATTGAGATACACTTAAATGTAGCTAAGATCCACCGGCCGCTAGGGGCTTGAACGATGATTTACGCCTAGAATGCGTAAATCAGCGAGATACGCCTATTCACGAACGTACGCTTGCCCGTCGCAGTAGAGATACGCCGTTTACGTAAGGCGTTTTCAGGCGTAAAGTTAGTCGAACAAAAAGCTGGCCTAGCCAATGTTAAGCATGGACGTCGTTCCCGCGTTGAATTTTCAAAATTTTACGTCGTTTGCGTAAGTTGTCCGTGAATGGGGCTGGACGTAATTTACGTTCACGTTGAAACCAATAAGTCCTTGCGGCGTACTTTGGAGCAATGCACACTGGGATATGTCCACGGACGGCGCATGCGCCGTTCGTAAAAAAGGTCAATCACGTTGGGTCACAGTTCATTTACATAAAACACGCCCCCCTGTTCCTCATTTGAATTAGGCGTGCTTAGGCCGGCACATTTACGCTACGCCGCCGTAACTTAGGACGCAAGTGCTTTGTGAATACAGCACTTGCCTCTCTAACTTACGGCGGAGTAGCGTATATGCGATACGCTACGCCTGCCTAACGTTAGGCTCCCGTACCTGAATCTAGCTATTTGTCATCATTTAAGGTAGACCTTTGAACAACTCTGCAAGAATACATTTTTGACACTCACAATAGATGGATACAGGATACTTTTTTCCTATAAAAAGGGTCCGTTAAAAAGCTGTCTTTGAGCTTTTGTCTGGAGACATCGCCTTGGCTGAGATGATGCCAGGAGGAAGCGTTTCCTTAGTCTCCTCTAGGAAAATCATGAGATGGGCGGCTTCAGCAGAAGCTGATCTGCGGAAAACATTTATGAACCCAACCTGCAATGACACCAGGATTTAAATGATTGAGACATCCACATGAGCCAGCATCTCAATTCAGGAAGTGAATGCTGACCTTGCATGATGATGTATTTTTTATGTGTATATACAGTGGAGAAAATAATTATTTGATCCCCTGTAGATAGAAATGAAGGGTCTATATATTTTATTTTTGTAATCATAGGTGAATTTTAAATGATAGAGATGGGATATCAACAAAAAATCCAGAAAAAAAAAACCCACCATACAAATGTTATAAATTGAGTTGCAGTTCAGTGAGTAAAATAAATATTTGATCCCCAAGCAAAACATGACTTAGTACTTGGTGGAGAATTCCTTGTTGGCAAGCACAGAGGTACGACGTTTCTTGTAGTTGGTGACCAGATGTGCACACATCTCAGGAGGGATTTTGGTCCACTCTTCTTTATAGATCTTCTCTAAATTCTTAAAGTTTTTTAGCAGTCGCTTGGCAACTTGAGGTTCCACCTCCTTCCATTCATTCTCTATAGGATTAAGGTCTGGAGATTGGCTAGGCAACTCTATGACCTTAATTTGATTCTTCTTGAGCCACTCTTTTGTTGCCTTGGCAGTATGTTTTTGGTCATTGTCATGAAAGACCCATCCACGACCCATCTTCAGTGTTCTGGCTGAGGAAGGAAGGTTCTCATTCAAGATTTTACAATACATGCCCCCTGTCCATTGGCTCCTCAATGCGGCAAAGTCGACCGGTAACCTATAGCAGAGGAACAGCCCCAAAGCATAATCTTTCCACCTCCTTGCTTGACTGTATTCATGGTGTTCTTAGGGTCATGGTCAGCATTTTACTTTCTCCAAACACGGTAAGTCAAGTTAATGCCAAAGAGCTCAATTTCGGTCTCATCTGACCACAGCACTTTCTCCCAATCCTTCTCTGAATCATTTAGATTCATTGGCTCATTGGCAAACTTCAGACCGACCTGTACATGTGCCTTCTTGAGGAAGGGGACCTTGCGGACGCTGCAGGATTTCAATCCATGGCGGCGTATTTTGTTACCAATGGTTTGTTTGATGACTGTGGTCCCAACTGCCTTGAGGTCATTCACAAGATCCTCCCGTGAAGTTCTTGGCTGACCCCTCCCTTTTCTCAGGATCATCCTTACCCCATTAGGCAAAATCTTGCATGGAGCTGTAGACAGGGATGGATTTGCTCTCCCTGCCGCCCCAAGGCCAGGTTCCGCAATACACCCGCTCCCCGCCAACCGAACCACCCCTCCTAATCTTTTCCCATCTCAGCTGTGACAGGAGTTCTAGCACAGTGCTAGGACTCCTGTTTTGGAGGTGACAAGGTCAATAAAGAGAATGGCAACCAGAAGGCAGTTCAAATATTTTTTGTTTCTTTTTTTTTTACTTTTTTATCACTTATTTTTAGTTTTATTTATTTGTAGCTTGTTGTTCACTTTTTTTTTTTTTTTTATAATTTTCTTATTATTTTTAATATTATTTTTCTTATTCTTTTCTTTTTAATTACTTTTTTATTTTATTAATTTAATTATTATTATTTTTTATTTATTTTTTCATAAAGTTTTTATTGAGTGATTACAGAAGAAAAAAAATACACATACATGTTGTACATATAATGTAAGAAATTCACAGTCGTCTGTAAGTTACATTGGCAAATTGTTAGTGATGTATTTCTTCTTAGTTTTTATATATATATTTTCACGTAACTTTATTGCTATCACACAGGAGAAAACAATTCCCTGTGTGATAGCAATTGGAGGTGACAGGTTTCTTTATTGACCCTGTCACCTCCAAAACAGGAGTCCTAGCACTGTGCCAGAACTCCTGTCACAGCTGAGATGGGAAAAGAACAGCTCACCCCTCTCACTGTGTACATCGGCGGCAGGGACAGGAGACAGACTCGGCGGCCAGGGGAGGACAGAGTCCTGAAGACAGAGCCAGCAAAAAGAGGTATGTGGGGGGGGAGGGCAAGACGGACGGCAGCACACATTTTACAAGTGATTTCGGCGACATTGCCACAATCACTTGTTAACCAGCGAGCGGATTCCCCCACACTACATTTAGTCCTGCTAGAAAGCAACTTACCGCCCTTAACTGTATGTTCCGGGAATCGCGGGACTCCATGCTGCTGCCGCCCCTCGTCACCCTGCCGCCCCGAGGCCGGGCCTTGGTGGCCTTGTGGGAAATCCAGGCCTGGCTGTAGACCAAGGGCGATTGATGGTTATTTTGTACTTCTTTCATTTGCGAATAATTGGTCCAACAGTTGTCTCCTTCTCCCCAAGCTTCTTGTTGATGGACTTCTAGCCCATTCCAGCCATGTGCAGGTCTACAATCTTGTCCATAATGTCCTTTGACAGTTCTTTGGTCTTGCCCATTATGGTGGGTTTGAATAGAAGAAGTTCTGTGGACAGGTGTCTTTTATACACATAACGAGTTGTCGTTAGGAGCACCTTCTTAAATTGACAGGACTAATCTATACATAAGCACCTACTGTAGCCAGTCTGTTGGAGCCAGAATTATTGTTTGTTGGTAGGGGATCAAAATACTTATTTTACTCACTGAAGTGCAACTCAATTTTTAACATTTGAATCATGTGTTTTTTCTGAATTTTGGTCTGTCTCATTTAAAATACACCTATGATAACAATTATAGACCCTTCATTTCTTTGTAAGTGGGCAACTTTTCAAAATCTGCAGGGGATTAAATACCACTGTATATCTATCTATCTATCTATCTATCTAGATAGATAGATATAGATATAGGGCCAGATTCAGGTAGGAGATACGACAGCGTATCTCCATATACGCCGTCGTATCTCTGAGTGTGAGGCGTCGTATCTTAACGCCTGATTCAAAGAATCAGATACGCCAGAATTTGTTTAAGATACGACCAGCGTAAGTCTCTTACGCTGTCGTATCTTAACTGCATATTTACGCTGGCCGCTAGGGGCGTGTATGCTGATTTACGCCTAGAATATGTAAATCAGCTAGATACGCCTATTCACGTACGCCCGGCCGTCGCAGTACAGATACGCCGTTTACGTAAGGCTTTTTCTGGCATAAAGTTACCCCTGCTATATGAGGCGCAGCCAATGTTAAGTATGGACGTCGGGCCAGCGTTGAATTTTCCGTCGTTTGTGTAAGTCGTTCGCGAATAGGACTGGGCGTAATTTACGTTCACGTCGAAAGCATTGGCTTTTTGCGGGTTAATTTGGACCATGTGCACTGGGATACTTTCACGGACTTTCGGAAAAAGCGTCATTTACGCGGGGTCACAATAAATTTACATAAAACACGCCCACATCTTCCACATTTGAATTAGGCGGGCTTACGCCGGCCTATTTACGCTACGCCGCCGCAACTTACGGGGCAAGTGCTTTGTGAATACTGCACTTGCCTGTCAAAGTTGCAGAGGCTTATCGTAAATAGGATACGCTGCTACGCCCGCACACAAATACGCTCTCCCTACCTGAATCTACCCCATAGTTTATTTTTATATATATATATATATATATATATATATATATATATATATATATATATATATATATATATATATATATATATATATATATATATATATATATATTTCTGTGTATCTTTATTCTGGGTATTTTTTTTTTCTGGGTATCTTTTCTTACGTACATTTTTTTTTTACTTCTTTAATTTTCGTGTATTTTTTACATTCTTTTATATTTTTATTGGTGTATTGGCGTTTACAGTTTGTTTGTTTGTTATGTCACCTCATATTTTTTCGGAGTATTTTTTTTTCCTGTTTATATTTTTCCTGTGTTTGTTTTCTACTTTGCATGCTTTGTTATACTGTATCATCCATCAAATTATTATTATTTTTTGGTGTGTGCCTGTACTTTAGTTCAGAGCTTTCTTTCTTTACAATTTTTTATTAACTTTTTTTAGGCCCACCAAACCTGAAGTGCCCCAGGCCTCTCGAGGTCTCAATCCAGCTCTGTAAATAGGCGGAGAAGCCAACCTATCAAAAGGACCAGTTCATGGCCTATATGGGAAAAGTGGCAGGTCCTTTTAAAGTAGAGAAAAGTTTTCCTGCAGACTGAAGTCCTTTAGGCGTACTAGCAGATGAAACGCCTTGAAGCTCACGGCTTATTTAAATTTGTGCCGGTTCTATTCATTGGGAGAAGGATCTTGATCTACAAGCAGCCGGTGTGAATGTCTGTCACCGGGATGTGAAGATTATTCAGTGCGAGGAATTTTCTGTTGTGCAAATTCTGGAATTCTTCAAGCCTCATCCAACCTGAGCACAAAGCAAGATGATTGCTTCCAACCGCTTTCTGCCGCCGAGTCGAGGAGCCGTGATCAAACCGGAGAACCGTGGGCTGCTCACCGGGGCCGTCCTCTTCTTGCAGCTCACACCTCATTAAAGGGAAGCCATCATCTGTTTATGGTTGTTTGTAGGCACGTATGTGAACCGTCAGCTTAAAGGGAACCTGTCAGGAGAGACATACAGGAGCTGCCATTGCCGACTCGTTTTTGAAGGTGCCGATTCTGGACTCTTAGTGAGTCACGGATCTTAAACAAGCGTTTAAAAAGTCAGGGGCCCCGGAGCTTGCAGCAAAGACAGCTCTTTTAATTCTGTTGGAAATAATCCTATTAACTGCTTGCTGATCCGCCACGTTGGCAGGTCGGCACGTACAGGCACAATCACATAATCCCTTGCTCCGCGGCTTTCTTCCGGGTCTAATCATGCAAGACAATACTGTCATTCGTAGCAGCACAATCCAATCAGCAGATCCCAGCCAATGTATTATGGCTGGCACCTGCTGATCAGCTAAGCAAATAACCAAAGAGAGCTCTGTGTTGGTAAACAACACAGAGCTCTCTACAGACAGCAGCATTGTGCCTTTTTTTTTATTTTTCGTGGAGCAAAAACCGGCACATTGCTTAGTAAAATCAGCACACAGTACAAACATTGTTAGGCACACAGTTAACCCTTTGATTGTCCCTAGATGTTAACCCCTTCCCAGCCAGTGTCATTAGTACAGTGGCAGTGTACAGGTGAAACTCAAAAAAATTAGAATATCGTGCAAAAGTTTATTTATTTCACTAATGCAACTTAAATGGTGAAACTAATATATGAGATAGACTCATCTACTGATACGCCGGTGTACTTTCAAATTTCCCACGTCGTATCGTTGTTTTGAATCCTCAAAACAAGATAGGACGGCTTCTGAGTTAGATCCGACAGGTGTACGTCTTCGTACGCCTTCGGATCTAAGATGCAATACTTCGGCGTCCGCTGGGTGGCGTTTTCCGTGTCGGGTATGCAAATTAGCGATTTACGACGATCCACGAACGTACGCGCGGCCGTCGCATTTTCTAACGTCGTCTGTAGTCGGCTTTTTCTGGCGTATAGTTAAAGCTGGGTTTTTCGGCGTATACATAGACTTGCCATGTTAGGTATGGCCGTCGTTCCAGCGTTGAAATTTGATTTTTTTTTTTTTGCGTAAGTCGTCCGTGAATAGGGATGGACGTAACTCACGTCTAAGTTCAAAAGTTCTTGACGACGCATGCGCATTTCATTCGGCGCGGGGACGCACTTCATTTAAATGAAACCCGCCCCCAACCCGCCCAATTTCAAATCCGCCGCCAGAAATACACTACGCCGCCGTAACTTATGGCGCAAAATCGCTGAGGATTCGAAAATGCGCCAGGTAAGGTACGGCGGCATAGTGTATCTCTGATACGCTGCGCCGATCTACATGTATGTGTATCTGGCCCATTGCATGCAAAGCAAGATAGTTCAAGCCGTGATTTGTCATAATTGTGATGAATATGGCTTACAGCTCATGAAAACCCCAAATCCACAATCTCAGAAAATTAGAATATTGTGAAAAGGTGCAATATTCTAGGCTCATAGGCCCGGATTCACAAAGCACTTGCGCCGGCGTATCTCAAGATACGCCGGCGTAAGTACAAATGTGCGCCGTCGTATCTATGCGCTGACCCACACACTAAGATACGCCTAAAAATAGGCTTCCTACGACCGACGTAACTTGCCTACGCTGTCGTATCGTGGGCGCATATTTACGCTGGGCGCATTTGCCACTCCCATTGATTTTCTATGCACATATGCAAATGAGGGAGATACGCCGATTCACAAACGTACTTGCGCCCGGCGCATAATATACGCAGTTTGCGTAAGTCGTACGTCCGGCGTAAAGTTATTCCCCATAGATGAGGCGCAACCCATGCAAAGGTATGGACCAGGGAACACAAGCCGTCGTATCTTTTGTCGTTTACGTTGTACGTGAATATGACTAGGCGTAGGTTACGTTCACGTCGTAGGCAGTGATCCGTCGTATCTTAGGGAGTAGTTCCGACATGATTCTGAGCATGCGCACTGGATGCGTCCATGGGACAGCGCATGCGCCGTTCGTTATTCGTATCTTTATGGCGCTCGGCCCATTATTTGCATGGGGTCACGCCTCATTTGCATGGCCCACGCCCACTTCCACTTTCGACGACTTATGCCTAAGAAACCCAGCGCAGATTTGGTGGCAAGTGCTTTGTGAATTCGGTGCTTGCCTCTCTGCGCTGTGTCGGCGTAGCGTAAAGAAGATAAATATCCGCCGATGTATGTGAATCCGGGCCAAAGTGTCCCACTCTAATCCGATAATTAAGCCATAACACCTGTAACGGAACCCCAAATGGGCAGGGCCATCTTTTCCATTGGGCACGCTGGGCAGTTGCCCAGGGGCCCCGCTTGCCTGGGGGGCCCCACCGGCTGCCCAGCAACCCCAATAAAAAATTGTGGAGACTGACGGGTTAGAACTGCCCATGCCCAGTTTGCTGAAATCACAGAGAAGATCCGGTCCTCCACGAGTGCGGGGGGTTGCTGATGTAAGGGGGGAGTGAATGCAAAAATGTAAGTGGGCACTGATATAAAGGTTCCCCCTCCTATATTAGTTACCCCCCTTACCTTAGTGTATTTACTCTATGGAAGGTGGCCTCTGGTCACCAGAGTGCCCCCCACATCAGAGTTCCCCTTTACATCAGAGTCTGCAGGATTCCCCCTTACAATGCAAGGGGGAACTCAGTTTGCGGACCCTGATGTAAGTGGGAAAGAGAAAGCAGTGGACTCTGATATAAGGTGGTCTCTGGTCACCAGAGCCCCCCTCCACATTAGAGTTCCCACCTTAGATCATGATCTTCAGCGTTCCGCTTTACATAAGAGTTCCCTTTCACTGTAAGGGGGAATCCTGCAGACTCTGATGTAAGAGGAAACTCTGTGCTGGCTGGGCTATAGTAACCTGACCTTCATGTCAATTTTTTTTTACTTTTGTTTAACTTAAACACATTGCTAATAGCACTAGCTATATGTTTATAGTTCAAATACTGACATTTGCATTGTTCGGCACTGAAAACTGTAATTTTAGGTACTTTTTTTGCAGTGGCAGTAAAAAATGTGGTTCTGCCAGTAAATGTTATGATTTTTGTCAGTAAATTCTCGTGCGTGATTGTGTAGACAGGGCCCCAGTGCACTGTATTGCCCGGAGGCCTATAATGCTCTTAAGATGACACTGCAAATGGGACAGGGGTTAAATCCGTTCACGATATTCCATCCCATCCAAGACAGCTTATCGACACTCCAACCAACAGGACCCGATCCATCCCATTTCCCCAGAATAACGAGACTTGCTCTGTGTTCTGGTTTCAAATGCAAGAATGCTTTAATGGTTTCTTCTCAGGGTCCATTGAGATGCATGGAGAGCGTTTTATGAGCGTTTTAATAGCGCTATTTTTTTTTTAAATGCTGTAAAAACACTTCAGTGTGAAAGGGGTCTAAGTGATCACTACCATGTGTTTGAGCTTTGGAGTGCACACCCTAATGCAATAGGCTGAGCACGGCACAATTATTTAGGCCCCTTTCACACTGGGGCGGGAGCCGCGGTGGCGGTATAGCGCCACTAAAAATAGCGGCGCTATACCGTCGTATTTGCCGCGGCATTCGGCCGCTAGCGGTTCGGTAATAACCCCCGCTAGAGGCCGATAAAGGGTTAATACCGCGGTTTCCTATTGTTTTAAATGGGAAGAAGCGGTGAAGGAGCGGTATACATACCGCTCCTCTCACCGCTCCAAAGATGCTGCTGACAGGAGATATTTTTCTCTCCTGCCAGCGCATCGCCTCGGGCTTTCACATTGAGGTTGCTGGGCAGGAGTTTTTCAGGCGGTATAGCGGCGCTATTTTTAGCGCTGTACCGCCTGACAAACTCCTCAGTGTGAAAGGGGTCTTACTGTTCTGCTTAGCACAACTTTTGCTGACAGCTTGGCTCGTATTTGTCTCTTAAGACACTTGTATAGTAGCTTGCAGGACTATCCAAAGTATGGAAATTCTTGTGTTAGAATCAGGTCCAATGATATGTGGATTACCCAACTTCTTGTAACTCATAACCCTTGTTTTATTAAAATTCTACTGAAGGAAGAACTCTGGGCCAGATTCACATATAAATGCGGCGGCGTAACGTATCGTCTATACGTTACACCGCCGCAAGTTTTACATCGTCTAAAGTTAAGCCATGTTAAAGCAGGCTTAACTTTGCGATGGGAAAAAATTACTAGCGACGACGTAACGAACGCGAAAACCGTCGTGGATCGCCGTAAAACCTCATTTGAATACCCGACGCTGGAAAACGACGCAAACTCCACCCAGCGGCGGCCGTAGTATTGCATCCTAAGATCCGACGGTGTAAGTCAATTACACCTGTCGGATCTTAGGGCTATCTATGCGTAACTGATTCTATGAATCAGCCGCATAGATACTCTGAGAGATACGACGGCATATCTCTTCTGTGAATCTGGCCCTCTGTGCCTCTCGTTTACACCCAATGACAGGTACTCTTTAGCACTTTACTCCTGCAGCAAGTGTGGATTATATTGGATTCTGAGCTCCAGAACACCTTTTGATTGTCATACCCAGAAAATCAAAATTTATCACCACCACCGGCCCCGGTGAGAACTGCCCTCCCTACCTGTGACATGCAGGAGCTCTCCAAGGTCCTGAAGATCGATGTCTGAAACTTGTACAAAATCTAGGCCAATGTTATTGTTGTACCTCCCGCCTGTACTTCTATAAATTCTGGCGGATGTGTACTATCAATCACACCTAAAAGATTTCACGCTGAGATAAAATTAAAGTGCGTCCAAATCCTAAAAACAAGAATGTGATATTTCAGCTCATCAGTCTCTAGATGTCGCGGCTGTATTCGTTTTACAGGCTTTTCTCCTTTATTTTCATCATGTGATCCAGACAGTAGCACTTTCTGTTATAGGGTGGCTACAATCACTCCTCCACTGTATCTCAGGAGGAGCAACTCAGCCACCCTTGTCTGGGGAGGGTAGTGTTAGGTGGACTAGATTTTACATAAGGACCTTACATAAGTGACTAATAAATGAAAGATGAACTCTAGCCATTACTTTTTAAAGGCAAAGTTTTGTTTTTAAATTTATATAATTATATGTGTATATATATATATATATCTATATATATATATATATATAGTGAAACCTCGTTTCGCGATATAAGCCCAGCCGAGCTGTCCTCGAGCCTTTCCGAGTATTTCCGAGTTTGTCAGTGCCTGACCTCACAAATGCGGTTCTGGAAGAATGGTGAAACATTCCCATAGACACTCCTAAAGCTTGTGGACAGCCTTCCCAGAAGAGTTGAAGCTGTTATAACTGCAAAGGGTGGGCCAACTCAATATTGAACCCTACGGACTAATACTGGGATGCCATTAACCACTTAAGACCCGGACCAAAATGCAGGTAAAGGACCAGGCACCTTTTTGCGATTTGGCACTGCGTCGCGTTAACTGACAATTGCGCGGTCGTGCGACGTGGCTCCCAAACAAAATTGGTGTCCTTTTTTGTCCCACAAATAGAGCTTTCTTTTGGTGGTATTTGATCACCTCTGCGGTTTAAATTTTTTGCGCTATAAACAAAAATAGAGTAAAAATTTGGAAAAAAATTCAATCTTTTTTACTTTTTTCTATAATAAATATCCCCAAAAAGGATATAAAAAAACTTTTTTTTTCCTCAGTTTAGGCCGATACGTATTTTTCTACCTATTTTTGATTAAAAAAAGTCGCAATAAGCGTTTAACGATTGGTTTGCGCAAAATTTATAGCGTTTACAAAATAGGGGATCGTTTTATGGCATTTTTTTTTTAATACTAATGACGGCGATCAGCGTTTTTTTTTCGTGACTGCAACATTATGGCGGACACATCAGACAATTTTGACACATTTTTGGGACCATTTCCACAGCAAAAAGTGCTATAAAAATGCATTGTTTACTGTGAAAATGACAATTGCAGTTTAGGAGTTAACCACTAGGGGGCACTGTAGGGGTTAAGTGTGACCTCATATGTGTTTCTAACTGTAGGGGGGCGGGGCTGGACTTGTGACATCACTGATCGTCTTTCCCTATATCAGGGAACAGACGATCAGTGACACTGCCACTGTGAAGAGCAGGGAAGGTGACTCCGGCGGCGATCGGGCCCGTGGGTCCCGCGGCCACGGTCACAGAGCTTCGGACCGGGTCGCGGGCGCGTGCCCGCGACCGGGCACTTAAAGAGGACGTACAGGTACGTGCTTGTGCCCAGCCGTGCCATTCTGCCGACGTATATCGGCGTTAGGCGATCCTTAAGTAGTTAAAGTTCATGTGTGTGTAAAGGCCGGCGTCCCAAAACTTTTGACAATATTAACATAACTGCGCACCAGTGCATAAAAGGTCCATAAAGACATGGATGAGCGAGTTTGGGGTGGATGAACTTGATTGGCCTGCACAGAGTCCTGACCTCAACCCGATAGAACACCCTGCTACATATTTTTGGTAAAAAAATCCCAATAAGTGTATATTATTGGTTTTCTATGGTATATATACTGGACCAATGTAAGTATGTACTGTATGTGTCAAACCTGTGGGATCCTTGTGGAAGCTGGAAATGACTGTAGTAGGCACTGCTACCACAGTGCTCTCCACTTACTTCCGGGTCCCGTGCCGAACAACTGCCCGGTTGCATTATGAACACAGGAAAGTCGCTCCCTTGGCATGGACACTATTCAGAGAACATCTGCATTTTCTCAATGAATTCAAAGTGTTCTCTGATTGGACGAGGTGGAGATCTTCACCTCATCCAGTCAGTGAACACTTTACATTCATTGCATCCATATTTAGGATGTATAATGAAACATTCCTCGATTCTTCACCCTTAAACTGCTTATCCACATACCTGAATCGGGAGGTGCTTCTCCCTGCAGCATTCTGTATTTTTTTCTTAATGTGGATGTAAACCCTTATCATGAAATCTGAGCTGGGCACATATATCTGCAGTGTTTTGTTATCTCTCTTCAAAGAGCTAAGTCCCGTATCTCTCTCCTGAACCGTTCCTCTGTTATCAGCCTGAGAACTCCTGACAAATTCTCAGACTTTTTAGACAAAAACAGCCTGAATCTTCTGTCCGGGAAGGTTGCTAAAATAGATTAGCAGAGAGCAGGTCCTATAACAAAACGCCTCTGAGAGTCTCTGCCTATGTGAAGAGGAGGTGTGTGCCTTTCCTCCAATCAGCAATCTTAGCTATCTTGGCTGTATGCCCAGACATCACACTCTGTGTTAAACAGAAAGAGAACATTTCTCAACACGATCTGAACTTACTGAACAGTATATAAATGCAAAGACAGCAGATATACATGTAAAACTTATGTAGGGAGATTTGGTTCATCCCTGTGTATCATCTGAGGCTGTTCACTTCACTGGGTGTATGGAGGGTTTACATCTACTTTAAGTTAGCCCAGCTGTACATTTCTTTTCCTGCACAGCCTTGCCATCCATTCAAAAGGATCTGTAAATCAGAAGACCACAAGTCTCATATGGCAATGCAGCAGATGGACTCACAGATTGTGCCCACACAAAGGTAGGGAGGTTACCACACTTGCAGTCCATTGTTTACTTTTTTCAGCCTCATAACAGAAGGTCCTTACATCCATGCCAGTCTGGGGTTGGGGATAAAGAATGCTGGAGTCTGTGTGGCTCCATGCAGACCTGGGGCTGGGAAACAAGGCAGTAGCATGTGTGCCTCTATGTGGACCTGGGGTTGGAGTCGAACAATGCCAGAGCCTGTGTATGACTGTACGGACCTTGGGCAGGGAGAAATGATACTGGAGCCTGTGCACCTCTGTACCGACCTGAGACTGGGCTGTTAACAATGCTGTAACGGAATGGCCCGTGATACCCAGAGACTTTTGAAGGATGCGGGGTACTCCTGTGCCAGCTTCACCAATGACTCCTGGGTCTAGGGTCATCCTATGTCCAATAGGGGCATAGGATGACTGAGAAATAATATCTCGGATTACAGGAGATGGGACAGTAATGATAATTCATGTATTGCAGAATATCTTGAAATTTTACAAGTTGTTTATTTTGACCCCAACAGGTCAATAGGAGAGTGTCTCCTTCAATGTGGAACATAGACTGTTGAGATGTTAATTGATGTTAATCACCTCCAGCTACCTGGCTGTAGTGATGAAAGCTTGCTGTGATTGCATTCTATTGTGTTAATTAAGCCTGGCTCCTAAGATATTTCATGGTGCTATGCTAACTAACCCTGTATTGTGTGAAAGTTCTATTGATGCTAATATGTGTTGTGAGTTAACACACTCTAAAAGTCATGATGTCTGCCATGTCAGCTATAGTAATTGACTCATGTAGATTTGGTGCCAGAAAGTCTGACTTATGTTCACTAAAAGAATGTGGATTGTGTAGCATGTGAGAATAACTTATCGCAGAGTCAGAACGTCTGGGTAAATGACTAGTAATTAGTTCATGTAGATTATCTGAATGTCATTATCTAAAGGAATGTGTATTGAGCACCCATTGTGTCATGTTGTGGGTGGAGTTAAGCCATTGTTTCTTGGGGCTTCTAACTGTATATAACAAGCCTGAGTTTACCATTAAAGTATCCATTATGTTTGAAACCAGAGAACAGAGCTGTGTCTCATTATTCTGGGGAAAATCCAATGGGTCCTGTCTGCTGGATTGTGGCGTGTCGGAAGCTGTCTTGGGTTGGTGGAATGGAATATCGTAACGGCGTTAACCCCTGACCGTTACAAATTCATTAGCCTGTTTACCTCCATATGGAACTGGAGCTTGGGTTAAACAAAGCCGGAGGCTGTGTACCTCTGTATGAATCTGGGGCTGGGGCTAAACAATGCCGGAGCCTGTGTACCTCTGTACAGACCTGGGGTTGGGTGTGAACAATGCCAGAGCCTGTGTATGATTGTACGGACCTTGGGCTGGGGGGAAATGATACTGGAGCCTGTGCACCTATGTACGGACCTGGGGTTGGGGATAAACAATGCAGGAGCCTGTTTACCTCCATACGGAACTGGAGCTTGGGTTAAACAAAGCAGGAGGCTGTGTACCTCTGTATGAACCTGAGGCTTGGGCTAAACTATGCCGGAGCCTGTGTACCTCTGTACAGACCGGGGGTTGGGATTAAACAATGCAAGAGCCTGTGTACCTTCAAATGGACCTGGAGCTTTGGTTAAACAAAGTAGGAGCCTGTGTAACTCTGTACGGAACTGGGGTTGGGGGTATACAGTGCAAGAGCCTGTGTACCTCCATATGGACCTGGAGCTTGGGTTAAACAAAGCAGGATCCTGTCTGCCTTTGTACACACCTGGGGCTGAGGATAAACCATGCAAGAGCCTGGTACCTCTGTATGGACCTGGTGGTAAACAATGCAGGAGCCTGTGTACCTCTGTATGACCTAGGGCTGGGGGTAAACCATGCCAGAGCCTGTGTATCTCTGTATAGACCTTCGGCAAGGGGCAAACAATGCATTAGCCTTTTGTACCTACATATGAACCTGGGCCTAGGGGTTAAACACAATGTACCTACTAATATGCCGGCGTACTTTCAAATTTCCCGCGTCGTATCGTTGTTTTGAATCCTCAAACCAAGATACGACAGCATCTGGGTTAGATCTGACAGGCGTACAGCTTCGTACGCCTTTGGATCTTAGATGCAATACTACGGCGTCCGCTGGGTGGAGTTCTCGTCGTTTTCTGCGTCGAGTATGCAAATTAGTTATTTCCGACGATCCACGAATGTACGCGCGGCCGTCGCATTCTCTTACGTCGTCTCTAGTCGGCTTTTTCCGGCGTATAGTTAAAGCTGCTGTTTTGCGGCGTATAGTTAGACTTGCCATGTTAAGTATGGCCGTCGTTCCCGCGTTTCATTTGAATTTTTTATTTTTTTTGCGTAAGTTGTTCGTGAATCGGGATGGACGTAATTTACGTCCAGGTCAAAACCAATGACGTCCTTGCGACGTCATTTAGCGCAATGCACGGCGGGAAATTTAGGGACGGCGCATGCGCAGTTCGTTCGGCGCGGGGACTCGCTTCATTTAAATGAAACACTCCCCCTGCCCGCCCAATTTGAATTCCGCGCCCTTACACCGCTTGAGATACACTACGCCGCCGTAACTTACGACGCAAAATCTTTATGGATTAGAATCAAAGCCAGGTAAGGTACGGCGGCGTAGCGTATGTCAGATACGATGCGCCGGGGCAGATCTTTGTGGATCTGCCCCCATGAGTACAGACCAACCTTAGCAGCGAATAGAGCGAGTGACGTGCATGCGCATTGGACAAAGAATTTCACCAGCATTTTTTTTTGTGTTGCATGGTTCCAGGCATCGTCAATGCGTCTCTACCCTACCTACCTCCATTACAGCCTATCCTTTACCCTACAACAGGGGCACTTTGATGGGTTAAACTGCATTGTGCTTAGTTGCAATGGTCACTGCACTTTGAGTAATCATGACAGTCGATGACCATGGAGCAGTACTTCTCTGTCACTTGTTTTGTATCTTGTACGTTGCAGCGACGAGGACAAACAGGGCTCCTTCCTGTCCATTCAGAGTGCATAATTAAATGCCTTGAAGAGGGGAAGAATACTTTTCCCCTAAAATCATTATTTTCAAGTATGATTTAATTATGGCGACAGTAATGGGCAGTACAAGTCCTCTTGTGCTGGAAGTGCGGCCTGACCTCGCGCTCACCTCCCTATCGCGCTTCTACCCGTACAATGGCGTGCTCCCCACTCCCTACAGCCCCGTCTCATAAACTTGGCACAGATGGCAGCTGTAATTGATTCCATGCTGCAGCCTAAATAACCTCTCAACAATCTCTGCTGCCTCCCAATGAACCGTCCCCTCCTGGAAACATTTGTCTAAGCGTGAAAAAATATGCAGAAAATTAAAAGTAATTGTTTATCCGAAAGAATGGCACACAGGGTTATTTATTCATATGCTTCCTATTTAAGAGGAGGTGAAGGTGTTTTTGGCGACTATCTGTTTTGAGTTATCATGGTAAAGTCTACCTGAATTCAGTTCTGGACACGATGTTCATAGCTTCACTTTTTAGTCATGCCATTGTTTCATGGTCATTTTCAGTCCATAGCGACTCTCTGTATATTAGGCATTGCAATCAGTTAGCGAGATTCATAAAGACTTACAACGGCGTATCAGTAGATACGCCGTCGTAAATCCAAATCCGCGCCGTCGTATCTTTAAGCATATGCTCAAATTGAGATACGCTTCTCTGTTGCTAAGATACGACCGGCGTAAGTCTCCTACGCCGTTGTATCTTAGCTGCATATTTATGCTGGCCGCTAGGGGCATGTACGGCGATTTACGCAGAGAATATGCAAATGAGCAAGATACGCCTATTCACGAACGTACGCACGCCCGTCGCCTGTAAGATACGCCGTTTACGTAAGGCGTTTTCAGGCGTAAAGATAAACCACCAAAAAGATGGCGCAGCCAATGTTAAGTATGGACGTCGGGACAGCCGTCGAATTTCACGTCGTTTACGTAGTTTGCGTAAGTCGATTCAGAATGGGGCTGGGCGTAGGTTACGTTCATGTCGAAAGCATTGACTATTTGCGGCGTGATTTTATGCGCACTGGGATACGTTCATGGACGGCGCATGCGCCGTTCGTTAGGCGTGTCATTTACGTGAGGTCACAATTCATTAGCATACAACACGCCCACTACAGCCTACTTTGAATTACGCGCGCTTACGCCGGCCCATTTACACTATGCCGCCGTAACTTAGGACGCAAGTTCTTTGTGAATACTGTACTTGCCTCTCTAACTTACGGCGGCGTAGCGTATATGAGATGCGCTACGCCCGCCTAAAGATAGGCACGTCTACCTGAATCTGGCTAAGTATGTTTGCTGAACAACTGCTGAAAAAAATGAAACACAGCAGCCCTTTTCTTTCTTTTCACTTCACTAATCCCTCTATGGGTTCCATCCACCTTTCCTTCCTCCACCCTTCCACCCTTCCACCCCTCCTTCCTCATCAGTTCCTCATTCTTTTTACTTCCTTCATCCCTCCACCTGTTTTTCTTCCCACCTTCTTTACCCATTTCCACTCCTTTCCTCTATCCTTTATTACTCCCACTTCTACCCTTCCTTTCTTTCATTCATCTTTCTTTCCCCTTTTTCCTTCCATTTTCCACCTCAGGCCTCGTACACACAACCGTTTTCCTCAACAGAATCCATCAAGAAACTTGGTGGCAGAGCTTTTTTGCCAAAGAAAACGGTTGTGTGTATGTTTTTCATCGAGAAAACTGTTGTGGATCTCGACGAGAAAAAAAGTTCTCTTTTTTCTCGTCGGGAGTCTCAATTTCCTCGTCGTGTTCCCCGTCGGGCTGGTTTACGACAAGAAACACGTTTGTGTGTATGCTTAGAAACCCTCGCATGCTCAGAATAAAGTATGAGACGGGAGCGCACCTTCGGTAAAAGTAGCGTTTGTAATGGAGATAGCACATTTGTCACGCTGTAACAGTCGGAAAAGTGCAAATCGTCTCTCACCAAACTTTTACTTAACACGCAGTAACATGAGATTAGCAAAAGCAGCCCCAAGGGTGGAGCCAGTGGAATGGAACTTCCCCTTTATAGTGCCGTCGTACGTGTTGTACGTCACCGCGTTTGAGAACGACAAGATTTTGTCTTGACAGTGTGTATGCAAGGAAAGCTTGACAAGATTCTCGACAAGCCTGACAAGGAACTCGTCGAGGAAAATTATGTTTCTTTTACGACGAGTTTCTCAGTCGTGTGTACGAGGCTTCACTCTCTTCCTTCCTCTCCTATCTCTCACTTCTTCCCTCCATCTTTTGCTTCCTCCTTTTTCTCCCCCTCCCAAGCTTACCTATGTCAACCCTCCATTAGTTTCTTCCACTCTACTTTCCTTCCTTTCCTACCCCTTCCATCCTTTCTTAATCTTAATTTCTTCCATCCTTTCTTACTCCTTTTTCTATCCTGCCTTTTCTTCCTTTCTTTCATTCATCCCTCCTTCACCTTTTTTCCTTCCACACTTCCTTCCCTTCTTCGTTCTTTTTTTTTTACTACTTCCTTCCTTTCCCCTCCCTATCTCTTTTCTTATTTACTTCCACCCTCCATCAGATTCTTCCACTCCTATTTACTTTCCTTCCTTCCTTCCTCCTTTCCTTCCTTTCCCCTCCCCGTCTCTTTTCTTACTTACTTCAACCCTCCATCATATTTTCTTCCACTCATATTTTCTTTCTTTCTTTCTTTCTTTCATTCTTTCTTTCTTTCTTTCTTTCTTTCTTTCTTTCTTTCTTTCTTTCTTTCTTTCTTTCTTTCTTTCTTTCTTTCTTTCTTTCTTTCTTTCTTTCTTTCCTTCCTTCCTTCCCCATTCCATCCTCTCTTCCTTATCCTTTCCTCTAACCTTCCTTACTCTCGCTTCTACCCTTCCATCTCTTCCTTATTTTCATTCATCCTTCCTTCCCATTTTTCCCCTCTCTCGCCTTCCTCCTTTTCTTCCACCTTACTCTCTTAATTATTTTTTATTGTCTCTCACTTCATCCCTCCATCTTTTGCTTCCTCCTTCCTTTTTTATTCTTTCCTTTTTTCCCCTCCCTATCTCTTCTCTTACTTACTTCAAACCTCTGTCAGTTTATTTCACTCTATTGTCCTTTCTTCTTTCCTTCCTTTCTTCCTTCTTCATCCCTCCCTCTGTTCTTTTCACTCTTTTTACCCCTCTACTTTCCTGCTTCCTCCCTGACTTCCTCTCTTCCTTCCTCGCTCTCTCTTATTTTCTCCTTCATCCCTCCCTAATTTTCTTTCTCTTCTTTCTTTTCATCTTTCCATCCACCCCTCTTCTACACTTCCTTCCTCCCTTTCTTCCCCTCTCCTTTCCTCCCTCTTTTCCTTCCCTCCTACCTCCCTTCTATTCTCCCCTTCCCCCATACCCTGTCTTCCCCTTCCTCCCTTCCTTCCTGCCTTTTTACTTTTCTGCTTCCTTCCTGCCTTCCTCTCTTCCTTCCTCGCTCTCTCTTATTTTCTCCTTCATCCCTCCATGTATTCCTTCGCCATGTCCTCCCTATTTTCCATTCTCTTCTTTCTTTTCATCTTTCCATCCACCCCTCTTCTACAGTTCCTTCCTCCCTCCCTTTCTTCCCCTCTCATTTCTTCCCTCTTTTCCTTCCCTCCTACCTCCCTTCTATTCTCCCCTTTCCCCATACCCTTTCTTCCCCTTCCTCCCTTCCTTCCTTCCTTTTTACTTTTCTGCTTCCTCCCTGCCCTCCTCTCTTCTTTCCTTGCTCTCTTATTTTCTCCTTCATCCCTCCATGTATTCCTTCCCCATGTCCTCCCTATTTTCCCTTCTCTTCTTCTTTTCATCTTAGGGAGGGATGAAGGAGAAAAGAAGAGAGAGCGAGGAAGGAATAGAGGAAGTCAGGGAGGAAGCAGGAAAGTAGAGGGGTAAAAAGAGTGAAAAGAACAGAGGGAGGGATGAAGAAGGAAGAAAGGAAGGAAAGAAGAAAGGACAATAGAGTGAAAAAAACTGACAAGGTTTGAAGTAAGTTCCTTCCTTACTCGCTTTCTTCCTCTCTACTTTCCTCCTATACCTCCCTTCTATTCTCCCCTTCCCCCATACCCTTTCTTCCCTCCTTCCTTTTTCATTTTTACTTTCCTGCTTCCTCACTGCCTTCCTCTCTTCATTCCTTGCTCTCTCTTCTTTTCTCCTTCATTCCCCCCCCCCTTGTATGTTTTCCCCACTTCCTCCCTATTTTCCTTTCTCTTCCTCCTTCTTTTCATCTTTTCATCCACCCTCTTCTTTCCTTCCTTCCTTCCGTCATACCGTCCTTTCTACCCTCCCCTTTCCACCTTTTCTTTTATTTCCCTCCTTTCCTTCCTTCATTTTTTCCTTCCTTACTTCCTCTGTTCTTCCCACTCTTTCATGTTTACTTTCCTGCTTCCTCCCTGCCTTCCTCTCTTCATTCCTCGCTCTCTCTTCTTTTATCCTTCACCCCCTCCCCCTGTATTTATTCCCCATTTCCTCCCTATTTTTCTTCATCTTCCTTCTTCTTTTCATCTTTTCATTCACCCTCTTCTTTCCTTCCTTCCTCCTCCCTCCCTTCCTCCCCTCATACCTTCCTTTCTACCCTCCCCTTCCCACATATCCTTTATTTACCTCCCTTCCTTCCTTCCTCTGTTTTTCCCACTCTTTCATGTTTACTTTCCTGCTTCCTCCCTGCCTTCCTCTCTTCATTCCTTGCTCTCTCTTCTTTTCTCCTTCACCCCCCCCCCTTGTATCTTTTCCCCATTTCCCCCCTATTTTCCTTTCTCTTCCTCCTTCTTTTCATCTTTTCATCCACCCTCTTCTTTCCTTCCTTCCTTCCCTCATACCTTCCTTTCTACCCTCCCCTTTCCACCTTTTCTTTTATTTCCCTCCTTTCCTTCCTTCGTTTTTACCTTCCTTACATCCTCTGTTCTTCCCACTCTTTCATGTTTACTTTCCTGCTTCCTCTCTGCCTTCCTCTCTTCCCTCCTTGCTCTCTCTTCTTTTCTCCTTCACCCCCACCCCCTGAATTTCTTCCCCTTTTCCTCTCTATTTTCCTTTATCTTCCTTTTTCTTTTCATCCACCCCTTCCTTCCTTCCTCCTTCCCCTCCTCCCTTCCCTCATACCTTCCTTCTACCCTCCTCTTCCCACATTTCCTTTATTTCCCTCCCTTCCTTCCTTACTTCCGTCCTTCCTTCCTCTGTTTTCCCACTCTTTCATGTTTACTTTCCTGCTTCCTCACTCTTTTTTCCTTCATCCCTCTCTGTATTCCTTCCCCATGTCCTCTCTATCTTCCCTTCTCTTCTTCCTTGTTCATTCATCCCTCTATATCTCCCTCCCTACAATTCCATGCCCCCATCTATTACCAGTAGGTGTGTTCAGGATTTCATTGGATAGGTGAGGATGATATAAGTGTATAGACAAAGAATGGTGTACATAATATTGTCGGTGAAGACATAAAGACGCCTCTTTTCATATATCAGCCTATGACCCCGGTCATGTCACATGTGTACAATATCTATAATGGAAGATCGTTAGCAGCCACCTGATGGACGCCCCTTTCTGTACACAGACAATGAATTCCTTGGCATACATGGCGTGTAGAAGATCCTGTTCATTCCACAATATCTGCACATAATAAATAGTGAGATCCTGGCTCTTTTATTACAATCACGATCCTCATAGAGCTTTGTGCATTTACTCAGAGATAATGGATATCCTTTTATTTGCTTCTAATCAGATTCATTTAGTAGAGAATCGCCTCTTCCCACTGAATATTACTTCTCCTGTGGCCTAGATAGACTCCCGGAGAGAAGCGCAGTAACAGTACAGCTAATATGAACCTTCTTCCAGGTTTCCTGGGGCTCATGAAAGAAATGTTAGAACCTGGAGTTTTTCGTTGGGGAATAGCTTTCGTCCGAAAATCCAATAATACTTGGTCTCTGTCGAATGGTCAAAAGAATATTCGCCGAAACGTCGAATCTTTGTTTGTTTCTGTCTAATGGTCAAAAAATATTCGACGGAACGTCGAATCTTTACATCGAATCATACATTTCCGTTCGAATATTCCGCCTACAAGAATTCTAATGTTGTATGACTAGTAATAATGTCGAATCTATTCTCTATAATGTCGAATCTATTTTCTCATAAATCGAAATCTATTCTCTGTAATGTCGAATCTATTATTTCTATAGTGTCGAATCTTTTCTCTATAGTGTCGAATCTTTTCTCTATGATGTCGAACCTTTTCCCTATAATGTCGAATCTCTCTATATCGAATTTTTACCGCAACAAAACGAAAATAAAGCATTTTTTATGTCGGATCTTTCGGTTTTCGTTTCTTGCACTTTCATTATCGTTTGTTAAAACGATAACGAAAAAACCCGATTTTCGGACGAAAATGCATTCTAACGAAAACGAATGCACATGTCTATAATGGCTACTATGCACAACTGCACCAGATTTTGCACTCTCAAAGTTTTAGTAAATCAACCCCAATTGTCTTTAATTTTTTTATGAATAAACTTTTTCATGTGGTTGTTTTTAATAACTTTTTCAATTTGTTTTGTAATTGAGTAACAAGTGGTACCGTATGTACCTGGAACCCATTCATGTGGGAGGGTACCTGGGGGCCCCTTTATTTACTTGACTGGTCTGACCTCAACCCGATAGAACACATTTGGGATGAATAAGAGTGGAGACTGTGAGCCAGGCCTTCTCGTCCAACATCATTGCCTGACCTCACAAATGCGCTTCTGGAAGAATGATAAAACATTCCGATAGACACACTCCTAAACCTTGTGGACAACCTTCCCAGAAGAGTTAAAGCTGTTATAGCTGCAAAGAGTGGGCCAACTGAATATTGAACCCTACGGACTAAAGCCTCGTACACACGATCGGATTTTCCGACAACAAATGTGTGATGGCAGGGTTTTGTTGGGAAATCCGACCGTTTGTATGCTCCATTGGACAATTGTTGTCGGATTTTCCGACAACAAATGTTGGACAGCACGCTTTCAAATTTTCCAACAACAAATGTGTGATGTCGGATTATCCGATCATGTGTGTGCAAGTCCGTTGAAAAAAATAAATAATCTAAAGTACAAACACACATTCTCAGAAGCAATGCTAACCATAGCACAACATTAGCAGAAGTTGCCCAAAGGGTGGTGCTAAAGAGCTGAAAAAACACGTTGTTTTGTATTTGTTGGCCAGGGCTGCTGATAGGGGGGGACCACCAGTCCTCTTGTAGGGGGCCCAGGCTCACAGGGGGGACCAAACAGTAAAGGGAATCAGTGCGGTCGGATGGAGGGGCAATTACAGGATGCCCTATCTAGGGATGAGCCGAAAACCCCCCAGTTCGGTTCGCATCAGAACCTTCGAACGGACAGAACGTTTGCGCGAACATTTAGAACCCCATTGACGTCTATGGGACTCGAACGTTCGAATTCAAAAGTGATAATTTTAAAGCCTAATATGCAAGTTATTGTCGTAAAACGTCTTTGAGAACCCGGGTCTTTCCCCAGGGAACAAAAGTTTTAAAAGGGTCGTTTTTTCAGGAGCAGTGATTTTAATGATGCTTAAATAAAAAAATAAAAAAAATGAAAAATTCCTTTAAAAATTGTACCTGCTGGGTGTCTATAATATGCCTGTGAAAACGTCTTTGACAACCCGGGTCTTGCCCCAGGGAACATGTATCAATGGAAAAAAAGTTTTAAAAACGGTTGTATTTTTTAGGACTCTTTTATAGTGTGGGGCGTGAACTAACCCCCCCCCCAACCCCCCCCCCCCCTGAACCATAATTGGCCAAAGCCACCCTGGCTTTGGCCAATTATGGCTCTCCGTCTTTTGCAAGCTGTGATTGGCCAATCATGCGGGTCATAGTGCATGCTTGGCCAATCATCAGCCAGAGATGCCGCAGTGAATTATGTCCTGTGAAATGTAATTTCAAGTAATTTTTCACGCCACATTTCGAATTTGGCACGAACGACACGTTTTGTTCCTATTTCGACAAACGATTGAACATGATTTCGACGTGAATACGAAGATCATCCCTAGCCCTATGTAACTCTCTGCAGCAGCTGGAAAACCAGTTTCTCTCCCTCCCGCTGACTTTCAGCTGCTGCAGAGAGAGACACAGTCACAGCTGACGGCTTCCCTGTCCCATAAAAAAATAACAAAAAATAAATAATAAATTGTAACCCTGTATAGTTTTAATCCCTTGGAAAATGTAATAAAATTGTAAAAAATAATAATTTGTAAAAATGTTTAAATATTTTTCTTTCAAAACATATTTTTTTTTAAATCATATAATGTTTTTGTTAAAAAATGTAAAAAATGTATAAAAAAAAATGGCTAATTCACACAGCTCCTCTGTTATCTTTATGTCCGCTAAGAATGATTTTAACCTCTTGCCGACCGCGCCATACCCGATATACGGCTACAGCGCGGTCGAGTTATCCTGGGAGGACGTCTATGGACGTCCTCCCGTTCTCGTGCTTCTCGCGCGCCTCCTGGCGCGTGCTCCTGACAGTTTCCATGCTCGCCGGGTTCACGGAACCCTGCGCAACACGGATCAGGGTAAAAGACCAATGAAAATGGTCTTTTACCATGTGATCGCTTCCTCCAATGAGGGAGCGATCACAATGTAAACAAACTGGGGTCACAGAAAGGTCTATCTCTCTTCTCTCCTCACACCGATACAGTGAACTACAGTGCCCAGAAGTGCCCTACAGTGCCACACAGTGCCAATCTGAGCCCCCAAAGTACCCAGCAGTGCCCCCAAAGTACCCAAAAGTGCCCCCAAAGTACCCAGAAGTGCCACTACAGTACCCAGCAGTGCCATCAGTGCCACTACAGTACCCAGCAGTGCCACTAGTGTCCACCAGTGCCACTACAAGTCTCATCAGTGCCACACCAGTGCCCATCAGTGCCACCTCTGCCACTTCAGTGCCCAGCAGTGCCGCCAGTGTCCACCAGTGCCCCATCGGTGACGCCAGTGTCCACCAGTGCCCCATCGGTGCCACCAGTGTCCCATTGGTGCCACCTCTGCCACTTCAGTGCCCCTTCGGTGCCGCAGTATACATTTTTGCCCAAATTTATGAAGAAAAATTACTTATTTGCAAAATTTTATAATAGAAATGAAGAAAAAAACTTTTTTTTACAACATTTTCAGTCTTTTTTCATTTATAGCACAAAAAATAAAAAAACCCAGAGGTGATCAAATACCACCAAAAGAAAGCTCTATTTGTGGGAAAAAAAGGACGGAAATTTCATATGGGTACAATGTTGCATGACCGAGTAATTGTCATTCAAAATGTGAGAGCACACGAAAGCTGAAAATTGGTCTGGTTAGGAAGGGGGTTTAAGTGCCCAGTTGCCAAGTGGTTAATATATTTTTAGTGAAAATGTTGTTTTGATATATTTGAGGTGGGTCCTGCCAGGTAGGCTGTATGGGCCCCGTGATTTCAAATCCGATCGTGTGTATGAGGCTTTAGACTTGGATGCCATTAAAGTTCATGTGCGTGTAAAGGCAGGTGTCCCAATACTTTTGGCAAGATAGTGTATTTTCCTTAATATAAAGACGGAAACAGCTGTCAAAAATGGGGAAAGCTTTTATAAAGCGCAGTAACACACAATAGATATTAAACATTCTGCAAAAATAAAATAAAAAAATCTGTGTGTGACCAGAAGGCAGAGTTGGGTGATCCACCCTCCATAGGAACGTAGAATAAAATCTTTAAAGCTTGTTGAAAATCTCTAGACACGGTGACCCCATAGAAAACGTCTGTAATTTAATCTCTGGGTGGTATTACGCTCCGGTCAGGCTACAGCGGGACCTTTCCTTCACTCTCGGCAGGCCGTTACACGGGTTGTCATGGTAAAGGCTCTTACAGACGCGGATTGCCCGATAGCTACGTGACTTTTGGAAAAACGATAGAACACTTAATCAGAAAAGTTCCCGTCAATGAGATCACTTTGTCTCCATGGTCAGCCGGCATGTATGACACCGAAACTGGCCTTCAATATCACAGAAATACCTTTCCTATTAGTGTGCATAGATTACTGCTAAATCATCATCCAAGGGGGTGTAAAGGTTTGTGTTCTTTCACCTTAACCACTTAAGCCCCGGACCAATATGCTGCTAAATGCCCAAAGGCGTTTTTACAATTCGGCACTGCGTCGCTTTAACTGACAATTGCGCGGTCGTGCGACGTGGCTCCCAAACAAAATTGCATCCTTTTTCCCCCACAAATAGAGCTTTCTTTTGGTGGTATTTGATCACCTCTGCGTTTTTTTTTTGCGCTATAAACAAAAATAGAGCGACAATTTTAAAAAAAATGCAATATTTTTTACTTTTTGCTATAATAAATATTCCCCAAAAACATATATAAAACATTCCTCAGTTTAGGCCGATACGTATTTTTCTACCTATTTTTGTAAAAAAAAATCGCAATAAGTGTTTATCGATTGGTTTGCGCAAAATGTATAGCGTTTACAAAATAGGGGATAGTTTTATTGCATTTTTATTAATCTTTTTTTTTTTACTACTATTGGCGGCGATCAGCGATTTTTTTTGTGACTGCGACATTATGGCGGACACTTCGGACAATTTTGACACATTTTTGGGACCATTGTCATTTTCACAGCAAAAAATGCATTTAAATTGCATTGTTTATTGTGAAAATGACAGTTGCAGTTTGGGAGTTAACCACAGGGGGCGCTGTAGGAGTTAGGGTTCACCTAGTGTGTGTTTACAACTGTAGGGGGGTGTGGCTGTAGGTCTGACGTCATCGATCGAGTCTCCCTTATAAAAGGGATCACTCGATCGATACGCCGCCACAGTGAAGCACGGGGAAGCCGTGTTTACATACGGCTCTCCTCGTTCTTCAGCTCTGGGGAGCGATCGCGACGGAGTGGCTATAAACGAATAGCTGCGCCGTCCTCCCGGATCGCTCCCTGAGGGAATCCGCCCGCCGCACGCAGCGGGGGGGGGGGGGTCCCGATCGGACCCCCCACCCACTAGAAGGCAGGGACGTATATATACGCCCATCTGCCTGTATTAAGGTGAAAAAACACCTTACCTACTTACCTGACCCGTCAAAAGTCCTGCGCTCGGTCCCGAGATCCTCTTCGCTGCTCAACCTGGCCGCTGATTGGCTAGAGCGGATGGATTGAGAGCAGCGCAGCCATTGGCTGGCGCTGCTGTCAATCACATCCAGTGACGCTGCGCGCCGAGGGGCGGGGCCGAGTGATACAGCGTGCGGCTATGGCCGCTCGCTGTATCACAGGAGCGCGCCCGCAAGGACTCATCACCTCGCTCGCATGAATGTGGTGAGTTCTTGCGGGGCGGACCTCAGACAGCCGCCGAGGGACCCCAGAAGACGAGGATCGGGGGACACTCTGTGCAAAACAAACTGTACAGTGGAGGTAAGTATGACATGTTTGTTATTTTAAAGAACAATTTTTTTTCCCTTTAGTAACCCTTTAATACATCCTATGCATTAGGGTGAAAGAACACCTGGCAATGACGGTCATGAAGAGGGGTAAATCTTCCAGAGTTGAAGCGGTTAAAGCAGGTGTCTCAATCTGCCGGTCCCATGAGGCATTGCAAGGCTGACAGTTACAAGCGTGACTCCCACAGGCAGAGGCGTGATGGGTTTGCAACAGCTGGAGGGCCAGAAGATTGAAACCCCTGGATTAAAGTATAATAGTCCTCCCCCTGGGTGTGTGATATTGAGCTGTGCTGTGCCAGTAAAGGATTGGTAGGGGGCATTATACATACTTGCCAACTGTCCCAAATTTCCCGGGACATTCCCGGGATTCAGACCCTTTTCCCAGTTTGAAATGTCCCGGGAAATCCTTTTTTTTACAGATTTTTCGTCAGCGCCGCTGCTAGAGGTCCGCGGCCGGCGGAGACAATGTCTCCACCAGCTGCCATTTTGCAGAAGACCAGAACGTTTAGGCTGGGTGGCTGCCAATAGCCCCGCTGCTGGTCTGACAGTCTGTGAACTGTTGTGAAAAAGGCCACAGGGGGGTGGGCGGCGCCGCAGCTCAATTTCTATTGACGGTCACCCGGCCGGCTCTGCCTATTGTTCCACGCTGCCGGTTACTTTGTTCTGGTGTTCTGTAATGGCGGCGGAGAGAGTCTCCGCTACTGGGAGAGGGGGGCTGCTCCACTGTGGGACACGCACACATGGCAGGTGACACAGGGCTTCCATTAATTCTACATGATAGTGAGTTGAACTATTTCATTTTATATTACAATGTCAAAATAGAAATAATGCGCTTCAATCATCCTGACACCATAACAACCATGGTGCCGGCAGTGCCGGCCCAAGACATTGTGCTGCCTGGGACCAAGAATGAAATGCTGCCCCTCCCCCCCCAAAAAAAAAATCACGTCATGGCTCTATACATGTATAAAGAGGACCTGTCATGGCTCTATTCATGTGATAAAGACAAAATTGCTTAAGGTAAGCAACCAATGGTCGGACTTTATAGGCAACACAGACAGGAATAGTAAAAAATATATAATTTTTTTACAAAGTAGTTACATAAAACAACATTAAAAAGAAAACCATACAAGATGTCAGGTATGTATGTTGCCTATAAATGTCCCCTGTGCGTCTACATGTTTCGCCATGAGGCTTCTTCAGGACAGACAAGAGAGAAAAATAGTCAAAGTCATCCGAACCACATAGGCATAGGCATAGATATATCCTGTACACAGGCTGTCTCCCGGGGGCAAACGCTGCTATCCAATCTGCCATAATGAGTAATAACATTGTACCGGGGACACCACAGGGACGGGGCGGTATTAGGATCATAAGAATTTGTGGGTAGAGTACGAGGGAGCGGCAATGCAGAGGGCTGGAGAGGCGGAGTTCCGATCGGAGCCGAGAGCTAGGGGGGACAGATTCCGACGGGCAACCATTCTTGGCACAACAGGTTCCTCAGAGGGAGCGGCGCCTGCCTTTCTCACTCGCAGACTGCTCCCCTCCGGCTGCGAGTGTCCTCACAGGCAGCGGAGTGGGCTGTCTTGCGGGCGGCAGAATGCTGCCCCCTAAAAGTGCTACCTGGTACCCATCATAGGTAGGTAGATGACTGGGTGCCGGGGTGATTGAAGCGCCAACACCAAGTGTTTGGAGTATCGTTATCTGAATGAATGACTTGTATAGCGCTACACATGCTAACTGAATCGCCTCTGGGCGCTTTTTGCAGCCAGTGTCTTCCTGGCTGGTGCTGTCATTTTACCCCGTAGGATCTTGACACGCTTGGGATACACAGTCGTACACACATATATACATATATATACTGGGCCAATTTGACCAGGATACAATTAACCTTCCAGCATGTCTTTGGAGTGTGGGAGGAAACCAGAGTACCCGGAGGAAACCCACGCAGACACAGGGAGCACATGCAAACTCCAAGCAGATGGTGTCATGGTCGGGATCCGAAGCAGCGACCCTTTTGCTGCTAGGTGAAAGTGATAACCACTACACCACTCTACTGATTTGTTAAACTTTCTGAAATACACTTATTTCTATTGTGTTGTAGGATCTGGGCCTGCTGTCCCTCCATCCCTTTCTTTCTCTTTCTTTCTCCCTTTGTTTCTCCCTCCATCTCTTGTTCATCTCAGACTCTAACCACACCCCCTTTGAGTCACGCCCCATTTAAGCCACACACAATATTTAGCATAAACCACGCCCATTTCTGTGTCCCTATACATTTTTTTACAATGTTGGCAACTATGCAATATATAATATTGTACAGGACTACAATGAATGTTTTGTTATAGGCGTGTTACATTTTAATTGCATGGATATATTGCTCAATATTACACAGAAATGTTAAATAAAGAATTAAAGAAAATAATAATACCATTTCTATGTACAGATTATATACATGTAAATATTCTGCGCTGTACAGCGAATGTTCGCATAACACAGGCGTCTTGAAACTGAATCATTATTTTGATCATGGTCATTTTTTTCCCTTTTCTTCCCTTAAAAAGCTTTTTCATGCTTCTCTGCGCCTTAAAATTAAAGACAAAAAAAAACTAAAGATCAGTATCTAAGTTGATCCTGGACGTGGAGGGAAATAAAATCCCTGCACAGATGGATGCTGCAAATCCGACTGCACCAGCGCCAGGAGCTGAACCGCCAAGCCGCGCGGCAACACGGGCCAGACACCCCGCGCTCCGCGCTAGACAAGCAAAGGCAGAGAACTTAAAGGGGAACTCTCCCACCTAGGAAAATGTAGAGCAAGTTCACAAATGCTCACACATTTTATTTTTAGACTTTATTTTTAAAAAAAGGGAAATTTTAGGCAATATAAATCACTCAATAAAGGTAGTGTCCAACAATTACTGCAATTGTACTAATTGCAGAAAATTCATAGGCCCGGATTCACATACATCGGCACATATTTATGCCGGCGTAGTGTATCTCATATACGCTACGCCGACACAGCGCACAGAGGCAAGCACTGGATTCACAAAGCACTTGCTCCCACTCGCTCTTAAAGATACGCTGGGTTTCCTCTGCGTAAGCCGGCGTAGGTGGAAGTGGGCGTGAGCCATGCTAATGAGGCGTGACCCCATGCAAGTGATGGGCCAAGCGTCATAGAAGTACTTAAAACGAACAGCGCATGCGCCGTATTGTGGATGCATCCCAGTGCGCATGCTCAGAATCACGTCGGAACTACTCCCTAAGATACGACGGATCACTGCCTACGCCGTGAATGTAACCTACGCCTAGTCATATTCACATACTGTACTACGTAAACAACGTAAAATACGACGGCTGTGTTCCCTGGTCCATACCTTAGCATGAGTTGTGCCTCATATATGGGGAATAACTTTACGCCGGACGTACCACTTACGCAAACAGCGTATATTATGCGCCGGGTGCAAGTACGTTCGTGAATCAGCGTATCTCCCTCATTTGCATATGTGCATAGAAAATCAATGGGAGCGGGAAATGCGCCCAGCGTAAATTTGCGCCCACGATACGACAGCGTGGGCAAGTTACGTCGGTCGTAGGAAGCCTATTTTTAGGCGTATCTCAGATTGTGGGCACGGCGCAACAAATACGACAGTGCATAGTTACACTTACGCGGAGTATCTTGAGATACGTCCGCGTAAGTGCTTTGTGAATCCGGGCCATAATTGTTACCATAATCTAAATTCTGTGCAATCTACTGAAGCCAGAGTCCTGAGCAGTGGCGGCTGGTGATCTTTTTTTGGGGAGGCGTAAAACACGCTGCTTGCTAACCGTGCAGCTCCTCCCCTCCTAGGAGACATGGAGCCACTGCATGCTGCCTTCTACCCGCCTAGATGGGGTAAGTGCTGGCGGCACCTCCCTTCCCCTGCCAGTTGGTCAGCACTTACCCCATCTAGGCGCGTAATGGGTAGCATGCAGCTGCTCCTTCCCTCCTTCTAGGCATCCAATAGCATTCCCTGTCTTTTCAGTCAATCGGGTGATGGGTGTCAAAAGCCACTTTGTGATTGGCCAGGAGGAGGATTGGTGTTACAATAGCGAATATTCATTTGCTGTTGTAACACACCTGGGTGGGCTGTGAGCGCATTCTCTGTGGCCTGAGCCCACCCTATTTTGAAGCCAATTAGAGCCTTTGGTTTTAATCAGTGTTTCAAAAAAACACCCCCCACATTGGAATCCACGCGTCCTGAAAGGGGCCGGATGCATGGATAGGGGGCCCATGCGCACTTAATGGATGGGCCGCCCCTGCTGAGGGAACCTAACAAGGTCACTGGGGGTGCAAAACTTGTGCTTTGCAACATTCTCTCTCTCTCTCTTTTACCAATTACATTCTAACTTGCAATGAAGTATTGAATCTAACTTTTCATTCCAGTGTGCATGGCGATAGTGTCCAACCTGCTGCCTATGTGATTATTTTGCACTTTTGGTGGTCTTGGGGACCCCTGCAGGTGTGCAGAGGCTAAAATGTATTTCCCTCCTCCACCCTCGCTCACCTCGGAAGAGCCCACCTTAACCCAATTTTTATCATAATCCACAGTTTCCCCCAGGCCTTGACATTAGGGCCTTCCAGTGGTACTGTCCGTGATACTTTTATTATTTGCACTAAATTTGCATAATATTTTTCAGGACAAGCTTTCGGGGTATGTCCCCTTCTTCAAGGTCCAAGCAGTACTCAATTTTCTCTGCCACAATTGCACTAATACGGCTACAATCACGTAAAGAGTGGTGGCTAAATAAAGGGGTGTTTAGAATAGGACATTTCATATACCCTATGGGTCCTTTCTCGATTAGCCATTGTATAGGTAAACTGGATATGCCCCAATCAGAAAGATTTAGGGCTAGATTCATGTATGTCGGCGTAATTTTGTGGCGGCGTAGCGTATCGCATATACGCTACGCAGCAGGAAGTCAGAGAGGCAAGTGCTGTATTCACAAAGCACTTGCCTCCTAAGTTACGGCAGCGTAGCGTAAATGGGCCGGCCTAATCGCGCCTAATTCAAATGTGGAACAGGGGGGCATGTTTTATGTAAATTATTTGTGACCTGACGTGATTGCCATTTTTCACGAACGGCGGACATATCCCAGTGTGCATTGCTCCAAAGTACGCCGCAAGGCGTACTTGGTGATAAAGAGGCTTCTTATCACCATCAGAGATGCGGGCGCGCGCCGGCATAATATTCTGCTGGACACCCAGTCAGGATAACAGAACCATTCTGCAAACAGCGGGAGGGAAGTGGTTAATACTGTGTGACATAAACAATTGGAACTACCACTATTTTATTCTCCATATCTACTTTTTGGTTTTAACTAATCTTCAGGCCTAAAATAATAAAAAAAAAATAACGTGTGCAAGAAAACGCAATAACGTCTCCAGCAGCGAAAGGTTATTAAAGGTGTTCCTCTTTATCATCTTAGAGAATTGGGTGGCATGACATCCTCCCATACTTCCGTGTGCCACTGAGGAGGGTGGAAGTCAAGAGAACCTGTTTCTTTACCCTGAGCACAGGTTCACCGTTAAAGGTCATCTCGGTTTGCGTATTACCTTCTGAAGGCCGTCAAACCCCCATGCGACCTCTCCTGTAAAACATACTCATTAAAATCTCCCAGAATTCAGCCGCGGCTCCTGCTCGGGCCTTTTATCCGCTCATTTCGTTTGACACCGGCTGCGGCACGCCGAATCTCAATCAATTAGAGGTCATTTAAAAGGATCTCTGTATTTGTAAACAGAAACCTGTTAATAGGATCACAGGAGAATGAATATTTGCCCTGCTACGTCTTTAATTTGCCACTGACAGCGCCGAGGTTTCTAATAAAGATCACAGCCTAGTTAACTCCTCAGAAGATAATAGAAGACCATTAGGAGGACTGCCGATCATGGCTGGTTTTAGTCAGCAATAATTGACCAGGATCCCGGTAAACAAGCTTTTTTTTTTTTTTTCCTGTGTGCGGCGTTCAGCGTGATTGCTGAAGTCAATGATAAGAAACCCACAGGTGTTGTCACAGAGCTTGTTAGTGGATCTGCTTTTTTTTTCTGTGCCGCGATTGAATATGTGCTTAATGTCTTTTGCCAGATTGCTGAGGCACCATGGTGTTACTGGTGTATCAGCATAGATTTATCGGGTGGGTTAAGTCATTTCAATGAACAGCAATTTAACTTTTCTGCTCGCTTCAGAGCACTGACAATTTATTCCTGCCTGCATTCTGAATAGTATATATATATATATATATATATAGATAGATAGATAGATAGATAGATAGATACACACACTGGCCCAGATTCAAGTAGCAATTGCGCCTGTGTAACCATAGGTTACACAGCGCAATTGCTTACTTGCCCCGGTGTTACGAATGCTCCTGATTCAGGAACATCGTAACGCCGACTGCAGCCTAAAATCTGCGTGGCATAAGGCTCTTATGCCACGCATATCTAGGCTGCATTCTTGCGATGACCGCTAGGGGGGCGTTCCCATTGTGGTCAGCGTATAGTATGCAAATTGCATACTAACACCGATTCACAATGTTGCGCGAGCCCTGCGTACGCAATTTACGTTGTTTCCGTACGGCGTGTTTAGCGTAAGGCTGCCCCTTCTAATAGCAGGGGCAGCCAATGCTAAAGTATACCCGTCGTTCCCGCGTCGCAACGTTCGAATTTTACGTAATTTGCGTAAGTGATTCGTGAATGGCGCTGGACGCCATTCACGTTCACTTTGAAGCAAATGACGTCCTTGCAACGTCATTTGCCGCAATGCACGTCGGGAAAGTTTCCTGACGGAGCATGCGCTCTACGCTCGGCGCGGGAGCGCGCCTAATTTAAATGATTCCCGCCCCCTATGGGATCATTTACATTAGGCGCCCTTAGGCAGGGCAAGTTTACACAGCGCACACGCAATTTACGGAGCTACTGCTCCATGAATCGCGGGTAGCGCAGTAAGTAAATAAGGGGCAAATCTACCTGAATCCGGGCCACTATTCAGAATGCAGGCTTCCCTGATGTTGTAAAGCGCTGCGCAAACTGTTGGCGCTATATAAATCCTGTATAATAATAATAATAATAATAATAATAATATAATGTAATTATATATAAAAAAAAAGTATATAACTATATATGTGTATATAGATAGATAGATAGATAGATAGATAGATAGATAGATAGATAGATAGATAGATAGATAGACAGACAGACACATATATAGTTATATACTTTTTTTTTATATATAATTACATTATATTATTATTATTATTATTATTATTATTATTATTATTATTATTATACAGGATTTATATAGCGCCAACAGTTTGCGCAGCGCTTTACAACATCAGGGAAGACAGTACAGTTACAATACAATTCAATACAGGAGGGATCAGAGGGCCCTGCTCCTTAGAGCTTACAAGGGAGGGTTAAGTGGAACAAAGTGTAGTAGATGCGGGGGGTGATCAGATGGAACACAATTACAATACAGTTGTTAGATGTGGGTAGTATAGGCTTCTCTGAAGATGAGGGTTTTCAGGGATCCTCTAAAAGCTAATAGAGAAGGAGATAGACGGACAGATTGGGGTAAGGAGTTCCATAGGCTTGGAGAGGCTCTGGAAAAGTCCTGGAGACGAGCATGGGAGGAGGTGATGAGAGAGCTAGAGAGCAGGAGGTCTTGAGAAGAACGAATAGAATGATTAGGTTGGTATTTAGAGACTTGTAGGTAGAAGGTGGAATAACAATGTTAAAGTATGCCCGCCGTTCCCGACGCGAGATTCAAATTTTTTACGTCGTTTGCGTAAGTCGTCCGCAAATCGGGATTTACGTAGTTTATGTCCACGTCGAAATCAATGGGCCCGTGCGGCGTACTTAGCCGCAATGCACTCTGGGAAATGTAGGCGCCCGGTGCATTAAAGAAAAAACGTAAGACATTAATGGAGAGTGGAATGGGCATAGATGGGGGGAGGGTTATGGCAGGTGACAAGAAAGTTCCCATGTTGCAAACAGCCATTGGAAATAATAGTGCCATTTGTACTACTATAAATTATATGAAAAACACCAGAGAAAAATGTAACAATACATTTAAGTGTTTGTTCACCAATGCCAGAAGTCTGCCAAGCAAAACAGGTGAGCTGGAAGCTCTGATGCATGAGGAGAGCTATGATGTAATCGGTATTGCTGAAACTTGGCTTCAATCCTCACATGACTGGGCTATTAATATTCCTGGCTATGCTCTCTTTCGGAAAGACAGGGTAAAAAGGAAAGGTGGAGGGGTCTGTCTCTATGTGAGAAGTGACCTCAAAGCAAGCGTGAAAGAGAACCTGGTTGATGGAGAGTGTGATGAGGCTGAAGCATTATGGGTGGAACTGCATACAGATGTGCGTAGTTCAAAATTAATCATTGGAGTTTGTTATAAACCACCCAATGTTAATGAGGAGGTGGAGACTCAGCTCCTTGCACAGATGGAAAGGGCTGCAAGGTCTGGGACGGTGATAATAATGGGGGATTTTAACTACCCAGAAATTGACTGGATTAATGGCACTTCTGGGACAGTTAAAGGACAAAAATTTAAAAACCTATTGCAGGACAATTTTATGGTGCAGTTTATTGAGGCCCCAACTAGGAATGATGCTCTGTTGGACCTGATAATTTCAAACCATGCAGAGCTTATTACTAATGTTCAGATAAAGGAACACCTGGGTAGCAGTGATCATAACATGATTTCATTTAATGTTAACTATAAGCAAGAAATACATACAGGAAATATTAAAACACTAAATTTTAAGAGAGCAAATTTTCCAAGGATGAGGGCTGCTCTCCAGGACTTGGACTGGGAGGGACTATTGGCACAGATGAACACAGAACAGAAATGGGAATTCTTCAAAAAGACTGTGTGGAACCTCACTGCAAAGTATGTTCCCATGGGCAATAAGTTTAAAAGGCTAAAAATAAAACCTATGTGGCTCACGGTCAAAGTTAAAAAAGCTATAAACAATAAGAAAGTAGCTTTTAAAAAATATAAAAATGAAGGAACACTAGTGTTGTTTAAATGTTACAAAGAATATAACAGGATATGCAAAAAGGAAATCAAGGATGCAAAAATTCAAAACGAATGACAGATTGCAAAAGATAGTAGGACAAACCCCAAAAAAATCTTTAAATATATTAATAGTAAAAAGGTGAAGTCTGAGCATGTAGGCCCCTTACAAAATAATCTAGAGTGGGTGACTGGGGACAAAGAGAAGGCAAATTTACTAAATGTTTTCTTCAGCTCTGTGTATACAATGGAGCATGGGGGAGCTCATGTCCAAAATGGGGGTGGGAGTGACACAGCCCCAAATCCACAATGGCTCAAAAGTGATATGGTCCAGAAATATTTAGACAGAATAAAGGTGGATAAAGCACCTGGACCAGATGGCATCCACCCACGGATCCTAGGTGAGTTGAGCTCTGTCATTTCAAAGCCACTGTATCTAATATTTAGGGACTCATTAAAGACAGGATTAGTACCACTGGATTGGCGCAGGGCCAATGTGGTGCCCATATTTAAAAAGGGAACAAAGTCTTTACCAAGTAACTATAGACCTGTTAGTCTAACTTCTATAGTTGGGAAGATACTGGAACGTTTAATAAAAGACCACATGGATGAGTTCTTGCAGGAAAAAAACTATTTAAGCAGCAGACAACATGGATTCATGAAAGACAGAAGTTGTCAGACAAACCTGATTTCCTTTTATGAAGAGGTAAGTAAAACCCTGGACAGAGGCGTGGCTGTGGACGTGATATATTTGGATTTTGCAAAAGCGTTCGATACAGTTCCGCACACACGGCTCATGTGTAAGGTAAGGTCTACAGGATTGGATATATCAGTTTGTAAATGGATAGAAAACTGGCTGAAAGACAGAATTCAGAGAGTCGTGGTTAATGATTCTTACTCTGAATGGTCCAATGTTATGAGTGGTGTACCCCAAGGTTCAGTGCTGGGACCCTTACTTTTCAATATATTTATAAATGATATTGGGTCTGAGATCAAAAGTAACATTTCTGTCTTTGCAGATGACACCAAGCTATGCAGTGGAATAACGTCCTTGCAGGATGTCTCCAATTTACAAGCCGACCTCAATGCTCTGTCTAATTGGGCGACTAAGTGGCAGATGAGGTTTAATGTAGATAAATGTAAAGTTATGCACTTGGGGGCTAAGAATATGCATGCATCATACATACTAGGGGGAGTACAACTGGGGGGGTCTGTAGTGGAGAAGGATCTGGGGGTTTTAGTTGATCATAAGCTCAATAATGGCATGCAATGCCAAGCTGCGGTTTCCAAAGCGAGCAAAGTCCTTTCTTGTATTAAGAGAGGTATGGACTCCAGAGACAGAGATATAATTTTGCCCCTGTACAAATCATTAGTAAGACCTCATCTGGAATATGCAGTTCAGTTTTGGGCACCAGTTCTCAAAAAGGACATCGGAGAACTGGAGAAAGTGCAGAGAAGGGCAACCAAACTGATAAGAGGCATGGAGGAGCTCAGCTATGAGGAAAGATTAGAGGAACTAAATTTATTCACTCTTGAGAAGAGGAGAATAAGGGGGGATATGATCAACATGTACAAATATATAAGAGGTCCATACAGTGAACTTGGTGTTGAGTTATTCACTTTACGGTCATCACTGAGGACAAGGGGGCACTCTTTACGTCTAGAGGAAAAGAGATTTCACCTCCAAATACGGAAAGGTTTTTTCACAGTAAGAGCTGTGAAAATGTGGAACAGACTCCCTCCAGAGGTGGTTCTGGCCAGCTCAGTAGATTGCTTTAAGAAAGGTCTGGATTCTTTCCTAAATGTACAGAATATAACTGAGTACTAAGATTTGTAGGTATAGTTGATCCAGGGTAAATCCGATTGCCTCTCGGGGGATCAGGAAGGAATTTTTTCCCCTGCTGTAGCAAATTGGATCATGCTCCGCTGGGGTTTTTTGCCTTCCTCTGGATCAACTGTGGGTATGGAGTTGGGTGTATAGGATTTTACTGTGTTTTTTTTATTTTGTTTTTTGTGGTTGAACTGGATGGACTTGTGTCTTTTTTCAACCTGACTAACTATGTAACTATGTAACTATGTAACTATGTAAAAAAAAACGTGAGGTCAAGCCTCATTACCATAAAACACACCCCCTCCAAGACATTTGAATTTGGCGCCCTTACGCCCGCCTGCTTTAGGCTACGCCGCCGTATATTAGCAGGCAAGTACATTGAGAATCATGTACTTGCCTAGCTAACTTACGGCGGCGTAGCCTAAACAGGCTAAGCTATGCCGCCACAAGTTTAGGCCTTTCTCTGTGAATCTACCTATAGGTCATTATATAATATTATATACCGTACATATTATATATACAGTATCTCACAAAAGTGAGTGCACCCCTCTTACATTTTTTTTTTTAACCACTTCCATACCGGTCCCATCCTGGCACTCCTCTCCTACATGTAAAAAATCATATTTTTTTTGCTAGAAAATTACTCAGAATCCCCAAACATTATATATGTGTTTTTTTAGCAGACACACTAGGGAATAAAATGGTCATTTCAACTTTTTATCTTGCACAGTCATTGCGCAATCATTTTTTCAAATGTCTTTTTTTTGGGGGGGGCCGAGTAAATAGATACCTAACATGCCATGCTTTAAAAATGCAACCACTCATGGAATGGCGCCAAACTTCAGTACTTAAAAATCTTCATAGGCGACGCTTTCATTTATTTTACAGGTTACCAGTTTATCGTTACAGAAGAGGTCTAGTGCTTTAATTGTTGCATGCGGCTATACCTCACATGTGTGGTTTTAACAGCGTTTACATATGTGAGTGGGACTTACGTGTGTGTTTGCTTCTGGGCGCAAGCTCACGGGGACAGGAGCGTGTAAACATCCCTATTGTGACAGGTCCTCTTTATGGAGAGATGCGGGGTCAATAAGACCCCACATCTCTCCTCCAGACTGGAAAGCATGAGATCGAAAAAAAAAATCACTGATCTCATGTTGTCAGCCGCTATCGCTGCTTTGTTTACATTTGCGGCCCGGACGTGACGTCACAACGTCGCGCCCAGGCCTCTGACGGTCATAGAGATGACCGGAAATCTCTATGGTCGTCATCCAGCAGCAGCCGATTCTTTCTCCGGGTCCCCAATGGCACGGGAGAGCCAGGAGAAGCACCGGCAGCAGGGATGTCCCCTTCCGTTGTCTGTAAGAATGATCAAGTGGCGGAACTACCGCTATGATCATTCTTATGGTGCACAGAATTGCCGGCTGAAAATAGTGATATTTGAATAATGCCTGTAGCTGCACCCATCATTCAGATATCCCCCCCCCAAAAAAAAGTCAAGGACATTATATAACGTACTGCGGGCAGGAAGTGGTTAATCACTTAAATTTTTTATTGGTTTTGAACAGTTACAAGATCAAACATTTACATATTGGCATCATGTACATACAAACTTAAAGCGGGGGTTTACCCTAAAAAAAAATAAAAACATTTCTACCATGTCATCCAGCATACTAGCGCAAGCTACAGTATGCCTTTATTTTATTTTTTTGCGCCGTACTCACAGTTTAATCCCGTAGTTATGTTTCAGACTCCCTGCGGGGAATGGGCGTTCCTATGCAGAGGGGAACATGATTGACGGCCGGCTGTGGCGCGTCACGCTTCCCGAAAATAGCCGAAATAGGACTTGGCTCTTCACGGCGCCTGCGCAGTCAGCTCCTAGTCTGTGCGCGGGCGCCGTATAGCGCCATGAAGAGCCGAGTCCTACTTCGGCTATTTTCGGGAAGCGTGACGCGCTATAGCCGGCCGTCAATCATGTTCCCCTCTGCATAGGAACGCCCATTCCCCGCGGGGAGTCTGAAACTTAACTACGGGATTAAACTGTGAGTACGGCGCAAAAAAATAAATAAAGGCATACTGTAGCTCACGCTAGTATGCTGGATTTTATGGTAGAAACTTGTTATTTAGGGTGAACCACCGCTTTAAGTAAAAAGTTTGTTTTGTTCCACATGTCACCTTAGTATCTTACCATGAGAAAACAATCATGAGCTGCGTACAATAGTAGTGGTAGTAATTTTAACCCTTATAATTATAGAAGTTATAACCTAGATATGAATTTAATTTGTCTCTTTTGTACATAAACCTGTTTTTTTTAGAGGTCATCAATCTTACTTATAGACATAAAAGAGTAAACCAAAGAACATAACGGTGAGATTTTGTAAATATTTTTATATCTTTTCATGTGACAACACTGAAGAAATGACACTTTGCTACAATGTAAAGTAGTGAGTGTACAGCTTGTATAAGATCACACTGGGGTGGCACGACTTTGGGAGCGACTCCGCAAGGCGTCCTGAAGACGACTTCAGAGGCGACCTGCAAAATGACTTGTGTATAGAAGTCAATGCAGGTCGCACCGAGCCGCCCCCGAAGTCGTACAAGAACCTTTTTCTAAGTCGGAGCGACTTGCGTCGCTCCTATTAGAACGGTTCTATTGCATAGAATGGGACGCGACTCGTCAGGCGGCTGAGTCGCCCCAGTGTGAACCGGCTCTTACAGTGTAAATTTGTTGTCCCCTCAAAATAACTCAACACACAGCCATTAATGTCTAAGCTGCCAGCAACAAAAGTGAGTACACCCCTAAGTGAAAATTTCCAAATTGATCCCAATTAGCCATTTTCCCTCCCCGGTGTCATGTGACTCATTATGTTACAAGGTCTCAGATGTGAATGGGGAGCAGGTGTGTTAAATTTGGTGTTATTGCTCTCATACTGGTCACTGGAAGTTTATCATGACATGGCCCTTCATTGCAAAGAACTCTCTGAGGATCTAAAAAAGAATTGTTGCTCTACATAAAGATGGCCTAGGCTATAAGAAGATTGCCAAGACCCTGAAACTGAGCTGCAGCACGGTGGCCAAGACCATACAGCGGTTTAACAGGGCAGGTTCCACTCAGAACAGGTCTTGCTGGGCGTATCACAGCCAGCTCTGACATTTCTCCCCTCCCCCTGCTGCCCACACGACCAGTTAGAGAAGAGGAGCTGCTTCTACTCTTCCCCCTCCTCTCCTCCTCTCCTCCTGTATCTGCCCCGCCCACTCTCCCCGACAGACACTGTTCTGCTGCCTAAGGGATGTGGGCGGGAAGATTTAAGCTAAAGCCAAACAGAAAGGAAAGGAGAGATGGAGTCTGATATCCATCCATCCAGTCATTCCCTCCTGCCTGTACACTGATGTAGGGGTGCCCTTCATTCCCTTCTCTCTCTCTTCACCTTTCTTTCTTTCTCTTTCCCTATTATATATATATATATATATATATATATATATCTTTATCTATCTTTATCTATCTATATCTATCTATATCTATCTCTATCTATCTTTATCTATCTTTATCTATCTATCTCTATCTATCTCTATATATCTCTATCTCTATCTATCTCTATATATCTCTATTTATCTTTATCTATCTATATCTATCTATATCTATCTTTATCTATCTATATCTATCTATATCTATCTTTATCTATCTATATCTATCTTTATCTATCTATATATATATTTATCTATCTTTATCTATCTTTATCTATCTATATCTAAATGTATCTATATATATCTTTATCTATCTATATTTATCTTCATCTATCTTTATCTTTCTCTATCTATCTATCTTCCCTTCTTTCTTTCTATCTATATCTATATCTATCTATCTATCTATCTATCTATCTATCTATCTATCTATCTATCTATCTATCTATCTATCTATCTATCTATATATCTATCTATCTATCTATCTATCTATCTTTATTTTTCTATCTATATCTATCTTTCTTTGTATCTATTTTTCTTTATTCCTCTCTCTCTGTCTATCTATATTTCTTTATCTCACCCCACATCCCATCATTAACCCCGGCCTTAGTAGATCAGACCAAAATGAGGGACAAATGTGGAGGAAAGAGAGACAAAGGAACATTATTCCAAATCAAAGGACAGTCCCTCAAAATCAAGGACAGCTGGGAGCTAAAGCCAAACAATCCAGCACCAAGATCTACCCATTCCCAGATCTAGAACCCATTTATTTTTATTTTTTTTCATTTTGGCCTCTCTTGCTGCACATCTCAGAAATGTTCTTTGATTTAACTAAGCTGTCAGTCGCTGAGCTCAGGTTACAACTGCGAGCTCCTCTGAATGCATCAGCCAGGAGTAATGTAACAGGTCATTTCTATGATGGAGGCACTTTTATTCCTCAAATAAGTCAGTGATTAGAGATGTAGCAGACAGTGGCTCTCAGCGATCTGGACGGAAATGGACAGATCTCAAAGCATGTCTGCCGGTGATGGGCCTCAGAAACGTTTTCTGATTGGCTGCTATGGGTCACAGCACATGGCACATTGCTGGTTTTTTTTGTTTGTTTGTTTTTTTGCAAAAAAACAATGAACTCAATCATATAGCCATACAGTATATATATATATATATATATAACCACTTCCTTACTGGGCACTTAAACCCCCTTCCTGCCCAGACAAATTTTCAGCTTTCAGCGCTGACGCATTTTGAATGACAATTGCGCGGTCATACAACACTGTACCCAAATTATATTTTTATCATTTTTTTCCCACAAATAGAGCTTTCTTTTTGTGGTATTTGATCATCTCTGTGGTTTTTATTTTTTGCGCTATAAACAAAAAAATACTGAAAATTTAGAAAAAAACACAGTGGGCTAGATTCAGGTACGAGATACAACGGCGTATCTCCAGATACGCTGTTGTATCTCTGAGTTGCGGTGTCGTATCTATGCGCCTGATTCATAGAATCAGTTACGCACAGAGGCGTCCCTAGGGGGGGGGCAGAGGGGGCCCTGACCCCCCCAACATCATGCTGTGCCCCACCATGTGCCCCCCCCAAAAAAAAAAAATTTTTTTTTTTTTTTTTTTTTTTTTTTTTTTGCAATTTTGGTATTTCCCCCCCCGAGAGGGAGAGCGGCCCCAGTCAGCTCTGCGGGGGATTCCTCCCCCTCCCTCTGCTCGCCGACACTGCATAATGCGAGCGCTCACACAACCAGATATTCTAGCCTGGACTGTGTTTAAGTGTGTGCACTGCAGACTGCAGTACACTGTAATCACTGAACTACATTATCTCCATCCCTTCTCTCCCCCCCATCTGTCTCCCTCCCCCTCTCCTGTTCTTTCAAAACATTCACAATTTACTTTCACTTTCAGTTAGGCAGATAATATACGGTGCAAATTTCTTTCCTGCACCCACAGATTGCAGGAAAGAAACTTGCATGATTCCCCCATCAACAGACAGTGGTGACAGGAGAATATCCCTCCTGCCCAGCAATTATATTCTCCCGACAAACAGTGATTATCACCAGTGGCTATACAGCAACCACTAGTGATAATTATAAGAGAATCTGCTCATTAATTGTTCAAATCTCAGCCAGTTTCTGCTGAACCAGCTGAGATTTAAACTGTCTATGGCTGGTCTTATCTCTTAGGCAGCCCATACATTGATTAGCATTGTGGAGTGTCGGCTTCCTGGCGTGATCGGGCATGTGGGATTTCAAACACATCCGAGCCCATCTCTATTGGTTGTAGACAGTTGAGCTCCCTTCAGGTTGCTTAGCAGCAGTGGACCCTTCTCTGACATGCTGATCGGGATGCAATCCAGGTGATGCTCTTAGTCAAATCCTAGTCATAAATATCAGTGATTTTATTGATAAAAACCCACACTTTACAGGCATAGAGCCCACACTTTACAGGCATAGAGCCCACATGGCTGCGGAACATACGGTTGATTATATTTATGTGGTTGTACTCTTGATGCTAATAAATACTGGCCCAGATTCAAGAAGCAATTGCGCCCGTGATTCACCACTGATTCACAAGCTTGCGCGGGCCCCGCGCAAGCCAGGTACGGAGTTTCCGTACGGCAACTTTAGCGCAAGGCTGCCCATTCTAATAGTAGGGGCAGCCAATGCTAAAGTATAGCCGGCCTTCCCGCGCCATGAAATTTGAATTTCACTGCGTTTGCGTAAGTGATTCGTGAATGGCGCTGGACGCCATTCACGTTCACTTTGAAGCAAATGACGTCCTTGCGACGTCATTTGCCGCAATGCACGTCGGGAAAGTTTCCCGACGGAGCATGCGCTGTACGCTCGACGCGGGAGCCGGGCTTACGCCGGGCAAATTTGCCGGCGCGCCCTCGTAATTCACGGAGCTACTGCTCCGTGAATCGAGGGTAGCGCAAATTATTTGCGGGGGCGCAGGGCAAAATCGTTGCCCTGCTCCCCCGCAAATAAAGCGCAAATCTACTTGAATCTGGGCCACTGTGTTTATTAGATCTGACTGGGAGCATCACCTGGATCACATCCCGATCAGCATGTCAACAGAGAAGGTTATACAGCATTACTGCTGCTAGGTGACCAGCTGGGGGCTCGGCTCTCTATAACCAATAGTGCCAGCCTTCCCCTGCATGCACCCATAATGTCACCAGCACTAGGTCCTAATAGACTGCCGCCACTGCCAAGGAGACAGACGCCAGACCAGCGCTGTAAATAGCAGGGACATGACAGCATGATCCCCACTGTGGCAGAACACCAGGGCCCGGTGGCAAGACAACCTTTGCAATAATGATAGTTCTCCCACTGCTTTGGACCCTTATATTTTCTTGGTGTGCTGGTGACATATATCTCTTGTTTTCTGCCACCCTGGGGCCCCCAGTATAGTAGGAAGGGAGCTCACTGCAGAACATGTGAAAGGGCCCATAGTGGGATCGTAGTAAAGGGCCCCAGGATATATATATATATATATATATATATATATATATATATATATATATAATTGCATTTTATAGTTGGCCCCCCTACTTTTGTCCCTGTCCCCCCATGTGCCCCCCCCCAAATATGAAAGCTGGAGACGCCACTGGTTACGCACAGATTTGACTAAGGTCCGACCGGCGTAAGTCTCTTACGCCGTCGTATCTTAGTTGCAATTTTACGCTGGCCGCTAGGTGGCGCTTCCGTATATTTACCCGTCGAATATGCTAATTAGGTAGATACGTCGATTCAGAAACGTACGTTTGCCCGGCGCATTTTTTTACATCGTTTACGTTAGGCTTTTTCCGGCGTATAGTTACCCCTGCTATATGAGGCGTATCCTATGTTAAGTATGGACGTCGTTCCCGCGTCAAATTTTGAAAATTTTACGTCGTCTGCGTAAGTCGTTCGTGAATAGGGCTGGACGTAATTTACTTTTACGTCGAAAGCAATGACGATTTGCGGCGGAATTTCGAGCATGCGCACTGGGATTCTTTCACGAACGGCGCATGCGCCGTTCGTAAAAAACGTAAAAAAACGCGGGGTCACCATTAATTTAAATAAAACACGCCCACATCATCCCCATTTGAATTAGGCGGGCTTACGCTACGCCGCCGTAACTTAAGGCGCAAGATCTTTCTGAATACGGAACTTGCGCCCTAATTTACGGTGGCGTAACGTATCTCACATATACGTATACGAGAGATACGTTACGCCCACAGAAAGATACGCTTATCTTTCTGAATCTAGCCCAAGATTTTTTTACTTTTTGTAATGATAATATCCCGATTTTTTTTTTTTTTTTAAAACATTTATTTTATTTATTTATACGCATTAAGCGTATATTGATTGGTTTGCGCAAAAGTTATAGCGCCTACAAAATAGGGGATAAATTTATAATTTTTTTTTAAATTTAATTTTAATACTAGCGGGGATCTGTGATTTTTGTCAGGCCTCCGATATTGCGGCGGACATATCAGACACTTTTGACACTATTTTGGGACCATTCACATTTATACAGCGAACAGTGCTATAAATATGCACTGATTACTGTGTAAATGTGACTGGCAGGGAAGGGGTTAACACTAGGGGGCGAGGAAGGGGTTAAATGTATTCCCTGGGAGTGATTCTTACTGTGGGGGAGGGGGACTGACTGGGGGAGGTAACCGATCTATGTCCCTATGTACAAGGGACACAGCATCGGTTTCCTCTCTCTGACAGGACGTGGAGCTCTGTGTTTACACACAGAGCTCCACATCCTTGCTCTGTCACTGCCGAGCGCAGGTACCTGGCGGACATCGCGGCCCGCCAGGCACGCGCATCGGCATCACGTGACACGCCGGGCACGTTTTTCTCTGCAGCGGCACGCACAAGGAATGTAAATAGCAGGACGTCCACCCGGCAGTTGAGAGCCGCGCTGTGAACGTCTTTCGTCTATAGCGTGGCTCTCAAGTGGATATATATATATATATATATATATATATTTTTTTTTTTATAACAAATTCTACTTCTTTAATGAAAAAGACAGCGGATTAGCGGACAGGATTCTGCTGCATCCCACCGACAAGCTCTCCTCTCCCTGTCATTTGGTGTGTGAGTCTGGCAGGCTGCATTGCTGAATTTTTATTTGGTGTTAAAAGCATTGAAAGTGTGAACTGGAATTTCTCAGTCACACTGATGATTACTGAACTTGCAATGATTACAAAAAAAAAAACCTCGCCAGTGCAACAGACAGTGAAAGAACCACGCAAACATAATCAATATCGAAGGTGAAATCCAGTCAAACATGAACATTTTACGATTAAACAGACTCAGGAGAGACGGCCAACCTGCTGGCTGCCTCTCGTTTTTATCCCATCATTTACACTACATGGCCAAAAGAATATGCGATGGGCTGCAACCTATGTTCTAGCAAAATAAGAGAAAGGGAGAGGGGGGGTCAGTCTGCAACGCACACACAGTGCAGGGGTCAGGAGAATGTAATGCACAGTGCAGGGGTCAGGAGAATGTAATGCACAGTGCAGGGGTCAGGAGAATGTAATGCACAGTGCAGGGGTCAGGAGAATGTAATGCACAGTGCAGGGGTCAGGAGAATGTAATGCACAGTGCAGGCGTCAGGAGAATGTAATGCACAGTCCTGGGGTCAGGAGAATGTAATGCACAGTCCAGGGGTCAGGAGCAAGTAACACACAAAGTGCAGGGGTCAGGATGAACTCCATGCCCAAGAGGGTTAAGGCAGTGCTGGAAAATAATGGCGGCCACACAAAATATTGGCACTTTGGGCCCAATTTGGACATTTTCACTTAGGGGTGTACTCACTTTTGTTGCCAGCGGTTTAGACATGAATGGCTTTGTGTTGAGTTATTTTGAGAGAACAGAAAATTTACACTGTTATACAAGCTGTACACTCACTACACAACATTGTAGCAAAGTGTCATTTCTTCAGTGTTGTCACATGAAAAGATAGAATAAAATATTTAAAAAAATTTGAGGGGTGTACTCACTTTTGTGAGATACTGTATATGTTTGTATATATATATATAATTATAATAAACAAGAATAGAAAATATTTCCAAAATCTTGACATTTCCTCAACAAAGGTAGAGTCTCAGGGCCAGATCCACGTAGCGTGGCGCATTGTTGCGTCCGGCGTAGCGTACAGTATCTCTGATACACTACACCGCCGTAACTTACAGCGTATTTTCCTTATCCTGAAAGAATTTGCATCATAAGTTACGGCGGCGTAGTGTAACTTTGGCGGCGTAAGGATGCGCGCAATTCAAATGGATGTGATGGGGGCGTGTTTTATGTTAATACGTCTTGAACCAACGTGAATGCGTTTTTTTTTTAACGGCGCATGCGCCGTCCGTGGGGGTATCCCAGTGCCCATGCTCGAAATTAACCCGCATCAAGCCAATGCTTATGACGTGAACGTCATTCTACGCAAAGCCCTATTCGCGAACGACTTACGCAAACGACGTAACATTTTCAAAGTTCGACGCGGGAACGACGTCCATACTTAACATAGGATACGCCTCATATAGCAGGGGTAACTGTACGCCGAAAAAAGCCTTACGGAAACGTAAAAAAATGCGCCGGCCGGACGTACGTTCGTGGATATCTAGCTAATTTGCATACTCGACGCGGAAATCGACGGAAACGCTACCTAGCGGCCAGCGTAAATATGCACCTTAGATCCGACGGCTTACTAAGACGTACGCCAGTCGGATCTAGCACATCTTCAGGCGTATCTTGTTTGTGGATACAAAACAAAGATACGCCGGAGCAAACTAGAAGTTACGCGGCGTATCAATAGATACGCCAGCGTAACTTCTTTGAGGATCTGCCCCTCAGTTTAATTTGTAGCAGAGCAGGTGGTTGGCAGAACACTTTCGCCTTACCTTGTCCCATGACGAAATAAACATGGCTCCACTATCTTTCCTCTGTTGGCACTAGAAGTGTCTGCAGTATTGTATCCCTGAGGCCCCATACACACGGGAGGATTTATCCGCGGATACGGTCCAGTGGACCGTCTCCACGGATAAATCCTCTCGAGGATTTGCGCGGATTTTGATGCGATGGAGTGTACTCACCATCGAATCGAAATCCGCGCCGAAATCCTCTGGCGATGACGTGTCGCGCCGTCGTGCGCGACGCAGTCATATAAGGAATTCCATGCATGCGTCGAATCATTACGACGCATGCGGGGGATCCCTTTGGACGGATTGATCCGGTGAGTCTGTACAGACCAGCGGATCAATCCGTTGGGATGGATTCCAGCGGATAGATTTGAAGACATGTCTTCAAATATTTATCTGCTGGAAATCCATCGCATGGGAGAAAAATCCGCGGAAACAGATCCGCTGGAGTGTACACACCATAGAATCTATCCGCTGAAACCCATTCGCTGGGATTTTTCAGCGGATGGATTCTATCGTGTGTATGGGGCCTAAGGATCGGTTTCAGCGGATAGATCCCCTGGTGTGTACGTTCCAGCGGATATTTATCCGCGGATATTTCCGAATTCCAGCAGATAAAAATTTGTAGACATGTCTACAAATCGATCCGCTGGAATCGGCACCAGCGGATCGATCCGGTGGTCTGTACAGACTCACCGGATCGATCCGTCCGAACCCATCCCTCGCATGCGTCGTAATGATTCGACGCATGCGTGGATATCCTTATATGACAGCGTCGCGCACGTCGCCGCGTCATCATCGCGGCGACGGCGCGACACGTCACCGCGATGGGAATTCGGCGCAGATTTCAATCCGATGGTGTGTACACTCCATCGAATTAAAATCCGCAGAGGATTTATCCGCAGATACGGTCCGGCGGACCGTATCCGCGGATAAATCCTATCGTGTGTATGGGGCCTCAGTCTGAAGCCTGCCAGGTCTCTATGTTTAATTGCAGAATTACAGACAAACCTCGCCTGCACATTACTCCTCGGAATCCTGCCAACGCCTGCAGGACAGGTTAAAGTCTATTTATTTTATGTCTTGGTATAAAAATATATTAATATAAAATGATATTTATAAAATAGATTTTGCATATTAGACGTAGCCGTAAGCACGGATGCACCTCTTGATACAGCGTACTGCATTAATAGACACACGGCCACAGTAACCCACGCAGACACAAGCCAGCGCACGCACACAGCCAATTATCACGAGCAATTCAGCGGCCTCCTATTGCAGCTAGCAGGGAACGCACTCAAGCGTGCAGAGCTGGTGTGACCCCCTAGATACACAAATTTAGACTAATGTGCTGGGGGGTCCCCGGCATTCCAGCTGTGTGATTACCAGTCCATCCAGAACCCCGGGGGAGCAGCAGCATTGCAGTGTAAATTCATCCAGGTCCCCCCGGCACAGAGGAGATTAATATAACATCTCGGCGACAGCACCAGCAGCGATAAAATGAAAATGCTGTAAATTGTATAGAAAACAGATACAAGCACTTATGGAGGACGGAGAGGAGAGAAGCTGGTCCTGTCTAATAATTCATCCATCACAGGATGATGGACTTCTAGGCAAAGATTCATGTGCAACATGCCGTAACCCATCGCAACCCGTTCTGTATGAACTTGAGTTAGGCTACGTTCACTTCACACTTTGGATCCATCGTCATTTTTTTAAGTGTTTTTTTTATATGCCTTTTTACGCATGTTTTTCAAAAACAGATTACTAATAGTAATGAGCTAAGGTTCGAAATATGAGGTCAATGATGTCACCAGTGTCCCCATGATCCAGATGAGATGATGAGACCTCACCTCACTGGATCCTCAGGGTTACTAGGAGTTAGGCTAGGTTCACACTTTGGATCCATCGTCATTTTTTTAAGTGTTTTTTTTATTATTATATGCCATTTAACGCATGTTTTTCAAAAACAGATAACTAATAGTGATGAGCTAAGGTTCGAAATATGAGGTCAATGATGTCACCAGTGTCCCCATGATCCAGGAGTTAGGCTAGGTTCACACTTTGGATTCATCGTCGTTTTTTTAAGTGTTTTTTACATGTTTTTTTGCAAGTGCAGAAATTTACAGGTCCATAAAGTTGGGGGCTAATTACATCTGACCTGAAAAGATCATAGAAAAGCTAGAAGGATCATTTATTGGAAGCAGATCTCAACCCTACAGTATACTGCGCTAAAGTACTGCGTACTGTACGAAAAGAAAAACAAAAATTAAATACGTTAAATAATCATTTTAAAGGGGTTGTAAAGGTTTGTTTTTTATTTTCTAAATAGGTTCCTTTAACCACTTAAGACCCAGACCAAAATGCAGGTAAAGGACCAGGCCCTTTTTGCGATTCAGGACTGCGTCGCTTTAACTGACAAATGCGCGGTCGTGCGACGTGGCTCCCAAACAAAATTGGCGTCCTTTTTTTCCCACAAATAGAGCTTTCTTTTGGTGGTATTTGATCACCTCTGCGGTTTTTAGTTTTTGCGCTATAAACAAAAAAAGAGCGAAAAATGTGAAAAAAAACAATATTTTTTACTTTTTGCTATAATAAATATCCCCCAAAATATATATAAAAATTTTTCTTTCCTCAATTTAGGCCGATACGTATTCTTCTACATATTTTTGGTAAAAAAAAATCGCAATAAGCGTTTATCGATTGGTTTGCGCAAAATTTATAGCGTTTACAAAATAGGGGATAGTTTTATTTCATTTTTTTTTCATTTTTATTTTTTACTACTAATGGCGGCGATCAGCGATTTTTTTCGTGACTGCGACATTATGGCGGACACATCGGACAATTTTGACACGTTTTTGTGACCATTGTCATTTTCACAGCAAAAAATGCTATAAAAATGCACTGATAACTGTGAAAATGACAATTGCAGTTTGGGAGTTAACCACAAGGGGGCGCTGAAGGGGTTAAGTGTGACCTCATATGTGTTTCTAACTGTAGGGGGGCGGGGCTGGACGTGTGACGTCATTGATCGTCTTTCCCTATATCAGGGAACAGACGATCAATGACAGCGCCACTGTGAAGAACGGGGAAGGTGAGTTTACACACAGCTCTCCCCGTTCTTCAGCTCCGGGGACCGATCATGGGACTCTGGCGGTGATCGGTTCCGCGGGTCCTGCGGCTGCGGTCACGGAGCTTCGGACCGGGTCACGGCTGGGCATTTAACAATCCCGTACAGGTACGTGATTGTGCCCAGCCGTGCCATTCTGCCGACATATATTGGCGTTAGGCGGTCCTTAAGTGGTTAAACATTTTCAGGTTAAAGCATTTTTGTTTTATCCAATGGAAAACAGATAACTAATAACGATGAGCTAAGGTTCAAAATATGAGGTCAATGATGTCACCAGTGTCCCCACAATCTAGATGAGATGATGAGACCTCACTGGATCCTCAGGGTTGCTAGGAGTTAGGCTAGGTTTACTTCACACTTTTAGGTAGATTCAGGTAGAGAAGCCTATAGTTACGGCGGCGTAACTTAGCGTGTTTAGTCTACGCCGCCGTAAGTTAGCTAGGCAAGTACATGATTCTCAATGTACTTGCCTGCTAATATACGGCGGCGTAGACTAAAGCGGGCGGGAGTAAGGGCGCCAAATTCAAATGTCTTGGAGGGGGGCGTGTTTAATGGTAATGAGGCTTGACCTCACGTTTTTTACGTTTCTTTTAATGCGCATGCGCCGGGCGCCTACACTTCCCCGGGTGCATTGCGGCTAAGTACGCCGCACGGGCCTATTGATTTCGACGTGGACGTAAACGACGTAAATCCCGAATTGGCGGACGACTTACGCAAACGACGTAAAAAATTTGAATCTCGCGGCGGGAACGGCGGCCATACTTTAACATTGTTATTCCACCTAATAGATGGAATAACTTTAGGCCTGCTAATGCCTTACGGAAACGGCGTAAAACTACTGCGGCGGCCAGGCGTACGTTCGTGAATCGGCGTATCAACTCATTTACATATTCTACGCCGACCGCAATGGAAGCGCCACCTAGCGGCCATCCGAAATATTGCAATCTAAGATAGGACGGCGCAAGCCACCGTATCTTAGATATGTTTAAGCGTATCTCTGTTTGAGCATACGCTTAAACATAGGTCGGCGTAGATTCTGAGTTAGGTCGACTTATCTACTGATAAGCCGGCCTAACTCTTTCTGAATCTACCTATATGGATTTATCATCGTTTTCTTTTAAGTGTTTTTTTTTATTAAAAATGTTTTTTATTACAAACCTTTTTACCAATGTTTTTCAAACATTTTCAGGAGTAAGCATTTTTTTTTTATTCAATGGAAAATAGATTACTAATAGCAATGAGCTCAGGTTCTATATATGAGGTCAATGATGTCACCATTGTCCCCACACCTTTTTTACATGCAGGGCAGGGAATTCCCAGGGCGCCATTTATCGGTACCCCGCTATCATGTGACAGCTTCCCACAGGTTTAGGCCATTACATGATAGCAGGCCAGTGGCCCAATCAAAAGCAGCCAGGGAATTCCCCGTACGCCATGCAACCTCAAGTATCAAAAGGGGCAGGGATGCTGGAGACATCGGGCTGGATTCACGTAGATCCGCGCATTTTTACGGCGGCGTAGCGTATCGTATTTACAGTACGCTACGCCGCCGTAAGTCAGAGAGGCAAGTGCTGTATTCACAAAGCACTTGCCTCCTAAGTTACGGCGGCGTAGCGTAAATGGGGCTGGCGTAAGCGCGCCTAATTCAAATGAGGATGAGGGGGCATGTTTTATGTAAATTATTGGTGACCCGACGTGATTGACATTTTTTACGAATGGCGCATGCGCCGTCCATGTACATATCCCAGTGTGCATTGCTCCAAAGTACGCCGCAAGGACGTATTGGTTTCGACGTGAACGTAAATTACATCCAGCCCTATTCACGGACGACTTACGCAAACTACGTAAAATTTTCAAATTTCGACGCGGGAACGACAGCCATACTTAACATTGGCTGCGCCACCTAGGGGGCAGCTTTATCTTTACGCGGCGTATCTCTTACGGAAACGGCGTATCTTTACTGCGACGGGCAAGCGTACGTTCGTGAATCGGCGTATCTAGTCATTTACATATTCTACGCCAAAATCAACGGAAGCGCCACCTAGCGGCCAGCGGAAAAATTGCACCCTAAGATACGATGGCGCAGGTTGTCGTATCTTAGCTAGGTTTAAGTGTATCTCAGTTTGAGAATACACTTAAACATACGACGGGCTTAGATTCCGAGTTACGTCGGCATATCTACTGATACGCCGGCGTAACTCTTTGTGAATCCAGCCCATCATTGACATAATGGAGCCACATGGCCACATATGGGACTTTGGAACCTTAGCTCATTGCTAGTTCGAGGAGAAAACGAATTGTTACTTGCGAATACATGTGACAAGCGCGTGTTACGTGCATTTTGCCAGATGCTCCCCTTGAAGTCTATAGGGCAAAAAAATTGCAATCCTGCCCCAAAAGAGAACCCAATAAATTGAATATCATATTTTCAAATATTAGGGGGGCTAATTTTTTTTTTATCAATTTATTCATATCATTTTTTTATCAATTTAATCATAAAATAATCCAAAATGTAGTAAAGGGGAAACAACAACTACAAGTAGATATTGATTGTCAGACTTTGAGGCCAAGGAAGTATATTAAAAATAAAGTTTAATATCATATTAAATTACAAAGAAATACATGGTAATAAATTACAATTACAACAAATGACCACTGTATACAAAATCCTCAGAAGTCGCCGACGCACGTTTCGCACACACACAATAGGTCCTCAATATGCTAGTTCCTATGCTGCACAACAGTGTTGTAACCTATAAAGGTAATGTCATACGGCTGTTAGAAGGTCGGGTATGTGTCCCAGGGTGTACACACATGTAACACTCATAATCATACGTCTCGTATGCAAAACCCAACCTAAAATTATTTTAATGTAATGTTAACAATTTGTACAAGCAGATTAAAAAAATTATAACATAAAACAAATAGATACAATAAAAAGTAATAATAATAATAATACATTTTTATTATTATTGTACGTTTACAAAACATCTAAGCTACTTCCCTTTTGGGAAGTAGGAAGCCTCACCTGTGTCCCCCTATATTTAATAGGTTGACCCCTAATACACTGCATCACATGCAACCTTATACATGATTACAGTACTGAACAGTTTAACATATTAGAGCCTGCATAATCAAAATTATAACATGTTTGGCCAACTTGTTTCCCTTTTCCTGGATGCGAGGAGGAGGAGCTTTCTCAGCTGAGCACACCCTTCTTCCTGCATGCCTGAGCAGGGATTTTTTTTTTCAGTGGGAACGCAGTTCTGTAACCTCCATCACTTAACCACTTCCATACCAGGCACTTACGCACCTTCCAGCCCAAGCCAATTTTCAGCTTTCAGCACTGTCGCACTTTGAATGGCAATTGCGCGGTCATGCTACACTGTACCCAAACAAAATTGGCGTCCTTTTTTCCCCACAAATAGAGCTTTCTTTTGGTGGTATTTGATCACCTCTGCGATTTTTTTTTTTTGCGCAACAACTAAAAAAAGACTGACAATTTTGAAAAAAAATTACGTTTTTATTTTTTTCTGTTTTCTCTTTCAATTACGGGCACTGATATGGCGGCACTGATGGACATCGATGAGGTAGTACTAATGGGCACAGATGAGGTGGCACTGATTGGCGGCGCTGGTATGCGGCACTGATGGGCACACATAGGCCGCACTGATGGGCACACATAGGCCGCACTGATGGGCACACATAGGCGGCACTGATGGGCACTCATGGGCGGCATAGATGGGCACTCATGGGCGGCACTGATGGGCACTCATAGGCGGCACAGATGGGCACTCATGGGCGGCACTTATGGATACTTATGGGTGGCACAGATGGGCACTGATAGGTGGGCACTGGGCATGGGTGGGCACTGTGGGGTGGCACTGATGGACACTGTGGGGTGGCACTGATGGACACTGTGGGGCGGCACTGATTTACCCATGCTGCCAGTCAGTGCCCATTTGTGGGCACTGATTGGCATCTTTTTTTATTTTTTAATGCTTTTTTTTTTCAAGCTTTTTTTTTGCCCCCCTTTTTTATTTATTTTTGCCCTTCCCTGGTGGTCCAGGGTGGCGATACGAGGGGGGGGGGGGCTGCGCTGATAAACAATCAGCGCGAACCCCCCGTCAGGAGAGCCGCCGATCGGCTCTCCTCTACTCGCGTCTGTCGGACACCTATCAGTAAGAGTATGCAGGCATAGGACACACCCCTTGCCACGCCCCCTTAAAGGAGAATTGTACAAAAAAACAAGATTGGTTAAACCCACAAGTGCTTTTTTTACCACTACTATTCCTTTATATTGGCTTTTAGAATTTACAAATGCAGCATCTTAGCAATCAGATGAAAGGTTTAGCACTGGGAAACACTTTTTAAATGATAAACAGTGCATTTTATATACAACTTTATAGATCAGATCAAAATGAGGGACAAATTAGGAGAATGAGGGACATTGCTCCAAATCAGGGACAGTCCCTCGAAATCAGGGACAGTTGGGAGGTATGTAATGGCAAGGGGTACTAGAGTGTGCTGGAGGGTCTTTTGATGATGGCTGCTGGGGGATGTATGGTTACTTGAGGGATCTATTGTGGGGGGGGGGGGGTCTAATGTTGCTGGTGAGATGCCAACTGCATGGTTTTATATGACAGCTAGTTCTCAATACTGCTGAGCATACAACAGATTAATAAAAAAAAAAAAAAAAAAAAACTAGTAATCCTGTAAAACCTGAGAAAAGTGACATTTCCACAAACATATGAAAAAATACATTCAGGTCCTAACTGCAGGGGGTGCTGGTAGACTAAAGCTTTGGGGTTATGAACTTTTAGAGCCCCCTACAATGTTTGAAAATTGGTTTTAAATGTCAATGCCAAGTAATGTAAAGCAAAGCGTTATGCGAATTATTGTTAATGCCATGACATCTCTCTAAGGCTCTATAAATACTTATATGCACATTCACATTTACAATAAAGACTATCTGCATTACTTTTGGTCAATGCAGTACACAGACATTCTCAGCACAGACTTTTCCTAGCCTGTCTATATATACTACCCTAGCCTGTCCATATACTACCCTAGCCTGCCTATATACTACCCCAGCCTGTCTATATACTATCCTAGCCTGTTCATATACTACCCTAGCCTGCCTATATACTACCCCAGCCTGTCTATATACTATCCTAGCCTGTTCATATACTACCCTAGCCTGTCTATATACTACCCCAGCCTGTCTATATACTACCCCAGCCTGCCCCAATACTACCCTATCTTGTCTATATACTACCCTAGCCTTTGCATATACTACCCTAGCCTGTCCATATACTACCCTAGCTTGTCTATATACCGTGTTTCCCCGAAAATACCTTAGTGCAGTCTTCCTTCACTTACCTCGTCCTTCCATTTTTCTTTTAAATGTCCTTATTTCTTCTGAGAAATCCTCACTTCCTGTTCTTCTGTCTGTAACTCCACACAGAAATGCAAGGCTTTCTCCCTGGTGTGGAGAAAGCCTCTTGAGGGGGGAGGGGGCGAGCAGGCAAGTCAGGACACTCTCTACTTTGCAGATAGAAAAATGAGCTGTTTGTTAGTGGGCGTCCTGACACTCCTGCTCACCTCCTCCCCCCTCAAGAGGCTTTCTCCACACCAGGAAGAAAGCCTTGCATTACTGTGTGGAGTTACAGACAGAAGAACAGGAAGTGAGGATTTCTCAGAAGAAATAAGGACATTTAAAAGCAAAATGGAAGGATAAGGTAAGTGAAGGAGGACTGCACTAAGGTAAAGGAAGCTATTTAGGGAAAATAAAAATATACCTTTACAACCCCTTTAATCTCTTTTGGAGGAATATAAAAAATATGACAAAGCCTTTAGTTCCCCTCTAAATATGGCTATGGGTAAGCACTTACGCCTCGCATTATTGGGGTCTTTGGCTCTAATCTCGCGGTCTGCATGGAGACGGCAGGTTCTCCTTGTGTTTTTGTGTTTTTTTTTGCCTCATTTTAAAGATATGCTGGTAGGTTAATTGGCACCTGTTAGAACTGGCCCTAGTATGTATGTACAAACTGACTATGCACAAGCGTATCGCAATCTGCATCCCAGTTTTAGGCCAAGTAGTTGAGGAAAGACCTGGCAACCAACATTGTAAAACAAAAGTCGCCAAGAAAATTCTATGGAAAAGGCTTTCAAGCCTATCAGACATGGTGCCCACGGAATCGCTGAGATTTGGAGACAACTGAATGGTTTATACAAATATGGCTGTACAACAGCCATGTACACAACGCACTCACAGGTCTCCTTTTATTATCCTGACTGCCCTACGCTGGTCAGGACACAAAAAACAATTGTTTACTAGCTGTCACAGTTCTTCATACTGTTTCTCATCTCTGCTCTCTGGATCTGGTTAGTAAATATCTCATGCCCCGTACACACGTGCGGGATTTCCGACGGGAAAAGTTCCCATCGGAAACCCCAAAGGGAAAGCCGAGAACCTGCTCGGTCAGTCTTTCCCCTACACACGAGAGGTTTTCCCGACAGGAAAACTGCAATGGAGCTTTGGCTGGGAATCCCGGCCTTGTGTATGCTCCATCGCAGTTTTTCCCTTAGGAAAACTGCAAAAAACGCCGGGCAAAAGTCCACCGGTTTTCCCGGCAGGAAAAAAGAGAACTGTTTTTTTGTCCGGCGGTTTTTGGGCAGTTTTCCCATCGGAAAAACTGTGAGGAGTATACACACAGCCGGGATTCCCGGCCAAAAGCTCTCCTCACATTGTTTTTCGGCTTCTGAAAAACGACAAAAAAAAAAATTCGAACGTGCTGCATTTTTTAACGTCGTTTTAAAATTTTTTGTTTTCCGGGTCGGAAAAAATTATCGTGTGTGGGCAAAAACGACGTTTTAAACCCACACATGCCCAGTGGAGCGCTCGTTCAGGTAAAACTACCATTCATAATGGAGTAAGCACATTCATCACGCTGTAACAGACAGAAAAGCGTGAATCGTCTCTTACTAACAAGGAATCAGCTAAAAGCAGCCCAAAGGCGAATAGAACTTCCCCTTCAGAGTACCGTCGTACGTGTTGTACGTCACCGCGCTTTGTTTTTCTTCCAGCACGATTGCCCCTGTCCTTAAGGGCTCTTTCACACGGAGCGGATCCGTATTGATCCGCTCCGTTAGCCCGTTTGGCTCAGCGGGGATTCCTCCGTAAATCCCTGCTGAGCTGTCGGCGGACAGGGCGGTCCCCGCACACTGTGCAGAGACCGCCCTGTCTCTCCTCCGCTCTCCCCGTCTCTCCTCCGCTCTCCCCTATGGGGAATCGGATGAATACGGACCGTGTGTCCGTATTCATCCGATCCGTTCCGCCGGACGGAAGAAAAATAGGGTTTTCTTCCGTCCGCAAAAGCGGATCTTTGCGGACGCGGATGGTTGCGGACGTTAGCGGATGCATCATCCGCTAACGTCTGCAATCCCATAGGGATACATTACAAGTCCATAAACGGACTTGTAATAAACGGACCGTTTGTCCGTATGTGTGAAAGGGCCCTAAGCGTGGCGGTCTCAGGGAAAGCTGCTCAGGTGTCCTCTCGTGGAGCAGCTTCCACAGTGCGTCGCCTTTCTGCTCCTCCCAGCGCTAGGCGTCCAATAGGATCGTCTGATGTTTTGGCCAATTGGGGGAACGGGTTCCATACCCGCATCCCGATTGGCCGGGAGGAGGATCAGTTTTGCAACAGCGAATAGTCATTCACTGTTGCAACACACCTGGGTGGGCTCCGGATGCAGTGCTCTGCGCCCTGAGCCCACCCTATTTTGAAGCTTATTTGATTATTAAATACACACCCTTCCGCCTATCCCCGCAATTGTAATTCATGCGCCCGGCGTCCTGAAAGGGGCCATGCGCACGAATAAGGAGGGCAGCGGCGGTGTTAAGGGGGGGCGGCGCCCATGCACCCACAATGCCCAGGCTGCCACTGGCGATGTCCCTTGCAAAGTGAGCAGTTTTTTGGTAAATCAACTCCATGGCACAGTTGCCACCCTAGGTCAGGAAATAGGCTTACCAGGATAAAACGAAGCAGAAAACAAATGCAACCACCATATCATGAGACTGGTAAGCTGCATTATATTAATATTGTGTATCCATGGTTGACGCATACATCCCCTGATGAAGCCTAGAAGCGAAACATGTTGGGATAAGCTATGACTGTTCAACCTTTAGAAAACTTCCATATATAACCACCACTTTGGACCAACCCTACACTAACGTCCTCTTGTGGCTTGTTACTATTTTTTAATCTTTTGTATAATAAAGATAATTCATATATACTTTTTAACCACTTCCATACCGGGCACATATACACCTTCCCGCCCAGACCAATTTTTAGCTTTCAGCGCTGTTGCACTTTGAATAACAATTGCACGGTCATGCTACACTGTACCCAAACTCAATTTTTATCATTTTGTACCCACAAATTCAAATTCTTTTGGTGGTATTTGATCACCTCTGGGATATTTATTTTCTGCAAAAAATAAATAAAAAAATGACCGAAAATTTAGAAAAAAAAAAACGTTTTTTTTTAGTTTCTGTTATAAAACATTGTAAATAAGTAAATTTTCTCCTTCACTGATGGTACTGCACTGACGGGCACTGATAAGGCGGCACTGATGGGCAACGATGAGGTGGCACTAATGTGGTGGCATTGATGGGCACTGATGGGCGGCACGGATGGGCACTGATAGGCAGCACGGATAGGCGGCATGGATGGGCTTGGATAGGCGGCACGGATAGGTGGCACAGATGGGCACAGATAGGCGGCACGGCTGGGCACGGACGGGCACGGATAGGCGGCACGGACGAGCACGGATAGGCGGCACGGATGGGCACTGATAGGCGGCATGGATGGGCACTGATAGGCGGCATGGATGGGCACTGATAGGCGGCATGGATGGGCACTGATAGGCGGCATTGATGGGCACTGATAGGTGGCACGGATGGGCATAGATGGGCACTATTGTATGTGTTGTACTAATGGATGCCAATCAGTGCCAAACAATGCCTGCCAATCAGTGATGCCCATTGTGGGCACTGATTGGCATCCATTTTTTGTGTCCTCCTCATCCCTGGTGGTCTAGGGTGGCATCGTTTTTTTTTTATTTTTATGCCTGGTGGTCTATATGGCCATCCCTGGTGGTCCAGTGGGCATCCTCGGGGGGGCTGTGCTGACGATCGATCAGCACAAACCCCCCCTGTCACAGGAGCAGCAGATCGGCTCTCCTCTACTCGCGTCTGACTCGCCTCTTTACCTTGATCGGTGTTGCGGGGTGTCAGACTGACACCCTGCAACAACGATCGCCGCGATGCGCGCCCCCCGGGGGCGCGCAGCGGCTCAGAATCCTGAGGACGTCATATGACGTCCAGTCAGGATTCTACAACCACTTTGCCGACGTCAATATGTCATTGGCGGGCGGCAAGTGGTTAATTATCGTTAGTCGGTTTCCATTATTAAGTGAACAAGCAGCGTTATAGTCCCATCATCCGTCTCCTTCCTCTTTTTTTTTGCAATATATACCATTTTTGTTCTTGGGTTAGAAGATTGATAATGAGCCGATATGGATCATGCCATTATTGCTCTTCGTCTTAAAATAATAAGTTGCCATTTGTAACGTGTACAAACCCACCAAAGCCAATCATGGTCCCATCTTCGGCACATCGATGACGTTTACTTGGTTGCTAGCGGTGACCACACCATGCAGATCTATACTGCTCTACACGCTGCCTTTCTAAATGAGCCATTTGTCTGCAGCCGGGGGATTTAGACCCCCTTTGTGCTCTCACTGTCACTCAGTGCACTGCAGTGCTCTCCAGCCTGACTGGGATAAGGGGGAGAGCAGTGGAATTCAGCGGGACTCAGTGCAGGAGAAAACAAACAGAAGGAAAGGCACGGACATTGAGCAATCAATGGTGGCTGAAGAGTAGGGAAGTAAGACAGAGCTCACTTCATCTCTTAACGCTGCGTAGCTGAGCGAAAAAAGGAAGAAAAAAAAGAAAAAAAAAACACTGGCTGCGAATTAGCAGCCCAGTTCTGATTGTATCAGCAATCTTTGAAGATATTCTATAATTGAAAACCACTGCCAACATTTCCCCGTCAATAGTTTTGGACACCGGCTCTAAAGTGAGTAAGATTTACACAGGGGCCGTAATTCAAAGCCACCACAGATTCATCCACCCCCCCTTTTTATAATTAAATATACATCAAAGTAAGCCAGGTTAATAGCAGCCCTGCGTTAAATAAATAGAACTGGAAAATGGATCACTCACAATACAAAACGCACTTCCTTTTTTTTTTTTTTTTTGTGCCTAAAAATACAGCATTCTCCTGACCCGACGACTGCTGCATCTGGATATGAGATGCTGGGCTGGCATTAATATGATCTTGGTGTATACAGGTGCAGCATTACAACACATTGCTAATCCCACTGGCTGCTATTACTCAATACATAGGCGTCTTGTCACAGCCCAGGTCTTCATGGAACAGGAGAATAAAAAAATAAAAGACAGCAGGATAAGCAGATCATTGGTATATTTTGATATCGGTGCACGCGTTCTTGTGTGCGTTCCTGTTTATACAGTGCACGGCACAAAAAAAATTATATATATATAGACCTATATCTATATCTATAAATATATACACAAATGGCAAAGAATCATATGATGCACATTCTTACCAATTAAAAAATAAATAAATATAAATACATATATATTTTGCACACACACTCATTTTGTAATCAATATATGTTAATGCTTAACATACACGCACATAAAAAAAAAAAAAAATATATATATATATATATATATATATAGTTTTATATATATATATATATATATATATATATATATCAGAATATATATATATTTTTTATATATACTGTATATATATATATATATATATATATATATATATATATATATATATATATATATATACACACACATATACATACTTACAGTATAAGGCTATATAATGCCAAATATACCTAATAGATATATAACAAAAAAATATGTATATATATATATATATATATGTATATATATATATATATATATATATATATATATATATATATATATATATATATACACACATATACCTATAAAATATATATATATATATAATGCTTAATATACCTATAAAATATATATATATAAAGCATTATATATATATATATATATATATATATATATATATATATATATATATATATATATATATATATATATATATATATATATATATATGTATATATATATATATATATATATATATACACACACACATATACATACTTACAGTATAAGGCTATATAATGCCAAATATACCTAATAGATATATTAAAAAAAATATGTGTGAATACATATATATATATATATATATATATATATATATATACACACACATATACCTATAATGTATATATATATATATATATATATAATGCTTAATATACCTATAAAATATATATATTTATATATATATTAAGCAATATATATATATATATATATATATATATATATATATATATATATATATATATATAATGCTTAATATACCTATAACTATATATAAGAAAAACATATATATTTATATACACATATATATGCTTACAGTACCTGTGCTTACAAATTTCTGTGTACATATATATTATTATTATTATATATAGTTATAGGTATATTAAGCATTATATAGCCTTATACTGTATATATATATATATATATATATATATATATATATATATATATATATATATACACGCACATACAGGCATACACACATACACAGCAGTATACATACATATACATACATACATATATATATATATATATATATATATATATATATATATATATATATATATATATATATATATATATATTTACTCTCACTCTCTCTCTCTCTCTCTCTACCTCTCTCTCTCTCTCTCTCTATATATATATATATATATATATAAATATAAAAATATATGTATATAGTATAAGGCTATATAATGCCTAATATGTATTTATATGAAAATAAATGCCTATTATACATACACAACACATAATATCTTTCTAGCTATCTCTTTTTTCTATCTATTGATGAATCCAAACCATCAATCTGATCCTATTTATCCATCTGTCCATCTAACTATCCATTAAACACATATGCATTACCCATTCATAAGCATTACCCCCCCCCCCCCTCCAAAAAAAAAAATAATACTTAAAAGAAACCCATGAAAAGCCTAAATAAAGAATCCATTGCAGTGATAAACGCAAGAGCATGCATTAAAATAAAATAATCTTGCTCTGTTCCTTCTTCTTCTTCTTCTTTTCCTTCCTCCTCCTTAATGTTGATGATTTTTGTGTAAGGCATTGAAAGAGAAGCTTAAAGTCTTTTCCATTTCATCAGCAAGGCACATATATTACTTTACTGGTTCACTAAAATGTTGGTTTAATGCCCACCCCCTTTCAATCTGCCCATGTCTGAGATTCTCTGTTCGAGCATACAATCATGACCAGCTTACGACACTCAGTGTGCAAGAGGCGCCTCTGCATGCTTTAGCAACATACTGGCTGAGCTGAAGAAGAGAAGGAATCCTTAGCTTGTCTGCTTTCTTTTATTTATTTATTTTATTATTATTATAATTTTTTTTGCTCTCTTTTTTTCTTCGCTTTAAACGTCAACTAATCAACTAGGCGCAGAAGAGGGGGACTTAGCGGAATGAATCTACGGTCTTCTGCTCAGTGACTGGATGGTGATCTGTCCTTTTCTTTCTTTTTTTTTTTTGGTGGTTGCTTCTGGCGAACGATTATTTCAGAGATGGACACTGAGCAGCCTTGCCTGATGCCGTGGAGATCTTAGCGAAGAGAGTTTGGAGTTCTTTCCGGAATGACACTGTAATCACCGCAGAGGCAAAAAGGACGGACGTCGAAAAGAAAAAAAAAAGAGGGGGATCAAGCTCCTTGTTGTGCAACTTGAAGGTCCTACAAGTCGGCTACAAAGGTAACCGGACCCCCACCGTCACCACCACCGCCACCCCCCCCCCTCTTCTTCCCTTTCAGCTCATTGAGAAGGAGCAAAGGGGGGATATTGTAAGCCTTGCCAGCCTTCGCAAAAGGCTAAAAGCTACTGTATGTCTGTACACAGAGGGGTCTTTTTTAAGCTCGGCATATAATTAACCCAAAACACAAAGGAAGCAGCTGAATGGAGCTTGTCACTCTCTGGAAAAGGGTGGGTAAGATACTTTTTTAATTAAATTCTTTCATGAAGAAAGATATCCCCCCCCTCCTCGACCACCACCCTCTCTTCTGCAGCATTTATCATGAACAAAACCCAATCACCTTCCAATTTGCATCACCTTTAATGCTGCCAAGATTTCTGCATGCTGAAAAAAAAAAGTCCCTCTGTTGACCTATGACATGTATTTCACTGAAATATGATGTAGAAGCCGCAGACATTTTCAATGGACATTCTCGGGAAAAACTGGAACCGTGTTTGCTAATGGATTTCCTTCTCATTGGTCTCTGTTTAAACTGGATGCTGAGAAAGCCCCCTGGGTTAATACTGTGTGCAATGGGCATATTTGTTAAAATGCTTCCACTGGTGAGCAGTGGCTGTCCCAGAGTGTGCCGTTGCGAGGGCAGGTTCTTGTACTGCGAGTCACAAAATGTCACAGAGCTGCCTCGCAACCTATCGGGCGTGATGGGCTTGTCGCTGCGGTACAACAGCTTGACGGAGCTGCAAGATGGACAGTTCACTGGGTTAATTCAACTCACGTGGCTCTATCTGGATCACAATCACATAGACACAATAGAGGGGGATGCCTTTCAAAAATTGCGTAGGGTCAAAGAACTCACACTTAGCTCCAACAAAATCACACATCTAGCGAACCATACTTTCCGACCCATGCCAAACTTGCGCAGTGTGGATTTGTCAAACAATAACATACAGTCCCTGGCACCGGATCTGTTCCACGGGCTACGCAAGCTGACGAGTTTACAGATGCGCCACAACGACATCAAGTTTGTGCCAGTAAGAATTTTTCAGGACTGTCGCAGCCTCGAGTTTCTCGACTTGGGATACAATCAGTTGAAGAGCCTGGCCCGCAACTCCTTTGCGGGCTTATTCAAACTTGCAGAACTTCACCTGGAGCACAATGACTTAGTGAAAGTTAATTTAGCTCACTTTCCCAGGCTCCTCTCGCTACATTCTCTCTTTATGAGAAAGAACAAAGTCACCATAGTGGTGAACTCTTTGGACTGGGTGTGGAAGCTCACCAAAATGGATCTATCTGGGAACGAGATCGAATACATCGAACCTCATGTTTTCGAAAGTGTACCTCACCTGGAATCCCTACAGCTCGATTCCAATCGCCTCACCTATATCGATTCTAGAATCCTGAGTTCTTGGAATTCTCTCGCCAGTATCACCCTGTCCGGGAACAACTGGGACTGTGGGCGTAACGTCTGCGCCTTGGCCTCTTGGTTGAGCAACTTCAAAGGTCGCTATGATGGCAACATGCTTTGCACCACCCCTGAGTATGCCCAAGGAGAGGATGTTTTGGATGCTGTTTATGCCTTTCATTTATGTGAGGACCCTACTGATCCAACTAGCCCCAATGCCATCATCACCTTCTTTAACAACAGTGACAAAAACGCCCATAACAATCCCACCATGACTACCGCCACCTATGACGTCCAGGATACCGAAGGGGAAAAAACTACGGACATCTTGATGGCTACTCTACCCAGCGAGCTTACGGACAACACCATCCAGATTCACAAGGTGGTCACCGGGACTATGGCTCTGATTTTTTCCTTTCTTATTGTGGTTTTGATGTTGTATGTTAGCTGGAAGTGTTTCCCAGCCAGCCTCCGGCAGTTGAGGCAGTGCTTTGTGACACAGCGTAGGAAGCAAAAACAAAAACAGACTATGCATCAGATGGCTTCTATGTCTGCCCAGGAATACTATGTTGATTACAAACCCAATCACATCGAAGGAGCCCTGGTAATTATTAATGAATATGGTTCTTGTTCTTGTCACCAGCAACCTGCCAGGGAATGTGAGGTGTGACCATGTCTTTCACAAAAAAAACAAAAACAAAAAAACAACAAAAAAAGGGATTTAAAACACTGTACAACCAAATAACGATGGCATATAGACCAGCTGAAGAGAATATTTTTGCACCTCTTGACTTGATACTCAAAGGGGAATCTATTGAAAAAAAAGAATAAATCAAAAACTTGACCTTTTAGCTTTATTGTGTCTTAAAAAAAAAACCTTCAGGACATGAAATAAAAACAAAAAAATAAAATAAAATCTAAAAATATTCTAATGGTACGAAGATTTGTCTATATTCAGGAATCTAAGAGTGTATAAAAAAAAAGGTACCATGTTGAATTTTTTTTTTGTAATCTACAATGTTTAAAAAGGAAAAAAAAAAAATAATAAAATAGCATTTACAATATTTTTTTTTTAAATGTTTCTTCTGCACGGTGATGTTCAAAGTAAATCAATGTCATTGAGAACATAAATCTCATTTCCTCTTCATCTGCAGTTTCTTGGCTTGTGTGGCACCCCCCACCACCCCCCAGCAACAGGGAGAATAAAGCAGCCTTGATTTAGCTATAGATGGATCAATGGCTGGTCGTTTTAATGGCTCACCCTGCAATAAAACTCAGAAATTATTTGCAGTGGCCGTTGCTTAGGCAAGCACTGCAGATTGGATAGGAGGAAATTAAAAAAAAAACTTGGTTTTGCTTAGTTGGTTATCATCAAAGAGTTGGTAGACTTTCCATAAGGTTGTATTGGGAACCTGTTGACCGTTGAATGAAATGCAAAGAAATAGTTGACGATGTTGCATTTGGGCAAAAGGTTGTTGCTTGAGACTGCAGCAAAAAAAAAAAAGAGCTTGGGCATAGATGAGCCTTTTTAGTCCTTGTTGGTATCTTACCCATTGCTGCACATAGGGATCTGTACTCTATAGCCCCCTACAATCCACATCTCAACCTTTATATGTGTTTTTTGGGCAACCTAAGTCTAAATCAGTAGTCTTTGGTCAAAGTGCCCTTGACCCTTTGGTCCTGTAGTCTTTGGTCAAAGTGCCGTTTTCAGGTTTTTGGTTTAATTTTGAGTGTTTTACAGAATTGCGGCACAAGAGCAGAGAATACAGGGCTGGAGAACATCAGTTTCTATAGAGAATCACCAGAAGGTATTACTAGCAGTAGCAAGCCCTTATCCAAAATGCATCCAATCCACCATGAATGGGGTATATTTATAAAGCTGGGGTATCTGACATTCCACAAACATTCTCTGTGGGTGAATCTTCATGGCAGTGACAGTCACATTCACTGCTTTATTAATAGACCCCCCCCCCCCTTCAGTGTATGGTCAATGAACAGCTCACATTGGCAGCAGGATATGTAATGCAATGTATGGTGGGTTTTACTGTATCCAAGATTGGAGTTATCACTGAAATGTGCTCACTGGGGGACTACAAGTGCCAACGTGCCCGGATTGCTTCATCCTCCATCTGGTTAATTGGTAACATTTGCAAGGGATTTGGGACTGAAGGTCCCAACATTGGTCATTGGCCTAGCCATATTGTTTTATATATAGGGAGTGCTTAGACTTACAGGTTGGCGCTGATGGGAAACCACAAATCCCAGCGTGCCCTCGACTGTGCTTTTATACCAGGCTCTGAAGAGTTATACTGGGATTTGACCTTTCATTACTGGTCATGGTGAAATGCTGTGCTTTGTCTGGCAATTAGGGTCAGGCTGGGACTTCTAGTTCCATTTCTAACCCTAATGCTGAGGCTTTTAGTTCCACCTCTATCTGTAATGCTGGCATTTGTAGTTCCACCTTTACCCCTATCCCTGGGACTTGTAGTTCAATCTATACTCCTAATGATGGGAGTTGTAGTCCCATGTTTAAGCCTAACACTGATACTTGTAGCTCCAGCTCTAACCCATAAAACTGGGACTTGTAGTTCTACCTCTAACCTTAAAGTTGGGAGTAATAGTTCCATCTCTGACCCTAATACTGGGAGTTGTAGTCCCACTTTTAACTGTAACACTGATATTTATAGCTCCAGCTCTAACCCGTATGTGGGGAATTGTAGTTCCACCCTTAACCCTAAAACTGGGACTTGTAGTTCTACCTCTAACCCTAATGTTGGGAGTTGTAGTTCGATCTCTAACCCTAATGTTGGGACTTGAAGTTAGACCTCCAACCCTAAAACTCGAACTTGTAGTTCTACCTCTGACCCTAATGTTGGGAGTTGTAGTTCCAGCTCTAACCCACTTGTAGTTAGACCTCTACCCTAACACTGGGACCTTTAGTTTTACTTCTAACCTTAATGTTGGGAGTTGTAGTTCCATATCTAACCCTAACACTGGGACTTGTAGTTCTACCTCCAACCCTAACACTGGGACTTGTAGTTCTACCTCCAACCCTAACACTGGGACTTGTAGTTCTACCTCCAACCCTAAAACTGGGACTTGTAGTTCTACCTCTAACCCTAATGTTGGGAGTTGTAGTTCGATCTCTAACCCTAATGCTGGGACTTGTAGTTCTACCTCCAACCCTAACACTGGGACTTATAGTTCTACCTCCAACCCTAACACTGGGACTTGTAGTTCCACCTCCAACCCTAACACTGGGACTTATAGTTCTACCTCCAACCCTAACACTGGGACTTGTAGTTCTACCTCCAACCCTAACACTGGGACTTGTAGTTCCAGCTCTAACCCTTACACTGGTATTTGTAGTTTGACCTTTAACCCTAACACTGGGACTTGTAGTCCTACCGCTAACCCTTTTATTGGGATTCCACCTCTAATCATTATACTGGGACTTGTAGTTCCACATCTACATGTTATGCTGGGACCTGTAGTTCCACCTCCAACCCATTCACTGGGACTTGTAGTTCTACTTCTAACCCTAAAGCTGGGACTTGTAGTTCTACTTCTAACCCTAAAGCTGGGATTTGTAGTTCTCTCTCTAACTGTAATGCTTGGACTTGTAGTTCTACCACTAACCCATATTCTGAAACTGGCAGGTTCGCCTCTAACCCTATTGCTGGGACTTGTAGTTCCACTTCTAACCCTGGGAATTGCAGGTCCACTTCAAACTAATACATCAGGCTGGAATATGTAGTTCAACGTTTTTTATGACTGCTGGGGCCCAGATGGCATATCCACAGCTGGTTACCATGACATGCTGGGACTTGTAGTTCCAAATCAATTGTTTTGGGTTTTGGTGGGATTGTCCATATCTGTCTGTGACATCTAATAGAGGCCTGGGAGTTGTGGTTCTTCTGCTTGCTGTCATGACCGGTCCAGCTGAGACTTGTAGTTCCACTTGCTTCTATGTAGTGACAATGCTGGTGATCCCACTGAGCAGTCCCCTGTGTCCTCCAATCATTGTAGAGGTCTGTATTTCACCTCCAGGGCTAATTACTAAGCCAGAGCAGACACAATCAGTGTCCCCCCCCCCCCCCCCGCTCTGCACACATCTCTATGTATATTATCTGGGGGGGGGGGGGGGGTCTGGGTTGTCTCTCGGCTATAGATCGCCCTGTGAATCAAAGCCTTGCTTTTAATTTCTATGTCGCTATGGCAACAGAATCAAGTTGGAATATAACATAAAATCAGGAGCTGATTGCTGGAGGTGTTCCCGCTTCTAAGGGAAATAAGATGAGCCTGTTCCCAGGATACAGATAAAGCCTGATAATGGGGGGTCCTGGGTGGGACATAGGCATGGGAAGGGTTAACGGTCACATGTACACACCGCCGCTCTCCCAGTCTGCTGACCCCAGACGGGAAAGGGTTAATGTGCCCCTTATAAATCAGTAATTGTACTCAGAGCATGGAGACTTCCATTAGTCATGGATGTATTATTATATCATTTATTACCAGATTATTCCATGGAAACTTCTCTTCATTCTATCTATAGATCTGGATTGTGTGCAATCAGCCAGCATACTATATCAGTGTTAGAATGTGGTGTATGGATCTCTATCTGTCATTATATAGCATGACTTCTATTAGTATCTATCTATCTATCTATCTATCTATCTATCTATCTATCTATCTATCTATCTATCTAACCATGTACCTATCAATCAATCAGTCAGTATATCCATTTATTTATCAATGTGTGCCAGATCTATCTAACCCCACTTTATCTATAATTTATTGACCCCCCCCCCCCCCCCCCCCCTCTCTGTCTGTTTGTCTATCTATCTTATAAACAAGACCAAGGATACATCCAAGTAAAGATCCAAGCTTTGTCTATCTATCTACTGATCTACCTACCCCCTCCCTCTATCTATATTTATCTATCAGTCTATATCTCTATCTATCTATCTATCTATCTATCTATCTATCTATCTATCTATCTATCTATCTATCTATCTATCTATCTATCTATCTATCTCACCTATCAATGTACCTACCCATTTCCTCTCTCTATCCATTCTCTATCAATCAGTCTATTTCATCTATCAAATTAACCCCACTCTATCTATCATTTGTTGATCCCCCCCTCTATCTCTGTCTGTCTGTTTGTCTATCTATCTTATAAACAAGACCAAGGATAAATCCAAGTAAAGATCCAAGCTTTATCTATCTATCTAGCTACTGATCTACCTACTCCTCCCTCTCTCTCTATGTATCTATCAGTCTGTCTGTCTATCTATCTATCTATCTATCTATCTATCTATCTATCTATCTATCTATCTATCTCACATATCAATCTACCTATCCCCCCTTACTCCCTCTCTATCAATCAGTCTATTTCTCTATTTATTCATCTATCAATCTGACCCCACTCTATGATTTATTGAACTTCTCTATCTATCTGTCTGTCTATCTATCTATCTATCTATCTATCTATCTATCTATCTATCTATCTATCTATCTATCTATCTATCTATCTACCTACACCCTCACTCTCTTTGTATTTATCTATCAGTCTATCTATCTATCTATCTATCTATCTATCTATCTATCTATCTATCTATCTATCTATCTATCTATCTATCTATCTATCTATCTATCTATCTATCTATCTATCTCACCTAATAATCTACCTACCCCCTTTCCTCTCTCTCTATCAAACAGTCTATTTCTCTATTTATTCATCTATCAATCCAACTCCACTCTACCTATCATTTATTAATCATCCCTTACTCTGTCCATTTATGTATCTATCTATCCATTTATCTATCTACTGATCTACCTACGCCATCTATCTATCTATCTATCTATCTATCTGTCTATCTATCTATCTATCTATCTATCTATCTATCTATCTATCTATCTATCTATCTATTTACCTACCCCCTTTCTCTTTCTCTAACCATTTATCTGTCTATCAATTTATCCCATATCTATCTATCTATCTACACCCTCACTCTATATCTATCTATCTATCTATCTATCTATCTATCTATCTATCTATCTATCTATCTATCTATCTATCTATCTATCTATCTATCTATCTACACCCTCACTCACTCTCTCTCTATCTATCTATCAATTTACCTACCCCCTTTCTCTTTCTCTAACCATGTATCTATCAATCAATTTATCTCTCTATCAATTTATCTATCAATTTGTCCCATATCTATCTATCTATCTATCTACACCCTCACTCTATCTATCTATCTATCTATCTATCTATCTATCTATCTATCTATCTATCTATCTATCTATCTATCTATCTATCTATCTATCTATCTATCTATCTCACCTATTAATCTACCTACCCCCTTTCCTCTCTCTCTCTCTATCAAAAAGTATATTTCTCTATTTATTCATCTATCAATCCAACTCCACTCTACCTATCATTTATTAATCATCCCTTACTCTGTCCATTTATTTATCTATCATTTATTAATCCTCCATTTCTCTATCTATCTATCTATCTATCTATCTATCTATCTATCTATCTATCTATCTACCCCCTCTCTCTCTCTCTCTCTCTCTCTCTCTCTCTCTCTTTCTCTCTCTATCAGTCTATTTATTCATCTATCAATCATCTCCACTCTATCTATCATTTATTGAATCTATCTATCTATCTATCTATCTATCTATCTATCTATCTATCTACCCCCCTCTCTCTCTCTCTCTCTCTCTCTCTCTCTCTCTTTCTCTCTCTATCAGTCTATTTATTCATCTATCAATCATCTCCACTCTATCTATCATTTATTGAATCAATCTATCTATCTATCTATCTATCTATCTATCTATCTATCTATCTATCTATCTATCTATCTATCTATCTATCTATCTATCTATCTATCTATCTATCATTCCATGTTCTTCCTTCCCTTCCTCGCCTTCTATAACTCATACTTCCCAGTCCCTTTTCCAGGCAGTTTCCAATACAGAATTCTAGAAGTATTTCCGGGAAAACAATCTCTGTGCATTATTTCCTGTTCTCTAATAATGAATAGATACAAGGAATAACTGACAGCTAGTAGGGATTGTCCTGGCCATGCACTGGTAGAGCGGTGGTGTAGCGGTCCAGGAGGCCATGCTGGGAGTGGTAGTTCTACAACAGGTTGCCTGTGCCAGTGGCGGGAGATGTATGCTCGTCGTTGGCTCAGTGTGGATTAGTAGGAGCGCAGTGCCATCTGCAGTGAACAAGCCTTGTTTTCCCTCTCTAGTCGTCACCGTCGCTCTATTAAAGCAGAAATAAAATAATACTGTAGATCCTTCTATGGGACTTACAACTGATAGGCTTAATGTACGGTCTCCGATCCTTGTACATAGCTCGGGGTCCTTATTAGGATAAATAATGAAAACATTACAGCACTATAAAAAGTCATGCTAGATAACAATAGTATAAAAGGGAGAAGGCCAGGCTGAATTGAAGGTCATCCGATGGCCTCCGAGCGAGGCCTTCAAAGACGCCAAACTAATTTATCACAAATTTATTTCCCCATTACTTAAAATCAATCATTGGGGGTTTTGGTCTCAGAGGAATTCGGTGTAAGATATGTAATTTTGTCTCGGGACACGTCTGATGAATTGCCCTCCCGGGACTCACTTTGTATCAGATAAGGGGAAAAAAAAGTGACTGCAAGATGTATTGGTCCGGAAATTTACATTGAAATGGCCTGTTAAAGGGGGGCTCCTGCTTAGCCAGCGCTGCTCTCAAGGGCGCCATTGTGATGTTTATGCTACTTTGTGAACGAAATGATGAATTACACAAGTGGGGTCTTTTTGTTATTGCTTTCATCAGCCTTGAAGTTGTCCTCCACAGTCGCTCCTCTATCTCTCAGCATTGAGCTGCAAAAAACACTCCCAGGCCAGTAGTACTGATGTGTTGATAGAGTGTGATGGCGCGTACACACGATCGGTTAAACCGATGAGAATGGTCTGATGGACCGTTTTCATCGGTCAAGACCGATCGTGTGTGGGCGCCATCGGTTATTTTTCCATCGGTTAAAAAAAAGCCAACTCGTTTTAAAATTAACCGATGGATTTCTAACCGATAGAACAAAACCGATCGTTAGTAGGCACAACCATAGGTTAAAAATCCATGCATGCTCAGAATCAAGTCGACGCATGCTTGGAAGCATTGAACTTTGTTTTTTTCAGCACGTCGTTGTGTTTTACATCACCGTGTTCTGACACGATCGTTTTTTTAACCGATGGTGTGTAGGCGCGACGGACCATCAGTCAGCTTCATCGGTTAACCAATGAAAACGGTCCATCGGCCCATTCTCATCAGATGGACTGATTGTGTGTATGCGGCATTAGAGATAACATGAGCCACTTTTCTTCCCAATGATATGAGGCACTATCCCTTCCCATTAATATCAATGATGGGGCACTATCCCTTCCTATTAATATCAATGATGGGGCACTATCCCTTCCTATTAATATCAATGATGGGGCACTATCCCTTCCCATTAATATCAACAATGGGGTACTATCCCTCCCATTAATATTAAGGATGGGGTACTATCTCTCCCATTAGTATCAATGATGGGGTACTATCCATCCCATTAGGGTCAACAATGGGGTACTATCCCTCCCATCAATATTAAGGATGGGGTACTATGCCTCCCAATACTATTAGTGATGGGGTACTATTCCTTCCATTAATATCAACAATGGGGTGCTATCCCTCCCATTAATATCAGTGATAGGGTACTATCTGTCCCATTAGTATCAATGATGGGGCAATATCCCTGTAATTAGTATCAAAGATGATGGGGCACTAATCCTTCCACTAATACAAATGATGGGGTAGTATTCCTCCCACTAATACCAATGATGGGGTACTATTCCTCCCACTAATACCAATGATGGGGTACTATTCCTTCCAGTAATACCAATGTTGGGGTACTATTCCTCCCACTAATACCAATGATGGGGTACTATTCCTTCCAGTAATACCAATGTTGGGGTACTATTCCTTCCAGTAATACCAATGTTGGGGTACTATTCCTCCCACTAATACCAATGATGGGGTACTATTCCTTCCAGTAATACCAATGTTGGGGTACTATTCCTCCAACTAATATCAATGATGGGGTACTATTCCTCCCATTTATACCAATGATGGGATACTGCTCCTTCTCCTACTGACCACCAACCTTGAGGCCATGTTTATTCCCACTGATGCTGGGCCTGGGAATTTTTTTTACCCCCTGCTGGCCACAATCTGCCCCCCTAAAGTCTGAAGGACAAGAAACTGGCCCTTTGTTTGAAAAGTTTGCTGACCCTTGGTCTAGGGCAGGATTTCTCAACAAGGGTTCCTCCAGAGGTGGCTAGGGGGTTCCTTGAGCAAAGAGCAATGTGTGTCTCTCAGATAAGTTCCCACTGACACCATTGATTTTTTAGCTATTTGTAAGGCGGCAATTCTTCCCAATGACCACAAGTGTAAGGAATATTCTTCCCAATGACCACAAATGTAAGGAATATTCTTCCCAATGACCACAAATGTAAGGAGCATTCTTCCCAATGACCACAAGTGTAAGGAGCATTCTTCCCAATGACCACAAGTGTAAGGAGCATTCTTCCCAATGACCACAAATGTAAGGAGCATTCTTCCCAATGACCACAAATCTAAGGAATTATCTTCCCAATGACCACAAATGTAAGGAATTATCTTCCCAATGACCACAAATGTAAGGAATTATCTTCCCAGTGACCACAAATGTAAGGAGCATTCTTCCCAATGACCACAAATGTAAGGAATATTCTTCCCAATGACCACAAATGTAAGGAATATTCTTCCCAATGACCACAAATGTAAGGAACATTATTCCCAATGACCACAAATGTAAGGAGCATTCTTCCCAATGACCACAAATGCAAGGATGTAATATATAATAATATATCACGAGTTGTGGATATAGTCATTTTATCAGAGGTTCCTTGGGACAATATCCCTCCCATTAATATCAACAGTCAAGTTATTACAAGGGTTGCTCTGCGTTGAAAAGGTTGAGAAAGTCCGGTGTAGGGTGTCAGTAATCTGGCTTTTCTGACGTCATCAGGGGCAGTCTTTTCTTTGAACTGGCTCCTTGCAGTGGAGATTCCAAGCCCCCTGGGATGTCTGATGGGGCCTACACACGTTTGGAATTTCCGACCAAAAGCTCACATCAGACTTTTCTTGTCGGAATTTCAGATCGTATGTACGCGGCATAACTGTTCTCTGTAGCACCGTTGTGCCCAACTGGAGGCCTGAGGGCCACATTCAGCCCTTTAGCACTTACTGTGCGGTCCGTAGGGGTCCTACAGACAGTAGTCTATGTTTTGGTGCTGAAGTTAGCGAATGGAAAATATTCATTCGCCTGGCTTTTTTCTTTTTTCCGTTCCATCCCTTTTTTTTTACTTTTTATCTTTTTTAGATCTCTTGTAATAGATCTTGCTAAGACAAATAGCAAAAAGTCATTTGAAGGCATTAGATTTATATATTAGGTGTGGCCCTTTGGTGATGTCAGGGGCCACACATGAGGCCAGCTATATGAAATAGGTTGACCACCACTGGTGTAAGCGATTACAGTATTGTTCTTTTTTTGAGTTTGTTGCTTAATATGACGTATAAAGCATTGTGGAGTGGTAATCAATGGCAACCAATCAAATTTCAGCAAGAGTTTACAATTGTCAGACCAAGATCGGAGGACCCTCAGATTATTGATAACAGTGACTGAATTTTACAAATGTATGCTTGCTGTCTTATTGGCTGCTTGCAGGGCTCAAGTCCTGCGGGAACGCGTGGGAACGGAGTTCCTGCACTTTTTTCACAGCAGGAACTCAGTTCCCTTTGCAGGACTAGAGCAGCCGAGCCGCCCGAGCCAATCCTTCACTAAGGGGCGATGCCCAGCTCAAGTCACTGTCAGGGGCAGGCGAACCTTAGTAATCCTTTATGTTACTGGCCGCTTCCTGTATATGGATTCATCATTTAGTGTGCGGGTATTCCGTCACTTCCTCGATGCCGCAATGTCTCCTGGGAGCTTTTGTCATTGTTCCCAGGAGACATTGCGGAGGTCTGCCGTGAGTTATCGCGAGATTTAGAAAGAACATGCGGTTTAGTAATTATGCATATGAGCGTATCTTTTTTTTTTTTTTGGTGGGGGAGTGGATCTTGGGTGGGAGTTCCCACACTTTTTCCCCAGGACTTGACCCCTGGCTGCTTGTCTGTTTATGAATAGGTTGTATTGACTACTACAGAACTACATGTCCCAGCATGCTTTGCTTCACCTTATAGTAGACCAGTTATGGATAAAAGCATAGCTCCCAACTGTCTCTGAGTTCGGGGGACTCTCCCTGATTTGGAGCAATGTCCCTCTGTCCCTCTTTCCTCCTCATTTGTCCCTCATTTTGGTCTGATCTATATAGTTGTATATAAAATGCACTTTTTATCTATCAAAGTGTTTCCCAGTGCTAAACCTTTCATCCAATTTATAAATTGCTGCTTTTTTCAATTTTAAAAGTCAATATAAAGGAATAGTAGTGGTAAAAATAAAGTACTTGTGGATTTAATGAACCTTTTTTTGGGGGGTTGTTTCCCCTTTAACTGGGTATGGCAGGGGGCGTGTCCTATGCCTACATACGTTTGCTAGTAGGTGTCCCTCGTTCCCATCTCAAAATGTTGGGAGGTATGTCTACTAACAACATTGTAGAGCTGGGATCTGGCTGATACTAACTGAATAAATAGTTTAGGTTGTTTTGGTAGCTCTAAAGGCAGTTGTACATAGATTGTACAGATTTATTGCAACGTATATGGCCGGATTAATACTGAACTCCAGGCACAAAAAAATGAAAATAATGCAGTTCTGCAGTCATTAATACGCCATTAAGTGTTACTAAACCCACAGCAGTAAAATCAGTCTGCATATGCAGTAAAACATGCTTGTTATACGCACTGTGGAATCTAAGCAGGTAATCCTCTACATTGTGTGAAAAGGCTGTTTGATTCTGTCATCTCTGATCCTCCCCCTCTTTCACTGTCCCCAATCCATCTCCTGATGGTACAGAGCCTTGGGGGCACTCTGCACATGCTCAGTTTGGTGTGTATTGCTAGAGAGTTTTTTTTGGGGGGAGAGAGCATGTGATCAGTACAGGGCCAATCAGCACTGTTCAGATAGAGGGTCAGGGGCCCTGCAGTCTCATGGGACAGTCAGAGGAGAATGAAAGCTGCTCCTACAAGCTTTGACCAGTTCTCAACCAAAGACTGATAGAATTCACAAGACTGCTACCGTGTTTCCCCGAAAATAAGCCCGGGTCTTATATTAATTATGCCAACAAAAGACACAGTAGGGCTTATTTTCGGAGTAGGTCTTACCATGTAATGTGCTGTCTTCTCTCCCCCTCTCCCTCCCTGCCTGTCAGGAATCCCCAGTGTGAACTGAGTTAAAATGCTTGTAAAATCCTATAATCCACTCTATTACAGTAGTATATAATGTACAATGTGTGTTCCTGTAATATAATTGTGCCAAATACCTTTGTTATAGCGCCATTCTGCACTTCTCTGACCCGCCGGAGCTCTCTTCCCCACAATTATATTACAGAAACACACACATTGTACATTATATACTACTGTAATAGAGTGGATTTTAGGATTTAGTATTTTTAACTAGGGCTTATTTTTGGGGTAGGGCTTATATTGCAGCCCTCCTGGAAAAAAACGCTAGGTCTTATTTTCAGGGTAGGTCTTATTTTTGGGGAAACAGGGTATATACTGCTGATAAAAAAAAAAAGGTGTTTAGCAGTAGACATGTGCACAACAAAAAAAATCGTATTTTTGTTCCATTTCGTCTCGTTCAGTAGATTCGAAAAAGATTCGTAATTTCGGAAGACGCAAGTTTTCCTATTCGGACCCGTTCGTATTTTCATAACAGTTTTATTTTCATTTTTACTGAATGATTTGTAATTCTGTCTAATTTATTTTCGTTGATTGGAAATTCGTAATTTTGTTAGATAATAATTTTCGTTTAATGGATTCGTAATTTTGTACTTTCGTAAATACATCGCAACACGCGGCTAATCCATATTAAGATAGACTTTCTCTTAAGCCCCGTACACACAGTCGGACTTTTTGCCAACAAACTTCAAAATGAGCGTTTTCCAAAAATTCCGACCGTGTGTACGCTCTATCGGACAAGCTTTTTCGGTTTCAAAAGTCTGGCCAACTCCCTTCAGACAAATATCCACGGAAAAGTTTGTTTGAAGTCCGATCGTGTGTACGAGGCTTTACACTGTACAATGTGACTCAGCACAAAAGAGATAAGCTGATTGGCTAAGATATTAAGTAAGATAATCACTCACTAACTACACTGCCCAGTGCCCATTCGAAAGAACGATACAAGTACACAAATTTACGAACAGACAAAGAAACGCATTTACAAAACACACAAATGAAAATACGAACAGACAAAGGATTTAAAATACGGAATGCAAATCGTTCGTTATAGATGTCATTTTCGTTCTTTTGCTTTTTCGGTGTTTCGTATTTTAGTAAGATTGTCCAATCGTACGTTCGTATTTTCGCTTGTTCTTTATTTTGCTTATTCGTAATTCCGTAATTTTCGTATTTTGGTTCTTTCAGCTTTTCGGATGTTCAAATTGATCCGAATGTACGAATACTAACAAATTAGTACGAAAATCCATTTGTTACGAACGGGAACGCACATTTCTATTTAGCAGTTTATATTTACTAAAATAATTGCATTTCCAGTTCTGTGTACTGTGGGAGATCAGATATAGTGAATGCAGGGTCCTGGGTTTAGTAACACTTTAAATGTATTTTTTTTAAACGCAAACTGAATGTGACCTGATAGCCTCTTGCAGTCTCTGTACAGCAGGGCCAGACTATGAGGGGAAGAGGCAGCACAATAATCCAATTAGTTTATGTGCTGTCAAGGAGTGTGTTGATAGGAGGAAAGAGCAGAGTGACAGAGAGATAAGCTCATCACTGTGCTGCTTCTCTTTTTACTGCCCAATCAAAGGCTGGGGGCTGGTCCACAAAGACCGGGGCTTAGAGGAAGTGGGTTGAAGTATGCTGGTTATTAGAATTAGGACATCTAGTGGCAGGAAAAAAAGTTACACTGGGGAAATGTACTGTATGGATTGAAATTGAATATTGCAGCATAGGCTGGCTTCGTTATTGTTCCTTTTAATAGGCTATTCTTTTTTTATCTTATTTTTTGGCTCAAGTTCTGCTGAGTGGAAACCTGGGATGTACCTACTGCAATAAAGTGGTCTTGGAAAAACATATATGCTATCAATGTGGGTGATATGGCTTTAGGGGCACATACAAATACTGCAGAGCATTCATAAATACAGATGTTGGCTCTATGGTCCTGTGACTATTGGCCTCATGTCATGGTGAGAATATGGCTAACTTGTGAATCAATCAGCTCAGCTATATGGTCAAGTATTTGTGGATAACCCTCCACATCATTGAGTTCAGGATTTTCCAGTGAAGTGTATTGTTAAGCCGGCCATAGATGATTTGAATCTCAGCCGGTTCAGCAGGAACCAAGTATGGGCAGGCTGAATGTACCTAAGTTGATCAATCAATCAACTTGGGTACAACCAGCCTGCTGGATTTTATATTTGATTATCACAATTGGCTGTTATAACCGCGAGCAATAATTGCTTTGTTCTCCCAGAGGGGATGGCTTCCCCCCGCCGGGAGAACACAATGGCTCGGTGGGAGGAATTCCCCTACCGGGAGAACACAATGGCTCGGTGGGAGGAATTCCCCTACCGGGAGAACACAATGGCTCGGTGGGAGGGATTCCCCTGCCGGGAGAACACAATGGCTCTGTGGAAGTGATTCCCCTGCCAGGAGAACACAATGGCTCGGTGGGAGGGATTCCCCTGCCGGGAGAACACAATGGCTCCGTGGGAGGGATTCCCCTGCCGGGAGAACACAATGGCTCGGTGGGAGGGATTCCCCTGCCGGGAGAACACAATGGCTCCGTGGGAGGGATTCTCCTGCCGGGAGAACACAATTGCTCGGTGGGAGGGATTCCCCTGCCGGGAGAATGCAATGGCTCGGTGGGAGGAATTCCCCTGCCAGGAGAACACAATGGCTCGGTGGGAGGGATTCCCCTGCCAGGAGAACACAATGGCGCCGTGGAAGGGATTCCCCTGCCAGGAGAACACAATGGCTCCGTGGAAGGGATTCCCCTGCCAGGAGAACACAATGGCTCCGTGGAAGGGATTTCCCTGCCCGGAGAACACAATGGCTCGGTGGGAGGGATTCCCCTGCCGGGAGAACACAATGGCTCGGTGGGAGGAATTCCCCTGCCGGGAGAACACAATGGCTTGGTGGGATGGATTCCCCTGCCGGGAGAACACAATGGCTCGGTGGGCTGGATTCCCCTGCCGGGAGAACACAATGGCTCGGTGGGCTGGATTCCCCTGTCAACACTGTCTGTGTTTGCAGGAAAGAAATTTGCTCTGTCTATGGCTGGTCCCAATGCTACAGCACACAAAGACTTTTTCGATAATTGTACACTTCCAAACTTGTGACAACAGTTCAGGGAAGACCTTTTTTTGTACCAGCATGACTGTGCAACTATGTACAAAGCTGGCTTCATAAAAGACATGGTTTCATGAGGTTTCATGAGTCTTCTCATCTAACATCAGTACCGGACTTCCTCAAAAACGTTCTTTTGGCTAAATGGGTACAAACTCCTTCAGACACATTTCCAAATTTTGGAAAAAGTCTTCTCAGAAGAGTGGAGACTGTTATAATTGCAATGTGGGCCAACCCTACCTTAAAGCAAACCTTCCATGGCAAAAATAAGGGTCACCTTTTTCTGCCCGGCCCTCTTCTGGTGATGTGTCCCAGCAGAGATGAGATCAAGAAATCACTCCAGCCTTTTCGCAAAAGTGCATTATCCTAAGATTTCTAGCTCCCAAATCTGCCAGAAGGTTTGGGTGCAAACTTTTTCTTTACAAATGGCTTTTTAAACTCTTATTGACTGTGTAACACATACACTGTATGCATTGGCAGGACAGATGGCCTGTGACCTCCCGTCATCACACACACACGTCCACCGCATCTTGACGTTGTGTGCTAAGAACGTGTTAACAGGGCACTGCTCAAGCTTTTGCTAACAGTACTTGGTCACAGCATCTGATCAAGTGCCAGAGGCACAGTCACCCAATCATGTGACCACTGTGAGATGCCAATCAAAACAGTCACATGATACAGCATCTGCACTGTTAAGGATTTAAAGTAGAAGTTGGGGGCAAGGGGGCTATTTGCCAAGGGGTCCGCTTTATTGCCCATGGTTTTGAAACGGAATGTCCAACAACTTCATATAGTTGTGATGATCAGATATTTACATGCCCAACAAGCTCATGTCAGTGCAATGATCTGGCTTTTACAATAAAATGTCAAACAAGCTCATTTATGTAGGATGATTGGGTGTCTATAATGGAGTGCCCAACTTGCTCATGCAGGTGTAATGATCAGATGTTTACATTAGAATGGCCAACAAGTTCATAGACTTATGACGATCAGGTGTTTACAATGGAATGCCCAACAAGCTCATATAGATGTGACGATCAGGTTTTTAGAGTGTAATGTCCAACAAGGTCAGATGATCAAGTGTTCACATTAAAATGCCCAACAAGCTCATGTCAGTGCAATGGTCTAGTCTAGTGTTTTAGAATGGGTTGTCCAAAAAGCTCATACAAGTATTATAATCAGCTGTTTATAATAGAATGTCCAACAAGCTCGCGTAGGTGTAGGTGTGATGATCAGGTGTTTACAATGGAATATCCAACAAAATCATATATTTGTAATGATCAGATGTTTACAACGGAATGTCCAACAAGCTTGTGTAGGTGCTATGATCAGGTGTTTACAACGGAATGTCCAACAAGGTTAGATGATCAAGTATTTACAATGGAGTGTCCAACAAGCTCATATAGTTGTGATGATCAGGTGTTTACATTTGAATGCCCAACAAGCTCATATAGTTGTTGTGCTCAGGCATTTACAATGGAATGTCCAACAAGGTCGGGTGATCAAGTATTTACAATGGAGTGTCCAACAAGCTCATATAGTTGCGATTATCAGGTGTTTACATTGGCATTTCCAACAAAGTCATATATTTGTAATGATCAGATGTTTACATTGGGATGTCCAACAAGCTCATGTAGGTGCAATGATCAGATGTTTACATTGGAATGTCCAACAAGCTTGTGTAGGTGCTATGATCAGGTGCTTACAAAGGAATGTCCAACAAGCTTATGTGGGTGCAATGATCAGGTGTTTACAAAGGAATGTCCAACAAGGTCAGATGATCAAGCATTTACAATGGAGTGTCCAACAAGCTCACATAGGTGCAATGGTCAGGCGTTTACAAAGGAATGTCCAACAAGCTCATATAGTTTTAATGATCAGGTGTTTACAATGGAATGTCCAACAAAGTCATATAATTGTAATGGTCAGATGTTTACATTGGAATGTCCAACAAGCTCATGTAGGTGCAATGGTCAGGTGTTTACAAGGGAATGTCCAACAAGCTCACATAGGTGCAATGTTCAGGTGTTTACAAAGGAATGTCCAACAAGCTCACATAGGTGCAATGTTCAGGTGTTTACAAAGGAATGTCCAACAAGCTCACATAGGTGCAATGGTCAGGTGTTTACAAATTAATGTCCAACAAGCTCATGTAGGTGCAATGGTCAGGTGTTTACAAAGGAATGTCCAACAAGCTCATGTAGGTGCAATGGTCAGGTGTTTACAAATTAATGTCCAACAAGCTCATGTAGGTGCAATGGTCAGGTGTTTACAAAGGAATGTCCAACAAGCTCATGTAGGTGCAATGGTCAGGTGTTTACAATGGAATGTCCAACAAGCTCACATAGGTGCAATGGTCAGGTGTTTACAAAGGAATGTCCAACAAGCTCACATAGGTGCATGGTCAGGTGTTTACAATGGAATGTCCAACAAGCTCACATAGGTGCAATGGTCAGGTGTTTACAAAGGAATGCCCAGAAAGCTTGTAAAAGTTGTGAATATCAGACCTTTACAAAGGAATTTCCAACAAACTAATATAGGTGTAGTGATCAGATGTTTACAGCCTTGGCTTCATAGTGTATTCTTTCTACAACATGCTAAGTCGTCTGGCTCACAATGAAACTGCAGGATAATCATCAATCTAGAGATTGCAAGGGATCGGGTGATGGGTATATTTAGGGTATACATTCCATAGAGCAAGTCAAACATCCATGAGGAGCCTCAGCTCTGGGTTTTCTTTATTTTCAAGGTGTGTTCCTGTTTTGTGGAGTGATGCTGAACTTATTACTAGTAGAACTGCCTACTAGGATGGTGGCCACATAGAGTTGCAGACTGGATGACAAAGGGAGTCCAGGCAAAAGATCAGCTGCTGAATGTCCTACTTTCAGTACTATATCACTCAGAACTGAACTGTACTGAAAGTACGAGATTATCAGAGTCTAGGTCCCCTTTAAAATCATTCTTTGAATTGCTGATCTAAATCAGGTCAATGAGGAATCATTGATCTAAATCAGGGGTTTCCAAACTTTCTAAATAAGGAGCTAGTTTACTGTTCATCAGACTTTAGGGGGGCCTCACTGTAGCCATTGGGAATAGAAAAGGTCCCGATGTCAGAGGGGAAAAACAATGCCCCATCTTTGGTGTCAGTAGGAGGAATTTTGGCTCCTCATTGGTGTCATTGGGCCCAATTGTTGGTGTCATTGGGAGGAATTGTGCCCATCGTTGGTGTCAGTAGGAGGAATTGTGCCCTAGCATTGGTGTCATTGTTCCCAATGGTTAGTGTCATTGGGTCATTAGGTCATTGGGAGGAATTGTGCCTCACAGTTGGTGTCAGTGGGAGGAATTGTGCCCCATCATTGGTATCATTGGGCCCAAATGTTGGTGTCATTGGGTCATTAGATCATTGGGAGGAATTGTGCCCCATTGTTAATGTCATTGGGAGGAACTGTGCCCATTGTTGGTGTCAGTAGGAGGAATTGTGCCCTATCATTAGTATCGTTGGGCCCAATTGTTAGTGTCATTAGGTCATTGGGAGGAATTGTGCCTCACCCTTGGTGTTAGTGGGAGAAATTTTGCCATGTCGTTGATGTCAGTGGAAGGAATTGTGCCCCATCATTGGTGTTAATGGGCCCAAATGTTGGTGTCATTGAGTAATTAAATAATTGGGAGGAATGGTGCCCCATTGTCGGTGTCATTGGGAGGAATTGTGCCCATCGTTGGTGTCAGTAGAAGGAATTGTGCCCTATCATTGATTTCGTTGGGCCCAATTGTTAGTGTCATTGGGTCATTAGGTCATTGGGAGGAATTGTGTCTCACAGTTGGTGTCAGTGGGAGAAATTTTGCCATGTCTTTGATGTCAGTGGAAGGAATTGTGTCCCATCATTGGTGTCATTGGGCCCAAATGTTGGTGTGATTGGGTCATTAGGTCTTTGAGAGGAATTGTGCCGCATAGTTGGTGTCATTGGGAGAAATTGTGCATCCTCACTGGTGTGGAGGGATAAACTATGCCCCATTGTTGGTATCAGTGGATAAAATAGTGCCTCAAAGACCGGATAAAAGCAAGCAAAGTGCCGCAATCTGCCACTGAGAAGTTTGGAGACCACTGATCTAAATCGTAGTGCCCTTTTTTTGGTATTTAAAGAGAATGTACAGGATGTACCGTAAGTACCACAGGTGTCTAGTAAAGCCAGCGCACTGTAGATTCATTATTCGTGGTAAAAGATCAGAAAGTAAAACCAACGCGTTTCAGTGGCTTATTCATCTCGACAAATGACGCAGTGGTAACCCTAAATTGCGCATTCACATCTCAGTGTACAGTGCAGACAGGCAGGTAAGAAACGTGAATGCAAAAGATACATAATTTTCAATCAAACTGAGTAGGTTGGCCACCGTTCAGTAGCACTGAGAAACTTTGTTTATGAATACAATTGTATTTCAATCGATCAGATGGTGGGGATGCATTGTGGGAACAGAGATGCGATCAGGCTGCAACAGGCTGGTTGTACACAAGTCGATCTAGGGTTTGACTTGTGCACAACCAGGGTGCCCATACATGTAATAACCACTGACAGTAGGAGATAGCAGGGTGATTAGCACCTTCATTATCTAGTGACCAGGCTGAGCGTTGGGCCACTGACCCACCTGTGTTTTGTGATCTGCTCTGGAGAAAAGTGTGGTCATGAAAATGGCTGAACCGAATTACACATCTTTTGGCACGTCCCTATATATGTATTTCAGCTGCATATTTATCCACCTGGATATTATCTTTACATCTACGTGTGTGCGTGAATGTGCGTTTTTACAGTATGTAACAAACTTCAATGCCTCTGTATGGTGTGAACAGGACACAGGACACAGAGATGAATTGTATTCCATTAGGTAGATTCAGAAAGAGTTAGGCCGGCTTATCTACAGATAAGCCGACCTAACTCTGAATCTGCACCGACTTATGCACCGTCCTATCTTAGATTGCAATGTTTCGGATGGCCGCTAGGTGGCGCTTCCATTGCGGCCGGCGTAGATTATGTAAATGAGCTTGTACGCCGATTCACGAACGTACGCCCAGCCGCCGCAGTCGAATTACGTCGTTTCCGTAAGGCCTTAGGCGGCCTAAAGTTATTCCACCTATGAAGTGGAATAACAATGTTAAAGTATGGCCGCCGTTCCCGCCGCAAGGTTCGAATTTTTTACGTCGTTTGCGTAAGTCGTCCGCGAATCGGGACTTACGTCGTTTACGTCCACGTCGAAATCAATAGGCCCGTACGGCGTACTTAGCCGCAATGCGCACTGGGAAATGTAGGCGCCCGGCGCATGTGCAGTGGCAATAAACATCAAAAAACGTGAGGTCAAGCCTCATTTCCATACAACACGCCCCCTCCAACCAATTTGAATTAGGCGCCCTTACACCCGCCCGCTTTAGGCTACACCGCCGTATATTAGCAGGTAAGTAGATTGAGAATGACTACTAGCCTAGCTAATTTACGGCGGTGTAGCCTAAACAGGCTAGGCTACGCCGCCCTAAAGTTAATCCATTGTACTTGAATCTACCTACATGTGTCCATACATTGAGAGTGCTTTGATCGATGGATCTCAATGCACCTGGTGTGATTGAACCCTTATAGCTAGATTCAGAAAGAGTTAAGCCGGCGTATTAGTAGATACGCCGTCGTAACTCTGAATCTGCGCCGTTGTACATTTAAGTGTATTCTCAAATTGAGATACACTTAAATGTAGCTAAGATACGACAGCCTGCGCCGTCGTATCTTAGCTGTCTAGTTCCGCCGACTACTAGGGGCGTGAACGCTGATTTATGCCTAGAATGCGTAAATCAGCGAGATACGCCTATTCATGAATGTACGCTTGCCCATCGCAGTAAAGATACGCCATTTACGTAAGGCGTTTTCAGGCGTAAAGTTAGTCGAACAAAAAGCTGGCCTAGCCAATGTTAAGTATGGACGTCGTTCCCGTGTCAAATTTTGAAAATTTTGCATCGTTTGAGTAAGTCATCCGTGAATGGGGCTGGACGGAATTTACGTTCACGTCGAAACCAATAAGTCCTTGCGGCGTACTTTGGAGCAATGCACACTGGGATATGTCCACGGACGGCGCATCACGTCGGGTCACGAATCATTAACATAAAACACGCCCCCCTGTTCCTCATTTGAATTAGGCGCGCTTACGCCGGCCCATTTACGCTACGCCTCCGTAACTTAGGAGGCAAGTGCTTTGTGAATACAGCACTTGCCTCTCTGACTTACGGCAGCGTAAATACGATACGCTACGCCGGCTCAACCATACGCCGCCCTACGTGAATCCAGCTATCAATGTTTGTTTCTGGTCTCTTGGCACTTCTCTTCAAGGTAGCATATTGAAGCGAGTGTCTTCTGCTCATTATGTTGTAAAGCGGAGTACCTTTGTTTTGCTGCGTATCGGTGAATTACAAGGAGACGTTTCCTTCCGTATTAGCTTTTCAGAGGTGAATTATAGCGTGAATAATACAAGGGTCTGTTTAATGGAGGGAAGAATGAACACACACTATAATAAGCATTGGCAGCATGGTGTCTAAGTGGCGATCACTCTTGACGTACAGCACTAAGATTCTGGGATCAGTTTCCGCCAGGGACATTATCTGCATGCCGATTCGGTGGGGGTATGAAAAGCACTAGTAGCACAAGTACTACTAAACCCTCAGGATAAGAACCACGAACATGAAAGCCCCATATATAGTCATCATCAATGTCAATTTTTTTGCCCCAAGAAAGAATGCTTCCTAATCTTTAGCGCGGTACATGACACTGCAGTACAATATAATGTTATGTTCTATAGATGTAATAACTTGCCTACACTGCAGGGTACTATGATTCCCTGGGCGCTTTGCTCTGTACTAGCATGAAGCTGCTGCCAATGAACAAGGACTCCTGACTTTACTCTCTTCTCTGGTCTGCGATCTTGATGTAGATCAGCGACTCAAAATACTGAAACCAGAGGATGAGCATAACAACCAGACAACTCACATTTTCAGAATGCCATCAGCAATACCGACCTCCATATTCCTCCTTTAAGTAATAATGTCAAATCGGAACCTATCAGCTTATCTCTCTGTCGACAGAGACCTGGTTTTCCCCATTGGATGCCACCTTCTTGTCTATCACCATGTAGGCAGGTGTAGGTTGACCTCCCTACTAGGGTGACCACATTTCCAAACTACCATTCAGGGACACCCCCATCCCAAAAATCAGCTTCTGCTGTAACGAATCACAGCACAGTGATTGGACACAAGAGGCGGGATTTATGATTTCTCCAATCACAAGCAGGGGGCGGGGGATTGTGCTCCTCTAGGCATACTGTCAGTGAGTAAAGCAATGATGTGGCGGCCTTTTTTGGGGCATCAGATTGGCCCGGGGGGTAGCTGTGTCAGTTTCATTCCGGGACACTGTATTGTCCTGGAATAAAGGTGCCCGGGACAGACCTGCAAAAAAGCGGGCAATCTGGGACACGTGGTCACCCTACTCCCTACACAGGTGGCGTTGCTGCAACTACTATGCAGGCAGGGCCGTTTTCAAGGCAGAGCAAAAGGAGCAGCTGCCCCGGGCCCTGTCATTGTTGTGGGGCCCAAAGCAGCTGCCTCATACTTGCCAACTATCCCAGTTTAAATTCCCTTGTCCCCTGAAGTTTTAGTCACGTGCTGTGTCCCGATATCTCAGTGTGAAGTGCTGCTACTAATGCTGCTCAGCGCTGCCCTTTTGTTGTGTACAGATGACTCACCGGTGATCTGACGTGCTGGTTCCATGTATCATGGAAGTTCCAGCGCATGCGCGAACTGATGCGCTGAGCTGGTTCCAGCCATCGGGAAAGTTCCGTCAAGCACTGCGCAGGTGCAAACTTGCTGACGGAAATCCCCGAACGGCGGCCGGCATCCAGGGCGACGTGGACTTAGAGGAAAGTGCTCGCTCGGCCTCCTGGCTCTTTTTTTAACATCCTCCAATCCACGGGGATGTTAAGGAAAGAGCCTGGCTGCCGGGCGAGGTTCGGGGATTTCCGTCAGAAAGTTTGCGCCTGCGCAGTGAGTGGAGGAACTTCCCCCATAGGGGAACATTCAGGACAAGTCACCGGCAGACCCTGTGTTTACATGTAAATAACCGTCAGTCATATGTAAATAGCGGTGGCATTCATATGTAAATAGCTGGGTCTGGGAGAGTGGAGGAGAAGGGTACTCTCCATAAAATCCCTTTCTCTGCTTTCATTGAAGGAGACCTTGAAGATCTGTAGATCTTGACCACTTAGTTATATCATCACCTGCAGGTGTACAACCCCCAGTTTCTAACACAGCCCTGGTTAGTAGTAAGCAGTAAAAGGGGACAATCTAAATCCAACTGGCAGTGCCCAACACAGCTATACGGGCGGTTACTGTGTCCTTCACTGAAAGCAGAGAAAACGTTTTATGGTATTCCATTAATTGAAAGACACAGTGGAAATCTGTAGATTTTGACCAATGGGGCATCAAAAAGCATTGGGGTAGATTCAGGTAGCCTTGCGCATTTTTTGCGTAGGCGCAGGGCACCGTTTTTGCCCTGCGCCCCCGCAAATTTACTGCGCTACCCACGATTCACGGAGCAGTAGCTCCGTAAATTGCGTGTGCTCTCTTTAAAATTGCCCGGCATAAGCGCGCACAATTTAAATGATCCCGTAGGGGGCGGGAATCATTTAAATTAGGCGCGTTCCCGCGGCGATCGTAGAGCGCATGCTCCGTCGGGAAACTTTCCCGACGTGCATTGCGGCAAATGACGTCGCAAGGACGTCATTTGCTTCAAAGTGAACGTGAATGGCGTCCACCGCCATTCACGAATCACTTACGCAAACTACGTAAAATTCAAATTTCGCAACGCAGGAACGACGGGTATACGTAACATTGGCTGCCCCTGCTAATAGCAGGGGCAGCCTTACGCGAAAGACGCCATACGGAAACAACGTAAACTGCGTATGCAGGACTTGCGTAACGTTGTGAATCGGCATTAGTATGCAATTTGCATACTATACGCTGAGCACAACGGGAACGCCACCTAGCGGCCATCGCAAGAATGCAGCCTAAGATATGCGGGCATAAGAGCCTTATGCCGCGCATATCTTAGGCTGCAGTCGGCTTAACGAGGTTCCTGAATCAGGAGCATTTGTTACGCCGGGGCAAGTAAGCAATTGCGCTGTGTAACTATGGTTACACAGGCGCAATTGCTTCTTGAATCCAGGCCATTGTCCACAGATAAGAGAGGTGGGGGGGGGGGGGGTAAATACAAAAACAAAATCAAGAGAGGAATTGATAATGCCACCTACAAGACCTTGCACCCAAGAATAACATCCAAGGAAGCAAGAACATCCACCGTATGAAAATTTTCAAAGATACGAACTGAAGACCAAGTAGCTGTTTTACAAACTTTTGAAATTGAAACAGTATTTGAAAATTGTGGGGGTGTCGTCCACCAGCACTGGCCCCCCTAGATCGTTTTTTGTGTTTGCACCTAGTTTCCCACTCATGCAGGGGGCACTATGACCCAGGTGTCAAGATCTATAGATCTTTGTTGTGTCCTTCAACAGACGAAGGAAGGAGAAAAGTCTACATGTGCATACAAATAACAGCCAAGGGTGCACATTTTGGGGAAATGAATGACAAGTGTGATTAAAAAAGCTCATGGAGTGAGTAATGAGGGTACCATTAAGTTTACATGCTTGAGGCACACGGATGTCCACCTTTAGGCCCAAATGCACCCTTCTTTGTTTAAAGCTGTGATTTTTTATAATGTCTCTAGTAAAATCAAATCTTCTTTCTTGTCCTCTACTCAACACAGAAGTGCAGATCTGTTCTTCAGACCATGGCCATTGGGTAACTTTTAGGCTGACCCTAGAAGGGTCTAGAGACCCTTCCTCTGAAGTCCACAATACCATTAAAGCCTCGTACACACAATCAGTCCATCCGATGAGAACGGTCTTAAGGACCGTTGTCATAGGTTAACCGATGAAGCTGACTGATGGTCCGTCGCGCCTACACACCATCGGTTAAAAAAACGATAGTGTCAGAATGCGGTGACGTAAAACACAATGACGTGCTGAAAAAAAAACGAACTTCAATGCTTCCAAGCATGCGTCGACTTGATTCTGAGCATGCGTGGATTTTTAACCGATGGTTGTGCCTACTAACGATCGGTTTTGACCTATTGGTTAGGAATCCATCGGTAAAATATAAAGGAAGTTGGCTTTTTTTAACCTATGGATAAATAAGCTATGGGGCCCATACACGATCGGTTTTGACCGATGAAAACGGTCCATCAGACCGTTGTCCTTTGGTTAACCTATCGTGTGTACGAGGCCTAAGACAGCAGTGGCATCACAAGTGAGCAAAACATAGAGTGCACTACCCTAAAATGACAACAACTCTGCTGAATGATGGAGAGATGATGGGGGGGGATCTGTGCTCCCCTATCATCCTCCAATCAGCTGCTGTCATCTCCACAAAGACACACACACACTCTCTAAGGGCCCTCATGCTACATTATGGCTGTATGGGCCTGTAGTCAATCTGCCTAATGCGTGGCCATAGCAGGTGGCCAGACATTCCCGCCTTTGCCCAGAAGATTCCACGTATTCACTCCCTTGATGTGTGGGTGGGGGTAAGTGACCGGATGCTCTTCCCTGTGTGCTGTACCCCCTGACTCCCAGGGGTATCAAGACGATGACCAAATTTCTCCAAGGGCTCGACAACCAAGTGGCATCACCGAACCGTTACTTCTCACCGCATCTACTGCGTTACCAGATGAACTTGCATAGATGCCGCATACACCAAATCCTTCTTTACCGAAGATCCAATTCACCATTACAGCAATTTGGTCTCAGACCCCAACACGGTCCAGCAGCAAGTATAAATTCACTGTTATGAGTCACTCAGAGGCAGAGGGTGTGTAGTCAGGCCCAGCAAAGAGAAACCCCCCTCCAGGGGGAACCCAGGATTAAGTGTGGTCTTTAGGAGACCATTATTCTCATGGCAACCCTTCCCATGGCCACGGCTCATGTGGTTGGGCCCAATAGCCCAATAGCTCCTTCAACACAATACAAGAGGATCCTGCAAGGAAGAAAGTGAACTCACTCTGGAAGAATTTAAAAGGGCAACAACTTAAGTGGGCCCAACCCTAGACTACCTACAGTAAGGTGACCAGATTTTTAAAATGAAATCCGGGGACATATTGTTTTTCTCACTAGTAATGGTGGCAATCAGCGACTCTCTGCCCGTTGCGGCCCGTCTTACAGCCTGTTAAGTCTCACTCCCCGGGTCCCTGGCTACTACTGGGTGGGGTGCGTAGGAAGATCCCTCCTCCAGGGAAGGCAAGGAGATAAACAGGCAGGCAGCTGGCCGGGACTTGAGCCAAGGCAAAAGAACACGTGAGCGGAGCTGAATGGGCATGTACCTGAAACTGAAGAAACGTTCCCTCCACTCCGACCAGCACATGATCATCAAAAAGGGGCACAGATAATGTAAAACAATACACCCACCTAAGCTAGTAGGGGCGGTGGAGTGGAGGTGTGTAATTCATATTTTTTTTTTTTTTTTTTTTTTATTCTGCACTGACTGTCTTTGAAATTGCCCCAGCCCCTGTTCAATTCCAATCCGGGGACAAAACCGGGGACAGACTTGGTCCGGGGACTGTCCCCTGAAACCGGGGATGTCTGGTCACCCTAACCTACAGGCCTACGCCAATAAGATTTAAAAGGGCAACAACAAAGTGGGCCTAACCCTAGACTACCTACAGGCCTACGCCAATAAGATTTAAAAGGGCAACAACAAAGTGGGCCCAACCCTAGACTACCTACAGGCCTACGCCAATAAGATTTAAAAGGGCAACAACAAAGTGGGCCCAACCCTAGACTACCTACAGGCCTATGCCAATAAGATTTAAAAGGGCAACAACAAAGTTGGCCCAACCCTAGACTACCTACAGGTCTACGCCAATAAGATTTAAAAGGGCAACAACAAAGTTGGCCCAACCCTAGACTACCTACAGGTCTACGCCAATAAGATTGCACACAGCGTGTCCTGCTGACGCCTCGCTCTGGTGGCTGCAAGGGATCTTATCAAGCCCTGAGATTACATCATAAGAGCAAATAAAATTCAAACTGTAGGTATGAAGCAAGGTAAAGAGAAAACGTTTAATATATTAGGGAAGCAGATGGAAGTTTTCTGAACAACACTTGCCTGGAGTTTGGCTCTACTGTAAGGCGGCGTACACACGATCGGTCCATCTGATGAGAACGGTCCGAAGGAGCGTTATCATCGGTTAACCGATGAACCTGACTGATGGTCCGTCGCGCCTACACACCATCGGTTAAAAAACGATTGTGTCAGAACGTGGTGACGTAAAACACAACGATGTGCTGAAAAAAACAAAGTTCAATGCTTCCAAGCATGCGTCGACTTGATTCTGAGCATGCACTGGTTTTTAACCGATGCTTTTGCAAACTAACGATCGGTTTTGACCTATCGGTTAGGCGTCCATCGGTTCAATTTTAAAGCAAGTTCTCATTTTTTTGACAGAAGGTTAAAGAACCTATGGGGCCTACACACGATCGGTTTGGACTGATGAAAACGGTCCTTCAGACCGTTCTCCTCTGGCGATCCTATCGTGTTTACGCGGCCTAAGTCATTATAAAGAGTTTTCAAAGATCACGGGTCTAAATCCAACCAAGGTAGCATTGGAACGGGTTGCTCAAGTGCTCATACAAGCGGTAATTTGGGTGTGTGTTCATTGTGACCATTTCATATACAGCAATCAATACTAGGTTAATAGTCTTAACCTCTAGTTGACAGGTATTCACACCCAGGCAGATGGGTACCATTTAGCAGAACACAACAAAATTGGAAATAAATGAGACCTGTTAATAGCTGGCTGGTCCCAAAGGTGTTGCTATAGTTCAATAGAGGCAGGTTTATGTTTCAAGGTTGAATTAAGAGGTGTAATCAATTTTAGGTATCTTTTTTTTTTTTCTCGTATGGATGAGTAGACCTCATGTAAAAAAAAAAAAATGTGGTAAAGCAAAAGATTGTTGTCGCTCGTTCCTGCAACAAAAATATTTCAAATGTATCTTCCTAAAAAAATAAGAAAGAGCATTTCTTATGGCTGTTATAAATTTACCACTTCCATACCGGGCAAGTTCCACCCTTCCTGCCCAGGACAATTTTTACCTTTCAGCGTTGTCACATTTTGAATGACAATTGTGCGGTCATGCTACACTGTACCCAAACTAAATTTTTATAATTTTCTTCCCACAAATAGAGCTTTCTTTTGGTGATATTTGATCACCTATGCATTTTTTAGTTTTTGCGCTATAGACGAAAAAAGACCGACAATTTAAAGAAAAAAAACTGATCGGCACTGACGGCACTGATGGGCACAGATAGGTGGCACTGGATAGGCAGTATTGATGAGAGGCTACTGACAGGCATTACTGATATAGGGGACTGATTGACACTGTTGTGGGCACTGATAGGCATTTATTAAGGGACAGGCTAGCAGGTGTTGGGCACTGATTGGCACCTTTTGATGGGGGCTGTTCTGATAATCAATGTACCGATTATCAGCACAGACCCCCCTCTGACAGGGAAAGCCGCGATCGGCTCTCCCTGTCAGCGTTAACCGAGGAAAGTCGCTTACCGGCACTTCCTGGTTCATGCAGTGATCGATCACAGCTGATCACATGGTAAGAAGCCTCTGTCAGAGACTTCATAACACGATCGGAGTTGCTGTGTGTCAGACTGACACACAGCACCTCCGATCGCCACACTGCGCTGCCCCCTTATTAGCGTGCGCCGGTTGTGATATCCTGATCACGTCAGGATATAACAACCACTTTTCCGCCGTCGTTCTGCTCTATGGCGGGTGGCAAGTGGTTGAAATTATTTGTGAACACATTAGAATAAAATTTTGACGTGGGAACGACGGCCATACTTAACATTGGTACGCCGCATATACGCCTCATATAGCAGGGGTAACTTTACGCCGGGAAAAGCCTAACGTAAACGGCGTATCTGTACTGCGTCGGCCGGGCGTACGTTCGTGAATTCGCGTATCTAGCTGATTTACATATTTCTAAGCATAAATCAGCGTACACGCCCCTAGCGGCCAGCGTAAATATGCAGTTACGATACGACGATGTAACACACTTACGCCAGTCGAACCTAAGGGAAATCTATGCGTAACTGATTCTAAGAATCAGGCGCATAGATACAACGGCTCAACTCAGAGTTACAACGGCGTATCTGTAGGCAGGTAGTGGGCTTGCTGTAATAAAATGAAGCGTGACCCCATGTAAATGAATGGCCGAATGAACGGCGCATGCGCACGCATGCTCAGAATCACGTTGCATATACTCCCTAAGATACGCTGGCTCAATGCCTTCGACGTGAACGTAACCTACGCCCAGCCCCATTCACGTACGGCTGTTACGTCGCTGTTCCGTCCTCCATACCCTAGCATGACTTACCCCTGCTTTAGGTGGAATAAATTTACGCCGGACGTACGCCTTACGTAAACGGCGTAGATTACATCGACGGGCGCAAGTACGTTTGTGAATCGGCGTATCTAGGTCATTTACATATTCGACGCGTAAATCAATGGAAGCGCCCCTAGCGGCCAGCGTAAATATGCGCCCAAGATACGACGGCGTAGGAGACTTACGTCGGTCTTATGAAGCTAAAATTCTGGCGCATCTTGTTTGCTGAATAAGATGCATAGATACGACGGCGCATCCGTGGACTTACGCGGCGTATCAGAAGATACCTACGTGAATCCGGCTAAACCAGTTCAATTTATCAGATACAACTGGATTAGCAAATGCCCTGATTGCATTGTGTGCTAACACTATTAGATTTATGCCTCTAATTAACAAAAAAAAAACAAAAAAACTCTGAAAATAAAAAAGTTGGTAGTTTCCAATGGCAGAGCCATTTAAATATCGAACTATAATTTGAAAACATAATAAGACTAGCAAACACAGAATGTTTATGAGCCAGGAGGGCTGCAAGTGTGCAGATTAGCTATCGCTTAATCCCCACATCCAGTATAATTTGCTAGCACTGTCCAACCTGCTTTAAACGAAGAATATAACGGTCTGGACTCAGTTTTATTTATTTATTTAACCCTCTACATTTTAAATGGTTTTAAATCATTTTTATTATTATACACAATTTTTTTTTTTTTTTTTACAAATCATCATTTAACCACTTCAGCCACAGAAGCCAGGCCATTTTTTGAGATTTGGCAGTGCGTCGCTTTATCTGACAATTGTGCGGTCGTGCGACGTTGTACCAAAACAAAACTGACGTCCCTTTTTCCCACAAATAGAGCTTTCTTTTAGTGGTATTTGGTCATCTCTGCAATTTTTATTTGTTGCGCTATAAAAAAAAAAGAACGACAATTTTGAAGAAAAACACAATATTTTATACTTTTTGCTATAATAAATATCGCAGATTTATTTAAAAAAAAGCATTTTTTTTCTCAGTTCAGGTCGATACGTATTCTTCTACATATTTTTGGTAATAAAAATCACAATAAGCGTATATTGATTGGTTTGTGCAAAAGTTATAGCGTCTACAAAATAGGGGATAGATTTATGAATTTTTTTTTATTATAAAAAAAAATGTTACTAGTATTTTTATTGGGACTGCTAAATTGCAGGAGACACTTTTGACAAATTTTTGGGCCCAGTGACAATTATACAGCGATCAGTGCTATAAAAACTCACTGATTACTGTATAAATGTCACTGGCAGGGAAGGGGTCAACACTAGGGGGCGATCAAGGGGTTAACTGTGTTCCCTAGGTGTGTTCTAACTGTGGGGGGATGGGAGTGACTAGGAGGAGAGAGAGATCAGTGTTCATACTTAGTATGAACACACGATCAGTCTCCTCACCCCTGAGAGAATCGGGATCTGTGTGCTTACACAATAAAAATCACAATAAGTGTATATTGATTGCTTTGCACAAAAGTTATAGCGTCTAAAAAATAGGGGATAGATTTATAGCATTTTTATTATTTTTACTAGTAATGGCAGTGATCTGCAATTTTTATTGACTTTATGGTGGACACATCGGACACTTTTGACAAATTTTTGGGACCATTGGCATCTATATAGCGATCAGTGCTATAAAAATGCACCTATTACTGTAAAAATGTCACTAGGGGGCAATCAAGGGGCTAATGGTGTTCCCTATTGTGTTTCTAAACTGAAGGGGGAGGGGACTGACCTAGAGGAAATGCATACCTCCCAACCCGCCCGGATTCTGCGGGAACTTCACGCACAGACTGCATCCTCCCGCAGTCCCGCAAAGTGGTTAACTTTCCCGCACTGGAAGAAGAAGAAAACGTTTTGAGGGGAGACATGGGAGGAGAACTGACAGGCTGTGCAGTGGTGAGTGGCAAGAACTTCACATCCATCCACGGCAACCCCCCCCTGCTCACCCGCGATCGGCGCCCCCCCCGCTCAACAACTTTGATTGAAAGCCCCCCCCCGCTCAACAACATCGATTTCCTTTAAGATAATGAGGCTGATGACCAGTGGCGGTGCGTCCATAGGGACGCAGGAGCGCCGCCCCCTCTGGCTCGCTCACAGCCAGTAAAATATACAGATTCATACACTGTATGAATCTGTATATTTTCGCCGCTGCCGCCCACTATTCAGCTGACCGGACATTGAGCGCCGGTCAGCTGAATAGCGGCAGCTGACTGGCTGTGTGGAAGTGCCTATCAGGGCCAGCGGGGAAGGCTGTAGTCGGCTTCCTGAAGCTCATCCTTGGGACGTACCGGCCGTGTGTCCGAGGATAAGACTGACAGGCGTCTCAGCCAATCAGGTAACCTGATTGGCTGAAGCATCATCGAGGGCGGGACAAGGGACATCGAGGGACGTAGAAGCCATAAAGGTAAGTGCCAGGGCGGGTACTGGGCACGGTGGCTACAAGTGGGGGCACAGTGGCTACAAGTGGGGGCACAGTGGCTACAAGTGGGGGCACAGTGGCTACAAGTGGGGGCACAGTGGTGACAATTGGGGGCACAGTGGTGACAATTGGGGGCACAGTGGCAACAATTGGGGGCACAGTGGCTACAATTGGGGGCACAGTGGCTACAATTGGGGGCACAGTGGCGACAATTGGGGGCACAGTGGCGACAATTGGGGGCACAGTGGCTACAATTGGAGGCACAGTGGCGACAATTGGGGGCACAGTGGCTACAATTGGGGCACAGTGGCAACAATTGGGGGCACAGTGGCAACAATTGGGGGCACAGTGGCAACAATTGGGGGCACAGTGGCTGTGTTTGATGGCATAGTGGTGACAATTGATAGCACAGTAGCTGCGTTTGATGGCATGGCACAGTGGCTGTGTTTTGATGGCATGGCGCGGTGGCTGCATTTTGATGGCACAGTGGCTGCGTTTTGATGGCACAGTGGTTGCGTTTTGATGGCACAGTGACTGCATTTGATGGCATGGCACAGTGGTGACAATTGATAGGTACAGTGAGGCTGCAATTGTTTTTTTTTTTTTTTCGTTTGCGCCCCCCCAAAAATTTTGAGCACCAGCCGCCACTGCTGGTGACTAAAAGAGTTGAGAATATCTACCCAGTAGTAAAGTTGAACTTTAATTATCCAATCATGTGACTATTTATTTAGTTCATCTGCATATGATTGGGTATTTAAAGACAGCTACAATTTATTGAGTTTAGATTTTCAACTTATTTAGCAATCAAACCAAAACTATGCCCTAATTAAAACACTGCATGGAGCTTTACAGAGCAAGGAGGGCGAGGCCATACAAACTGCAAATTTATTTCCTGCGACCACAGGTTGAAAGAAATGTGCTTAATTACCCAATCCCCATCAATTAATACAGAGTTTGATGTTTCAAGCAGAACATCACCATAAACAGGAAGCATTTAACCGCTTAAGCCCGGACCATTTTGGTGGTTAAAGACCGGGCCACTTTTTGCGAATTCGGCACTGCGTCGCTTTAACTGACAATTGCGCGGCTGTGCGACATGGTTTCCAAACAAAATTTACGTTCTTTTTTTTCCCAGAAATAGAGCTTTCTTTTGGTGGTATTTGATCACCTCTGAATTTTTTATTTTTTGCGCTATAAACAAAAATAGAGCGACAATTTTGAAAAAAAATGCAATCTGTTTTACATTTTGCTATAATAAATATCCCCAAAAAATATATAAAAAAAACATTTTTAGAACACCTTTGGGATGAATTAGAGTGGAGACTGCAAGGCAGGCTTTCTTGTCCAGCATCAGTGCCTGACCTCACAACTGCGCTTCTGGAAGAACGGTCAAACATTCCCATAGACACACTACTAAACCTGGTAGAAGCTGTTATGGCTGCAAAGGGTGGGCCAACTCCATATTGAACCCTACAAACTAAGACTGGGATGCCATTGGGAATATTTGTTGCGTGTAAAGGCAGGCATCACAATACATTTGGCAATATAGGGGGTTATCCACAAAGCCGCGGCGCAACGTAACTTTTCGGATTTAAGTTACTCCGCCGCAAAATTCCCAAGTTAGGTGCCGATCCACAAAGCACTTACCTGGAATTTTGCGGCGCTGTAACTTAAATCCGTCCGGCGCAAGGCATTCCTATTCAAATGGGCGAGTCCCATTTAAATTAGGCGCGCTCCCGCGCCGGACGTACTGCGCATGCTCCGTCGGGTAAATTACCCGACGTGCATTGCGCTAACTGACGTCGCTCCGACGTCATTTGCTTAGACGTTAACGTAAATGGCGTCCAGCGCCATTCACGGACGTCTTACGCAAACGACGTAGAATTTTAAATTCGACGCGGGAACGACGGCCATACTTAACATGGCTTAAGACAACTAGGGCTTAGCCCTAGTTTTACGCGGCGGAACTCGACGTAAACGACGTAGATTTAGAGCGACGGGCCCGTCAGAGCGTTCGTGGATCGCCGTAACTGGTCATTTGCATATTCTACGCCGGCCGCAATGGCCTCGCCACCTAGCGGCCGGCCTAGAATTGCATCCTTAAGATCCGACAGTGTAATTCAATTACACATGCCGGATCTTCGTCCTAACTATGGGAAACTGAGTCTGTGGATCAGTTCCATAGTTAGGACCAGGGATACGACGGAGTAACAGCAGTTACTCCGCTGTATCTCTTTTGAGGATCTGGCCCATAGTGTATATTGTCCCCTACTTTTAAGCCCTGATGAAGAGACAATGTTGGGCTCTCAAAATGTGTTGGATTCCCAATTTGATCCTCTTTGACCCTACATTGGAATAAGATTGTAAATGTACTTGTGGCGTTGAGTTGAACTTTATATTAGATTCAGTGTTTTACACCAGTCCAGTCCGAGGCAGACATCATCCTACAGACATGCCCCCAAAAACGTTCCAAATCTTGATGAATGATATTTGCGGGTCACATAGGTTTATCTTACCTAGTCATCGTGCATGCATTGGGTTCCATGCAATAGCGCTTCCATCATATTCTGTATTTCAACAAGCTTTATTTATAATAACACATTTATCATTTGAACACATTCTTCTTTTTTTTTTTTTTTTTTATCTCAAGAGGAATTCTTGTACGTATCTTGGAGATTTATCACCCTCACCCTCAAGAACGATGCTATCATTTATTAAGGATCGGCAATTCCTACTCAAGCGTAATCAGTCTCTGTCAGAGAATGGTGTTATAAATAAAAGAAAATATCTCAGATCTATATGAATTTTTTTCTGTCTAGATTTCTGATAACAATGTTATTAAGTTTAAAATGTGTACTGTTGGGTATTAACTTTCTGCAGGCCATGATAAATAATCTAAGCGGCATTTTTTAATTTAAAGTGCTGCCGTCGCCCAAGCCTTGGCGGAGGTGGCCCCATTGAGTTCTGAGAATGCAGTTTATCTGTTTCTTGGGAAATAGTGATCAAATAATTTTCCATTTATTAACAGATAACAGAAGCAATAGGTGTGGTAATAGAATTAGGAACGCTCTGACCAGGTTATCTGTAAGACAACAGTGAGCTGAGAAGGTCATACAACTGACAAAGCATAAAGCTAATCCCCAGACAAACAGCTAAATACACAGATGAAATAAATATAAGAGGGCTGTTATACCTATCAACAGGGCCGATCCTAGGCAGGGTGCACAGGGTGCATTGCACCCAGGCGCCTGCAGAGGTGGGGGCGCTGAACATCTAACAGACTCTCTAACAGAAGCCCTCCCTGTGTCCATCACAGAGGCCCTTCTCCAAGTCCCAATAAAGTACTTTGCTTCTCTTCCTGTATTTTGTTTATTGTTAAGAGATCATTTAAGGATCCCAGGTTAATGAAGACTTTGTGGGGGGAGCATCTCTGTGGTTGAGTCATTGCCATAGAAACATGTGTAAAGGGGAGGAGTTAGTAAAATGACGACGCCCATGTGGGGGCGCCAGAAATATTTCTGCACCCAGGTGCTGTGACCCTAGGATCGGCCCTGCCTATCAAAGGATTTAAATTTCGTAAATTTCGTAAAATTTTCGTAGATTTACACAGCTCTGCCACATAAGACAGCCCTCTCTATCAGGGGAGGAGACCTGATTTTTTTTCCTCTGCTGTTATGCAACACATAGTCTTGCCCCTCCCCCAGGATGTTATTGGCCAGTATAGATAGTGAGAAATACGTGCTTAAAGTGGAGTTCCACCCATAAATATAGCATTACATCAGTAGTTTTAAAAAAATGTTATTAGTCCTTTAAGAATTTTTTTTTTTTTTTTTTAGATGCCTTCAAAGTGTTGTGGCTAGGCAGAATAGTTAAAGGGTCACTAAAGGAAAACATTTTTTTAGCTGAAATGACTGTTTACAGGACATAGAGACATAATAGTTAACTGATTCCTTTTAAAAATGATTAAACATAGATAAAAAACAATCATATAATGTGCCTGCAGTGTAGTTTCGTTTTTGCTGTTGTTTGCTGGTTCTCTGATGTACAGAGAGCCACTAGAGGGCAGTCAGCCAATAGAGAGCAGTGATACTTTGTCTAAAACTCCTCAGCACCAATCCAGTTTCGTTTTACACACAGCTCCTTGATTAGTGACCACCGTGAGAAATCTCCCAGTACTGTGGTTATCAGGAAACAGGCAACCAGGAAGTGTCCAGAACAGAGAGGATTTACAGCAACATGAAAGCAAAAACGAACAATGAGGACATGAAACCAGGACTGCAGTAAGGTAAAGGAAGCTATTTAGCTAAAAAAAAAAATTCCTTTAGTGACCCTTTAATCTTCGCTCTTCCTGCACCTAGGTGCTTAAGCTTCACTGCACAGACTCCTGGGAATGTAGTGGGTGTAACTTTCCAGGAGTCTGTGCACTCCCCAGTCTCGAAGAATCATGTGACTTGGACAGTACAGGTGCTGAAACCTGATCTGAAAACTATTACATTGCTTGTGCAGCACTGAGCATGTGCGAGAGCTGCAAGGCTGAAATCCAGGAAGTCATACAGTCTGGCTTCATGATGCCCACACTTAAGATGGCCCCAGTCAATTTCTATTTTATAAAGTGTCTAAATGCTGTAACAACCTAACAAAACGGACCTTAGTTTACAGACTAACTTTACTAGAATACATTAAGCTTGTGCATTACAGGGGTATTTATATTTTAAAAAGTGAAATTGTGTCCGGAACTCCGCTTTAAGCTAAAACAATGTTCCCTAGTAGCAGCTGACACTATACCCCGATACAACATAAAAACAATAGAATTAAAAAAGTGTAGTGCTACAACAAACTTCTGCCAAACAAGTGCGTGATGACGTGTACCCTGGCTCCGCCCTATGCGTTTCATCATCTGTGACATGCCTGGGCCCCTGATGATGTCATGTATGACAAAACTTATAGAATCGTTGTTCTGCAGATCCTGTTACAGGCACCAGACATGGCCCTGTGCCGTGAACGGCGGCTCCCGTGCGCATGTGCGGGAGTGACATTATCGCGGCTTCGTCCAATCACAATCGGAGCCCGCGAAACCTGGAAGCAAGACGGGTGAAAATGGAAACGGCTGCAGCCGTTGTGATGCATACTAGCACATTATGACTTTACCTTACAGGAAGAAAAAAAAAATGTCCAGAGGTATACAACCACTTTAAATGAGAAGGCTAATACCTTTTTTCACACAGCAGCTAGGCGGTCACATGATCCCCCTCCACTCGGCTTCCCTGATCTATGAAGAGAAGTGTGAGGGGCCGAGATTCCGATGTGACGTCAGCTGGCCAGCACAGGGGGATCATGTGACTGCACAGTGGCGGTGTGGACAAATATATTTTGGCCTTTTTATTAGAAAAAAAAACATGTCCACTATAGTTAATGACAGCATATTCCAGAGGGGATACATGTATATTTGCTGCATATTGCAGCTGAATAGCGGCGGGAGGGGTGGACAGGAGAGCTGCTCTGACGCTGACAGGCAGGGAGGGAGGGGGAGAGGGGAAAGACTCACAGCAGAGCAGCAGGCCTGACAAAAGGCACATAACCTGACCACAGTAATCATGGCTCAGCAGCCATGATTACTGTGGTCAGCACAGAAAGGGGGATATAGGAACATGCAGGATCAACCAGGTATATTACATGATAGTAAGATACAAATTACCCAGCAGAAGCACAGTGCTAACTGATAATTCATGTTTTGCAGGATATCTTGGAATATTACAAGTTGTTAAAGTCTGACTCCAAATGGAGTGTTTTCATTCAATGGGGGACACATGCTTTTGAGGTGTTAATTGCGTCTGCTCCTGGACATTCCATTGTGAGATGCTAATTAAGTCTGTAAGAGGTCAGATGTCTAGCTTTTAGGTCTGCTCCTAAGACCTTTCATTACGTATGCTAATAACACTGTTTTGTGTGTGGAATGTGACTTGTCAAGCTGTATGCTGAGACAGGCTGTCTGGATAATGACTAATAATTAACTCAACTGAATGTCATTATCTAAGAGAAGGTGTATTGAAGCCCCCCATTGTGTGATGTGTGGGTGGAGTGTGTCTTTGTCCCTGTGATTAACTGTAACATGCTTGTACTGTATATAAGAAAGCTAAGATACCATTAAAAGTTCATTCATACATTTTGAAACCAGTAACAGAGCTTGTCGGTCTCGTTATTCTGGGGAATGGAATGGATCGGGTCGTGTCTGTCGGACTGTCGGATAAGCTGTTGTGGGGCGATGGAATAGGAAATCGTAAACGGTGGTGACCGTTACAAGGATCTTACAAACAAATGGCAGATGGGAGCTCTTGAGTCACAAGTGTTTGCATACAGCTATTTGTACAAATCAGTGTCGGAATTGACTGGTATTCTGTCAAAATAGCCAACTTAGCGAAATCTCCAACCACGTCAGGTCCGGTGACTCACCAACATCAGTAATTTGACATTTCGACCAGTTGGCTGTTTTGACACAACACCGGCAGCATATACACTACGGTGCATGACTAGTTGGCTGTTTTGACAGAGCAGTGGCTAAGGAGTAAAAAAAAGTTTTTGCCGCCTTGTTGGTTAGTAGCGGGCAGACGAACAATGTCCACTCATTATATGGTGTACCATAGTGTATACGCTGCCAGGGCTGTGTCAAAACAGCCAACTGGTCAAAATGTCCAATTATTGATGCTGGAGAGTCACCGGAAGTAACATGGTTGGAGATTTCGATGAGTTGGCTATTTTGACAGAACACCAACACTGCGGCAGTTTTTATGTAACCGCGGATCTAAGCGGATGCATCTATACAGAGACGGATGAGCAGTCCTGGAGCCAGGCAGTTTGCATGCATTAATGCTCATCCATACCTGGACTGATGTAACCACCCTGATGTTTGTAGGCCTGTCATTTTTTTTTTCAGTCTACTGGTTGCGGCCACCTGTTGTCTAAGTTTTTTCTTGACTGTGTGTGGCCCTTTGCGCTCATGTATATGACCCCCAATACCATTGACCCCCTTCTCTAGCAGCAGAACAGCAGCCAGTGAACAGTCCAGCACGCCATCTCAAAGTAGAAGTTTGCAATGCTGCCATAAGCGTGGTACTCCAACATGCCAGTCGGTGAGTCACCTGTCAATATTATTGATGTCAGTGGACCAGGCGGCAGATTTGAGTAAATTCCAGCCCAGGCCACTGTTTAGAGTTCAATTACACTTTCTTGGCAGTTTGTGAGAAGGTGGGAGTTGTGCAGGGTCACATTATGCGATGAAGAAATAACTGACATCCATCAATGTGTCATCACCGGCACAGGCTAATGAGACCAATGCCGGATATCGCCCAAAATTATTAATTCAAAGGAGCCCTTGTTAATGCTTTTCCTAATCTAGAGTCTTCTATCATTTGAAGGTATGTCATAATGAGCGGTTTTCAGATCCAATCCATCATTAACAGATAGCTTGTTTTGTCGTTTCTTCTACAAACTTATATTAAAGTGGAGTTCCACCCATTTTTTTATGTTTGTCTGTGCTGCATGCTCTAATCTCATAGTGTTCAGAATGGACAATTTTTATTTATTTTGTTGCTTGTAAATCCTTTATTTTGTAGTCCCTCATTACTTCCTCCTCCTTATTAGCCTAGGCTATTAAGTCACAAGGCTATTTGCAAGGGTTTCTGGGATAGGTGTTTCCCAGTAGTCCTTGCAAACCTGACTGAATCCCATTACATTGCTTGTGCAGCACTGAGCATGTGCGAGATATGCAAAGCTGAAATCCAGGAAGTCATACAGTTTGGCTTCATGATGCCCACACTTAAGATGGCCACGGTCTATTTCTAGATTATAAACTATCTAAATGCGATAACAACCTAACAAAACGGACCTTAGTTTACAGACTAACTTTACTAGAATACATTAAGCTGGTGTATTACAGGGGTATTTATATTTAAAAAGTGAAATTGTGGGTGGAACTCCCCTTTAAGGCTCCATTTAAAAGCTATGCTAAAAGTATTCGTTCAGCAAAACGAACGTTCCTCCAGACACAGATTAGGAACGCAAACAACAAGCAATCTGAATTGTTCAAAGTTATGAAGGAACTTTGTGCCCCTAAAAGATTCCAGTCACACATTGTGCCATCCCAAGAGCTATGTAACAACATCTCGTTGGGATTCTCGAGCAAAGTATCAAGACTCCTCACGCAATGTGCCAACAACTCTTCAGGCCTCCCCACTCAAGTCCCTCTTAACACGAATCACTGCCCAAAAAAACGTTTTCGTTTCGAATTGGTAAAGACCCACGACCTGGAAGCCTTGATTTTGAAATTAAAAACTACTTACTACCCCGGAGAAGTCTGCCCTGCTTGGCTCATCCAGGAGAACTTACACACCATTATTGATGATTTACGCTACCTAGTCAACCGTTCACTCCAACATGGGATTGTTCCAACAACTCTAAAACACGGCTTTCTGACTCCACTTCTAAAAAAAGCCGGCTTGGACTCGACCGACACTAACAATTTCCGACCCATTTCAGCTTCTCATTTTTTAGCTAGAGTTATCGAAAGAGTGGCTCTTCTCCAGCTTCAAACTCATTGTGAGGATGGCCTGCTCTTCCATGATCTACAGTCGGGCTTCCGCCCTGGGAGGGGAACCGAGCTGGTAGCTTTGTCCACTCGAGAGAAGCTCCTTAACGTGGTGGATGCGGGCGGGTCGGCAGCCCTGGTGCTGCTCGACCTGTCTGCAGCCTTTGACACCGTGGATCACTCCATCCTGCTTTCCAGACTCGAGTCCTCTTTCGGGCTGGGAGATACCGCCCTTGCTTGGTTCCGTGATTTTTTAACAGCTCGCACCCACCAAGTTAAGATGGGCTCTTTTCTATCCCCGATTACCACAGTGGAGAATGGGGTCCCTCAGGGATCAGCCCTGTCCCCCATTCTCTTCAATATTTATCTTAGGCCTTTACCCGACATTATTGCTAAACATGGTCTCTGGTTCCATTTGTACGCGGACGACGTCCAGTTGGTAGCCGATGATCTAACTTACCCTGACATGCCCTTAAGATTGGCCAATTGTCTGCGCGACATTTACCACTGGATGACCATCAACAAACTGTGCCTCAATGGTAACAAAACGGAGGTCATGATAGTTGGAAAAGGCAAGACTGACTTTCTTCAAAATTGGCCCACTGAGTTGGGCTTGACACCTAATCCGAAAGATAAGGTGACGGTCCTGGGGGTTATCCTGGACGAAAAACTAAGTATGATTCCCCAGGTTAGACAATCGGTTTCGAGAGCCTCCCATTTTCTACGACTTATCCGCAAGGCAAAACATCTCCTGACCCAAGACCAGAGGAAAGACTTAGTCCAGGCACTAATTATTTCTCGCCTTGACTTTTCAAATGGAGTCCTACTAGGCATTCCAATGAAATGGTCTAAGAAACTGCAGCTGGTGCAGAATCAAGCAGCCAGGCTTATCTACAATCTCCAAAAGCAAGACCATATCAGCCCTGTGCTCAAAGAACTTCACTGGCTCCCTGTTACAAAACGGGTCAATTTTAAAATCCTCTGTCTGATCTACAGGGGCTACCACCAGCTGGGCCCACAGTTCCTATCAGATCTGACTCCACACTATATACCTAGACGCTGTCTTCGCTCAGCCGACAAAGCTCTACTCATTGGCAATACTGACAGGCTAATTTCTATAGGAGGAAAACGGATTGGCTCCGTGGGGGCGACTCTCTGGAACCAAATCCCGCTTAACATTTGCATCTCCCGAAGCCTATATGCGTTCAGGAAGAAGCTGAAGACCTGGCTATTCTGCCAAGCATTTCAATCCTAGGCCAATTTTTCTTCGCTGATTTCTTTTTTTTTTCTTCTCCCTTCTCTTTTAATTATGCTCCCCACGCCAGAACATCCGGGCTATTTTGTCACAAAGCGCTTTGGCACCACCGACCGGTGGTATATGCGCGCTTCCCAAATAAATAGTAATAAATAAATAAAATAAATTTACACAGGTGGTGGACTTTACTGCTCCTCAGCTCCTCGTATGCCATTGTGTGGGGCTTTGCAGGTGTTCAGGAGGCCATGCTGCTGTCAGGACCGTCTTTAATATTGATTGGGCAAACATTTTCTTGGGCCCCCCATTCTGAGGCATACAAAACAAAATAGCAGGTAGACAAAATCAGTTTACTGCAGCAGATCAGGCAGTGATTGCAATTGGTTGCAAGAGGTCACAGCCTATTATTACCGCTCACTGACTGGTTGCTAGAGGTTGCAACACATAATGTCTGCTTGTTGATTGGTTGATAGAGTTTACAGCACATCATTACTGCTAACTGATTGATTGCTAGAGATTACAGCGGATCACTATTGTTCACTGACTGGTTACTAGTGGTTACAGAACATCATTACCACTCACTGATTGGTTGCTAGGGGTTACAGCACATCATTACTGCTCACTGATTGGTTGCTAGAGATTACAGCAGATCACTATTGTTTACTGATTGGTTGCTACAGGTTACTGCACATCATTATCACTCACTGAGCAATGGAGCAATCCCAAATAATTGAGCAAGTAAAGCAGCCCATTAATACACATACTACAGGAGACGGTCAGAGACTGCAGACATAATATACATACCTCCCAACTTTTTGAAATGGGAATGAGGGACACCTATCAGCAAAAGTATGCAGGCATAGGACACACCCCTTGCCACACCCTCTTAAAGGAGAATTGTACCAAAAAACAAGATTGGGTAAACCCACAAGTGCTTTTTTTTTTACCACTACTATTCCTTTATATTGGCTTTTGGAATTTACAAATGCAGCAATTTAGAAATCAAATGAAAGGTTTAGTTCTGGAAAACACTTTTTGATAGATAAATAGTGCATTTTATACACATCTATATAGATCAGGTCAAAATGAGGGGAATGAGGGACAGAGGGACATTGTTCCAAATTAGGGACAGTCCCTCAAAATCAGGGACAGTTGGGAGCCATGAAAATAGGAGACGGTCAAAGACAGCAGACATACTACAGGAGATGGTCAGAGACTGCAGACATACTAAAGGAGACTGTGGACATACTATAGGAGACGGTCAGAGACTGCAGACATTCTAAAGGAGACTGTGGACATACTACAGGAGACGGCGGACATACTACAGGAGACGGCATACATACTACAGGAGACGGAGGACATACTACAGGAGACAGCATACATACTACAGGAGATGGTCAGAAACTGCGGACATACTACAGGAGATGAAGGACATACTACAGGAGATGGTCAGAGACGGCAGAAATACTACAGGAGACTGCAGACATACTGCAGGAGATGGTCAGAAACTGCGGACATACTACAGGAGATGAAGGACATACTACAGGAGACAAAGGACATACTACAGGAGATGGTCAGAGACGGCGGACATACTACAGGCAGGGCCGGCCTTTGCGGTGTGCGGACAGTGCGATCGCTCAGGGCGCCATAGCAACAAGGGCGCCTGGCGACCGCAAATATTTTTTAATTCGCCCGCGTATTAAGTAGTGGGCGGGGGGCGTGCCGCACACTGTGGGTGTCAGGCCGGCGCCCCCCCCCCCCCCCGCGACTAAAGAGGACCTTTCCGGGTGGCATGGCGTGGTGCCGGGTGCCTGGCTTTGCAGGGGGGGTGCCGTGCAAGCCGCATCCCAGCGAGCCGTCGGCACACCCGGGACCTGGCCGCAGTGATCCCCCTTCTCCTTCGGCAGCTCCGCGGGCCTGAGTCTCGGCTGCCTGTGACTGTCTCAGTCACGCAGCCGAGCAGTGAAGCCTCCTCCCCCTTGCCTGTACTGTGTGTGCAGCACGCGGCAAGCAGGTTATCTGAGCCTGCTTGCTTTACAGGGCTGAAGGGGGGGGGGGGTCGTCTGTATTTTAGGGGGGGGGTTCTTTATTGTAGGGGGGTCTGCACTGTAGGGTGTGATCTGTATTGTGGGTGGGGGGTTGTTTTCTGTATTGTGGGGGGGGGGGGTTCTTCATTGTTGGGGGGGGGTCTGCTGCACTGTAGGGGTTGATCTGTATTGTGGGGGGGGGGGGTTGTTTTCTGAATTGTGTGTGTGTGTGTGTGTGTGGGGGGGGGGTCTTTATTGTTGGGGGGGGGTCTGCACTGTAAGGTTTGATCTGTATTGTGTGTGGGGGGGGTGTTTTCTGGATTGTGTGTGTGTGGGGGGGTTCTTTATTGTTGGGGGGGGGGGGGGTCTACACTGTAGGGGTTGATCTGTATTGTAGGGGGGGTGTTTTCTGGATTGTGTGTGTGTGGGGGGGTTCTTTATTGTTGGGGGGGGGTCTACACTGTAGGGGTTGATCTGTATTGTAGGGGGGGGGTTCTGTATTGTGGGGGGGTTCTTTATTGTAGGGGGTGTTCTGTAATGTGGGGGGGTTCTTTATTGTAGGGGGGTCTGCACTGTAGGAGTGGTCTATTGTAGGGGGGGTGTTCTTTACTGTTGGGGGGTCTGCACTGTAGGGATGGTCTATTGTAGGGGGGGGGGGGGTCTGTATTGTAGGGGTAAATCTGTATTGTAGAGGGGGTTCTGTATTGTAAGGAGAGATCTGTATTTTAGGGGGAGGGGGTATGCACTGTACGGGGGTCCAGAACTGTTAGGGGGTGTCTGTGTTACATATAGGTGTCCGGAGCTGTGTAATGTAAAGGTGTGCAGGGTGCTGTGTAATGTAAAGGGGCCCAGAGGTGCAGGGTGCTATGTAATGTAAGGGACCCAGTGGTGCAAGGTGCTGTGTAGTGTAAAGGGGTCCAGAGGTGCAGGGTGCTGTGTAATGTAAGGGGCCCAGTAGTGCAAGGTGCTGTGTAGTGTAAAGGGGTCCAGAGGTGCAGAGTGCTGTGTAATGTAAGGGGCCCAGTAGTGCAAGGTGCTGTGTAGTGTAAAGGGGTCCAGAGATGCAGGGTGCTGTGTAATGTAAAGGGGTCCAGAGCTGTGGGGTGCTGTGTAATGTAAGGGGCCCAGTGGTGCAAGGTGCCGTGTAATGTAAAGGGGTCCATCCAGAGGTGCTATGTAATGTAAAGGGGTCCAGAAGTGCAGGGGGCTTTGTAATGTAATGGGGCCCAAAGGTGCTGTGTAATGTAATGGGGTCCAGAGGTGCAGGGTGCTGTGTAATGTAAAGGCGCCCAGAGGTGCAGGGTGCTGTATAATGTAAAGGGGTCCAGAGGTGCAGGGTGCTGTGTAATGTAAAGGGGCCCAGAAGTGCTGTGTAATGTAAAGGGGTCCAGAGGTGCAGGGGCTGTGTAATGTAAAGGGGTCCAGAGGTGCAGGGTGTTGTGTAATGTAAAGGGGCCCAGAGGTGCAGGGGCTGTGTAATGTAAAGGGGTCCAGAGGTGCAGGGTGTTGTGTAATGTAAAGGGGCCCAGAGGTGCAGGGTGCTGTGTAATGTAAAGGGGCCCAGAGGTGCAGGATGCTGTGTAATGTAAAGGGGCCCAGAGGTGCTGTGTAATGTAAAGGGGTCCAGAGGTGCAGGGGGCTGTGTAATGTAAAGGGGTCCAGAGGTGCAGGGTGCTGTGTAGTGTAAAGGGGCCCAGAGGTGCTGTGTAATGTAAAGGGGTCCAGAGGTGCAGGGGGCTGTGTAATGTAAAGGGGTCCAGAGGTGCATGGTGCTGTGTAGTGTAAAGGGGCCCAGAGGTGCTGTGTAATGTAAAGGGGTCCAGAGGTGCAGGGGGCTGTGTAATGTAAAGGGGTCCAGAGGTGCAGGGTGCTGTGTAGTGTAAAGGGGCCCAGAGGTGCTGTGTAATGTAAAGGGGTCCAGAGGTGCAGGGGGCTGTGTAATGTAAAGGGGTCCAGAGGTGCAGGGTGCTGTGTAATGTAAAGGGGTCCAGAGGTGCAGGGTGCTGTGTAATGTAGAGAGGACCATTGGTGCAGTTGTGGAGAGAGGGTACACAGTAGTGACAGAGATATTGAAGGATGCAGGGGGCACAGTGGGGTGTTTTTACATTTTATGGGGGGGGGGCAGATATAGGTTCTGCCCCAGTTGCCAAATGCTCTAGGTACACCTGGCAGGCCACAGGCGGATTCTGCCGGAAAGACGGCATGGCGGCTGTCCTTGCCTTGCTATGAGGAGCTCATATGCAATGCGCACTGAAAAGACAAAGGAGGGCAAAAATCCACAGAAGCAGGCAGCGGATGTGAAAACTTTTTTCTGTAAGTAAATTCTTTTTTTATAAGTGCAGTGTACTGCTTAATGTCTGTTTTGTATTTTCTTTTTTAAATAGGGTGTTTCTTAAAGGAACTGTAAATGCAAAAGTTAAAAAATACTTTATTGTAATTATGTTTGATATTTGATAGTAAATTTACAGGTAGTGGTATTATACCATGTGATTTACTTTATATGTGGCGTTATTATAGAGTGTGATATACAGTATATGTGGCGTTATTATAGCGTGTGATTTACTTTATATGTGGCGTTATTATAGCGTGTGATTTACTTTATATGTGGCGTTATTATAGCGTGTGATTTACTTTATATGTGGCGTTATTATAGCGTGTGATTTACTTTATATGTGGCGTTATTATAGCTTGTGATTTACTTTATATGTGGCGTTATTATACCGTGTGATATACAGTATATGTGGCGTTATTATAGCGTGTGAATAAAAGTTGTATTTTTATTATAGCTTGTAATCTTTTTGTTGGGAACTTAACGGAATGGAAGGCTTTAAATGGAGCCGGTATTGGAGAAATGGGTGTGGTTACCGAGGGGTGTGGTTACCAAGGGGCGTGGTTACTGAGGGGCGTGGTCACTAGGGGGCGCTGTAAAGCTTTCTCGCACAGGGCGCCTAAAGGCCTAAGGCCGGCCCTGACTACAGGAGACGGCAGACATACTACAGGAGACGGCGGACATACTACAGGAGACGACGGACATATTACAGGAGACGACGGACATATTACAGGAGACGGCGGACATATTACAGGAGACGGCGGACATATTACAGGAGACGGAGGACATATTACAGGAGACGGAGGACATATTACAGGAGACGGCGGACATATTACAGGAGACGGCGGACATATTACAGGAGACGGAGGACATACTCATACCTCCCAACTGTCCCTAAATCGAGGGACTGTCCCTGATTTGGAGCAATGTCCCTCTGTCCCTCATTCTCCTCATTTGTCCCTCATTTTGGTCTGATCTATACAGATGTATATAAAATGCACTTTTTATCTATCAAAAAGTGTTTCCCAGTGCTAAACCTTTCAACTGAGTTCTAAATTGTTGCATTTGTAAATTCCAAAAGCCAATATAAAGAAATAGTAGTGGTAAAAAAAGCACTTGTGGGTTTAACCAATCTTATTTTTTGTACAATTCTCCTTTAAGGGGGCGTGGCAAGGGGTGGGTCCTATGTCTATGTACTTTTGCTGATAGGTGTCCCTCATTCCCATCACAGAAAGTTGGGAGTTATACATACTGCAGGAGACAGAGGACATACTACAGGAGTAGAATTATCGTTTTATCTCTGGAGTTGATCCCCTTTTTAATGCATGACAATATTCTGTTTGCTTTGTTAGCAGCAGCTTGGCATTACATGCCATTTCTGAGCCTATTCTCTACTAGGACCCCAAGGTCCTTTTCCATCCTAGATTCCCCCAGAGGTTCTCCACCCAGTGTATAGATTGCATTCATATTTTTGCCACCCAAATGCATTATTTTAAATTTTTCTACAAAAAGTCCCCTATGTGATGATTTTTAAGTGACAGGTACTCTTTAATGAGGGCTCTAAGCCAAAGAACTAAGCAATCACATGGTCCCTGATCACTCAGTCCTTGATCCACTCTAAGCAGAGAGCAGTGGCTGTCAGTCTCGCTGTGATCATTATGCCCCCTTCAGCAGGCCCATTAGGCTCTATGGCCCAGATTCTCAAAGGAGATACGACGACGTATCTCCAGATACGCCGTTGTATTTCTGAGTCTGAGCCGTCGTATCTATGCGCCTGATTCTTAGAATCAGTTACGCATAGATTAGTATTAGATCCGACCGGCGTAAGTCTCTTACGCCGTCGGATTTTAACTGCATATTTACACTGGCCGCTAGGGGCGTGTATGCCAATTTACGCATAGAAATATGTAAATCAGCTAGATACACAAATTCACGAACGTAGGCCCGGCCGACGCAGTACAGATACGCCGTTTGCGTTAGGCTTTTCCCGGCGTAACGTTACCCCTGCTATATGAGGCGTAACCAATGTTAAGTATGGACATCGTTCCCGCGTCTAATTTTTAAAATTTTACGTAGTTTGCGTAAGTCGTTTGCGAATAGGGCTGGGCGTCATTTACGTTCACGTCGAAAGCATTGGCTTCTTGCGGGTTCATTTGGAGCATGCACACTGGGATACTTTCAAGGACGGCGCATGCGCCGTTCGTTAAAAGCAACATTTACATGGGGTCACATAAAATTAACCTAACACACGCCCACATCTACCACATTTGATTTAGGTGGGCTTACGCCGGCCTATTTACGCTACGCCGCCGCAACTTTCGTTTGAGAATACGGCACTTGCCTGTAAAAGTTGCAGAGGCGTAACGAAAATAGGATACGTTACGCCCGCACAAACATACGCCATTCTACGTGAATCCGGGCCTATGTATCCAGCTCACAACTCCCTGCACATCGTATCAAAAACAGGACTACTGCAACTGCATCTACTGAAGACTATACACTTCTCCTGGGACTTGATCAGGGCCCTAGCAGTTGCTGACTCCATATACATGGTTCTTGGGTGTTTGACTCCCACGCTCAACTCACAAGGCTCCTTCGCTCCTGGCATTTATATGGGCAGTAACTCCACCCATCACATCACTACTGGAAGGCTTTATCTAAAAAGGGACCTAACACCCAATCGCACAATTCCCCATTACCACATTATTTTGGGACAGAGCCACCTAGTGGCAAACTAGCTAACTACACCGGCTTACATGTTGACCCAGAAGAGGGCTGGTGTTGGATTTATAGGGCAGTATGTTTCAAGCGGAAAGGTTAGAAAAAGATTTGAGTATTGCAGTATTTTTATTTTTTTTTTAATTGGGCAACTTATTAAAAAAAAAACAGTGAGCTTTATCAGCTTTTAAGAAATTGACATTTAATTTCATCCTTTAATTCATTATTATTGATGGAAATGTGTGGTAACATCATCCTGTGGTGATGAATCTTGTGGGTGGTGGTTTTTATGAATCTGCTAAACTGTTATTACAACTATTATCAACTGCAGTGATATCACGGCTCTCGCTGTGCTCGTGAAGAACTCCATTACTGCTTGTATCTGATGAGGAATGGGAGACTTGTATAAATATATAAATATTCCTTTCCAGTGTTTATGGGCTGTTATTCATAGTGACAGTTTGGCTGGGATTCCACTGCAGAGAGAAATAATTAGACTTCCTAATGAATTGCTTTCTGCAGAATAAGTGTTCATCCGACTTCAGATCTTTAACTTAAAGTAAAACTAAAGAAAAAAAAAACTTTTTTGTTTTTTCACTTTGGATAGAGTAATTGAGGGGTTATGACCCCTGTCAGTCTATTTGTTTTTGCCATCTGTGTCCCATTGGGGAGATTCCCCTTTACTTCCTGTCCTATGGCTAAAACAGGAAGTGAGAGGAAATCCCTTCAAAGTGCGGGAATCCCTGGTTGTCATACATAAACATAGAGGCCCGGATTCAGAAAGGAGATACGACGGCGTATCTCCGGATACGCTGTCGTATCTCTGAGTGTGCGTGGTCGTAACTATGCGACTGATTCAGAGAATCAGTTACGCATAGATTTCCCTAAGATCCGACCGAGTGTCGTATCTTAGGCTGCATATTTACGATGGCCGCTAGGTGGCGCTTCTGTTGAGTTCGGCGTAGAATATGTAAATGACTATATAGGCCGATTCACGAACGTACGTGCGCCCGGCACATTTTTTTTACGTCGTTTACCTATGGCTTTTTCCGGCGTAAAGTTAGTCGAACAAATAGCTGGCCTAGTCAATGTTAAGTATGGACGTCGTTCCCGCGTCGAAATTTGAAAATGTTACGTTGTTTGCGTAAGTCGTCCGTGAATGGGGCTGGACGTAATTTACGTTCACGTCGAAACCAATACGTTCCTGCGGCGTACTTTGGAGCAATGCACACTGGGATATGTTCATGGACGGCGCATGCGCCGTTCGTAAAAAAAACGTCAATCACGTCGGGTCACCACCCATTTACATAAAACACGCCCCCCTCATCCTCATTTGAATTAGGCGCGCTTACGCCGGCCACATTTATGCTACTCCGCCGTAGGTTAGGAAGCAAGTGCTTTGTGAATACAGCACTTGCCTCTCTAACTTGCGGTAGCGTATATGCCATACGCTACGCCTGCCTAACTTTGCGCCCGCCTACGTGAATCTGGCTAAAAATATCCAGGCCACGTCAAGGCGCTCTGTATACTGCAGTCCTAACTATAACACCAGTCACCAGAACTAGTGTCCCCACTGGAAGATCTCCACCCGATTCCTGTTTGGGTGATAACCCAAAATGTGGGATTTTCTGCCACTCTCACTTTTAATTGGTAAAAGTATGAATGCAGAGGGCAAGTTTCCCTAATAGGGACATAAACAGCAATAAAAAACTGACAGGTGTTCTAATGTCTCTCCAGGTGCCCGGGGGCAGTGGTGATGTCACTACCCAGATATCACTATGCCCATATTTGGGAAAAGGTGCCACTGGGTGGGCAGAGCCCGATGGGGACCTGAGAGACTAGTTCTTCATCAGATCCATCTTAGGCTGGCCATAGAGGACTCACTCTTTTTTTATCAGCCAGTGGCGAGATGTGGGCAGCTGGCGGGCACAGATTCCCCCATCCACACAAGCACACTATTGCTAGAAAGTTTTTTTTCTTAGGCGGGTGCATGTGATCAGCACAGGGCCAATCAGCACTGTCCAGACAGAGGGTCAAGGGTCCTGCATCCTGACAGTAAGAAACTCCTCCTACAAGCTTTAAGCAGGCACTGATAGAAGTCACAAGCCTGCTATATATACTGCTGATGAGAAAAGGTATTTAGCAGTTTATATTTACTAAAATAATTGCATTTCCATGTTCTGTGTACTGCAGGAGACCAGATAGAATGAATGCAGTGTCCTGGGTTTAGTAACACTTTAAAGACCCATTCACACCATAGGTATTGGGCAGCATTGGGCAACACATTTCACCACCCCTACACAACACCCACCAACAGGTACACATAACACACTCCTGTTGGCATGAATTGGCATTCAAAAGAAGTCCAGTGACATTGTCTAGGCTGAAATGATCTCATCAGTCTGCTGCAGGCAGGAGGGAGCATTTCCTCAGTCTCCTCTTTCCCAGTGATCAGATGGCAACATTGTACGTAGGTGGGTCATATGTATCAGAATTTAGTGAACACAACCAAGAACTGCACATCCACCAGGATTTACATGGCCGTGTCATCTCTGAGCCGGCATCTCAGTCCAGGAAATAGATGGTGACCCTGGATAATTCCTGAACAAAGATGGTGCCATCTTTCTGGAGAGAGAAGCGGATGAAGGAATTGTCAGGGGAAGTACCGTGATCTCTGAGCGGTAATAAATACCTGTACAGTACCTGTCACCGAGAATGTGTTTCCAGCACGACAGCATCGCGCTGATTCTCGGCGACAGGGTGCCGACATCTCGCACTCGCTGGAATAGAAAAAGCACATTCCAGCGAGCGCGTCATAGAAGCAACGGGGATCCGATTCCCGCCAATTCTACCCGCGGCAAAAGGTATGAATCATGAGGGGATAACTCCACGCCAAATTTTAAATTAAAAAACGGCATGGGTTCCCCCCCAGGTGCATACCAGGCCCTTAGGTCTGGTATAGATTGTTAGGAGAACCCCCCTACGCCGAAAAACCGGCGTGGGGGTCCCCCCACAATCCATACCAGACCCGTATCCAAAGCACGCCGCCTGGGCTGGTCAGGAAAGGAGTGGGGACGAGCGAGTGCCCCCCCCTCCTGAGCCATACCAGGCCGCATGCCCAAAAACATGGGGGTGTTAGGTGCTCTGCTCCCCCACCCCAGAGCACCCTGTCCCCATGTTGATAAGGACAGGGCCTCTTCCCGACAACCCTGGCCGTTGGTTGTCGGGGTCTGCGGGCGGGGGGGTTTTCGGAATCTGGGAGCCCCCTTTAATAAGGGGGCCCCCAGATACCGCCCCCCCCACCCTAGGTGAATGAATATGCGGCGAATATTGCGAATATTACTAGCGCCGAAGATGTCGAAGAAGAAGCCCCCCCTCGTAAAAGAGCTAAAGAAGAGAGGGGGGCCCCGGAGCTGACTAGTAAATTACTTTAAAAACCCTGTGTCGTGTGTTTATTTTATTTTACACTTTGCCTCCAGGTGAATGGGTAGGGGTACGATGTACCCCATATTCATTCACCTAGGGTGGGGGGCCGGTATCTGGAGGCCCCCTTATTAAAGAGGGCTCCCAGATTCCGATAAGCCCCCCGCCCGCAGACCCCGACAACCAACGGCCAGGGTTGTCGGGAAGAGGCCCTGTCCTTATCAACATGGGGACAGGGTGCTCTGGGGTGGGGGGGCTGCAGTGCGCCCCCCTGCTCCAGAGCACCCAACCCCCCCATGTTGAGGGCATGCAGCCTGGTACAGCTCAGGAGGGGGGGCTCTCGCTCGTCCCCACTCCTTTCCTGACCGGCCGGGTGGCGTGCTTTAGATACGGGTCTGGTATGGATTGTGGGGGGACCCCCACACCGTTTTTTCAGGGTAGGGGGGTTCTCTTTTACAATCCATACCAGACCTAAGGGCCTGGTATGCACCTGGGGGGAACCCATGCCGTTTTTTTTTTTTTAAATTTGGCGTGGAGTTCCCCCTCATGATTCATACCTTTTGCCACGGGTAGAATTGGCGGGAATCCAAGTCGGATCCCCGTCGCTTCTATGACGGCTTTTTCCCCTTCGCGGCAAGCCAGCTCGGCGCTGGCTCCCGCGATGGGGCTCGTAGGTGGTCAATCTCGCCGAGAAAGGGAGCGAGATTGACACAATATCGCGGTCACCCACTGTAAGTGATACATTACTTAGCATGCATGCACTTCTCTACGATGTCTTTTCAGTGGAACCTCAGGGAAAGGTTATCTTTCAAACCCCTAAATGGTTTTCCGTAGGCTCTCTGCGAGTGTGTACCGACGGAAGCTTGTCCTACCAGAAATTCAGCCTCACTCAGTGACATGTATGAATGAATTCTGTGCTGTCCGGAAGCCACTACTACAGAAATATTCACTCCATGAGTCACTTCATCATGTAATGTCACACTGACTCAATGACAGGCCTAATAATAAAATGTCAGGGGGCTGAAATTGAAATATAACAGAACAGGGCCACTGCAAAAAAAAGGAATATACTGTACAGCTCTGATGTGTCTAACTGAAGTATTATAGAGCCTTCAGATCAGTCAGATGCATCACGTGTGCCAAGGACGGGCTACACTATTCCCGGAATGTCATCAACACGTGCTTCTCAACATAATTCTTCTAGTCATGGCACCCTATGAAAATATGAAAAATCCCAAGACACTCCAGTCTAAAATGGGATCACATCAGAATCTCTTCTTTCACATTAGAGCTCTGCCCCTCCCCCTTCACATCAGAGTCTCCACCCCCACTTTACATCAGAGTCTACATCCCCCCTTCACATCAGAGTCTTCACCCCTTCACTTCACCTTCACATCAGAGTCCTCATCCCCCCTCACATCAGAGTCTCCATCCCCCCTCACATCAGAGTCCTCATTTCCGCTTCTCATCAGAGTCTCCATCCCCTTTCACATCAGAGTCTCCATCCCCCTTTACATCAGAGTCCTCACCCCCCTTCACATCAGAGTCCTCATCCCCACTCACATCAGAGTCTCCATCCCCCCCTCACATCAGAGTCCTCATCTCCGCTTCTCATCAGAGTCTCCATCCCCCCTTCACATCAGAGTCTTCACCCCCCCTCACATCAGAGTCTCCATCCCCCCTCACATCAGAGTCCTCATTTCCGCTTCTCATCAGAGTCTCCATCCCCCCTTCACATCAGAGTCTTCATCCCCCCTTCACGTCAGAGTTTTCACATTTCCCTCACATAAGATTCCTCATCCCCCTTCACATCAGATTCCTCATCCCCCCTTCACATCAGATTCCTCATCCCCCCTTCGCATCAGAGTCCTTGTCCCCTCTTGACTACAGAGTCCTCATCCCCCCTTCACATCAGAGTCCTCATCCCCCCTTCACATCAGAGTCCTCATCCCCCCTTCACATCAGAGTCATCCACTCTTGACTACAGAGTCTTCATCCCCCTTCACATCAGAGTTTTCACACTTCCTTCCCATAAGATTCCTCATCCTCCTTCACATCAGATTCCTCATCCCCCCTTCACATAAGATTCCTCATCCTCCTTCACATCAGATTCCTCATCCCCCCTTCACATCAGATTCCTCACCCTCCCTTTCACATCAGATTCCTCATCCTCCTTCACATCAGATTCCTCACCCTCCCTTTCACATCAGATTCCTCATCCTCCTTCACATCAGATTCCTCACCCTCCCTTTCACATCAGATTCCTCATCCTCCTTCACATCAGATTCCTCACCCTCCCTTTCACATCAGATTCCTCACCCTCCTTCACATCAGATTCATCAACCCCCCCCTTCAGATCAGATTCATCACCCCCCTCACATCAGATTCATCAACCCGCCCCCCCTCACATCAGATTCATCAACCCCCCCCCCCTCAGATCAGATTCCTCACCCCCCCATTCACATCAGATTCCTCATCCTCCTTCACATCAGATTCATCAACCCCCCCCTTCAGATCAGATTCATCACCCCCCCTCAGATCAGATTCATCACCCCCCCCCCCCCTCAGATCAGATTCCTCATCCCCCCTTCACATCAGATTCATCAACCCCCCCCCCCTCACATCAGATTCATCAACCCCCCCCCCCTCACATTGGATTCATCACCCCCCCTCACATCAGATTCATCACCCCCCCCCTCAGATCAGATTCCTCATCCCCCCTTCACATCAGATTCATCAACCCCCCCCCTCACATCAGATTCATCCCCCCCCCCTCAGATCAGATTCCTTATCCCCCTTCACATCAGATTCATCACCCCCCCCCCTTCCTCACATCAGATTCTTCATCCCCCCCTCCACATCCACAAAGTGCAGATGTGATCAAATACCACCAAAAGAAAGCTCTATTTGTGGGGAAAGAAAGGACATACATTTTCTTTGGATATAACGTCACACGACTGCGCAATTGTCAGTGTAAGCGACGCAGTGCCGTATCACAAAAAAATGGCCCGGTCATTAAGGGGGCAAACTCTTCCGGTCCTTAAGTGGTTAAAGATTTACAATCACTTTAAGGGAGACAATAGAAAGATGACCTTGAATAGTTGTAAAGGTCCTAGTTAAACTCTTAGTTTTGTCTCATTAGCTCTCCTGAATGCTCCGTCACTGAATTCACTTCCCTCACTTGTCGTTTTGTTGCCAAAAAATGTTTTCACTTTGCAATTAGTTTTCAATACTAATTGAATCCTTTTGTGTATTTATTGATCCACTTACAGTCATGGGTTTTATCCATTGTTGCCCCCTCTGCCCTCCATTGTGTCCTCTCTGCATACATTATTTTAATATAAAATCTTTTAGAACGGCAGACACTCAGCAGTGACAAATGGATTTGGTCCAAAAGTTTAATGTGTGTACAGTATAGGATCAGACTTTTTATCTTCTTTTTAATCAAATCAAACACAGCAATGTTTAACTCTTATTTCTTTACCAGTATCTGTAAATGTCTACAGCATGTTGCTCACAATAGACCTTTAGGCAGCTAAATGCCCAGGCCAGGTTTTGCGATTCGGCACTGCTTCGCTTTAACAGACAATTGCGCGGTCGTGCGACGTGGCTCCCAAACAAAATTGACGTATTTTTTCCCCCACAAATAGAGCTTTCTTTTGGTGGTATTTGATCGCCTCTGCGGTTTTTATTTTTTTGCGCTATAAACAAAAAAAGAGCGACAATTTTGAAAAAAATTCAATATTTTTTACTTTTTGCTATAATAAATATCCCCCAAAAACATAGATAACATTTTTTTTCCCCTCAGTTTAGGCCGATACGTATTCTTCTACCTATTTTTGGTAAAAAAAATTGCAATAAGCGTTTATCGATTGGTTTGCGCAAAATTTATAGCGTTAACAAAATAGGGGATAGTTTTAGTGCATTTTTTTTTTTTTTAACTACTAATGGCGGCGATCAGCGTTTTTTTTCGTGACTGCGACATTATGGCGGACACTTCGGACAATTTTGACACATTTTTGGGACCATTGTCATTTTCACAGCAAAAAATGCATTTAAATTGCATTGTTTATTGTGAAAATGACAGTTGCAGTTTGGGAGTTAACCACAGGGGGCGCTGTAGGAGTTAGTGTTCACTTAGTGTGTGTTTACAACTGTAGGGGGGTGTGGCTGTAGGACTGACGTCATCGATCGAGTCTCCCTATAAAAGGGATCACACGATCGATGCAGCCGCCACAGTGAAGCACGGGGAAGCCGTGTTTACATACGGCTCTCCCCGTTCTTCAGCTCCAGGGAGCGATCGTGAGGGGGCGGCTAGAAACAAATAGCCGCGCCCTCATCCCGGATCGCTCCCTGAGTCTTACCGACCGCCGCATGTAGCGGGGGGGTCACGATCGGAACCCATGCGGGCACATCGTTCTGCCTGTCCGTGCCATTTTGCCGACGTATATGTACATGCGGCGGTCGTTAAGCCTCAATATCTGGAAGAAAGTATTCAGTACACTTACAGTATCTCGTAAAAGTTAGTACACCTCTCACATTTTTGTGAATATTTTATTACCCGTATATACTCAAGTTTAGGCTGACCCGAGTATAAGCCGAGGACCTAATTTTACCACAAAAAAAATGGGGAAACTTGATGACCCGAGTATAATCCTAGGGTGAGAATGCAGCAGCTACGGTAAGCGGGAAAGAGGGTCAACAATGCCAATTTGCATGCCTCACTGTGCCCATTTGCAACCTTACTGTGCCCATTCTCACTGTGCCCATTGCAGCCTTACTGTGATTATTCTAACTGTGCCCATTGCAGCCTTACGTTGCCCATTTCAGCCTTACTGAGCCCATTCTGACTGTGCCCATTGCAGCCTTACGTTGCCCATTTCAGCCTTACTGAGCCCATTCTCACTGTGCCCATTGTAGCCTTACTGAGCCCATTCTCACTGTGCCCATTGTAGCCTTACTGTGCCCATTCTCACTGTGCCCATTGTAGCCTTTCTGTGCCCATTCTCCCTGTGCCCATTGCAGCCTCAGTGTACCTGTATTCTTGACAGGCTTCGGGCATCCATTTTGCAAAAGTCGCGGCTTCCTCCAGGTCCCGTTCCGTGATAGTCAGTGTACCTGTCGGGTCGCGGGCGTCCATTTTTCAAAAGTCGCGGCTTATACTCAAGTCTTCCGCTGTGTCATGCAGTCGGTCAGCGGCCATCCAGTGTAACAAAGCCCCGCCTCCTCCTTGTTCTCATCCGTGATAAACTGAACACTGACTCACTGCTGGGAAACTGAATGACAGACGACGACGAGGCGGGGCTTTGTTACACTGGACGGCCGCCAACAAGTTAAGACTTCATGACACAGCGGACACAGATCAGGTACATGAGGCATGCAGATGGGCACAGTGAGGCTGCAGATGGGCACAGTGAAGCTGCAAATGGGCACAGTGAAGCTGCAAATGGGCACAGTGAAGCTGCAAATGGGCACAGTAGGCTGCAAATGGGCACAGTCAGGCTGCAAATGGGCACAGTCAGGCTGCAAATGGGCACAGTCAGGCTGCAAATGGGCACAGTCAGGCTGCAGATGGGCACAGTGGGGCTGCAGATGGGCACAGTGGGGCTGGAAAGGGGCACAGTGAGGCTTCAGATAGGCACAGTGAAGCTGCAAATGGGCACAGTAAGGCTGAAAATGGGCACAGTGAGTCTGTAAATTGGCACAGTGAGGCTGCAGATGGGCACAGTGAGGCTGCAAATGGGCACAGTGAAGTTGCAAATGGGCACAGGGAGGCTGTAAATGGACACAGTGAGGCTGCATATGGAATCAGTGAGGCTGCAGATGAGCACAATGAGGCTGCAAAGGGACACAGTGAGGCTGCAGATGGGTACAGTGAGGCTGCAAATGGGCACAGTGAGGCTGCAAATGGGCACAGGGAAGCTGCAAATGGGCACCGTGAGGCTGCAAATGGGCACAGTGAGACTGCAGATGGGCATTGTTGACCCTCTTTTCCACTTACAGTAGCTGATGCATTTCCCACCCTAGGCTTATACTCGAGTCAATACGTTTTCCCATTTTTTGGTGGAAAATTAGGTGCCTCGGCTTATATTCGGGTCGGCTTAACCGCGAGTATATACGGTAATGATATATTAACTATAATAAATATGAAAATAAATGGAATGTGTAGGCGATTATAGATCATTACTCCATTTCTTAAAAGTAGTTCACTGTGGGTTAGAACATCGATTTGTTTTTGTTTATCTTAACAACGTGGAAATACGACACAAGAACACTGCGACCGAAATGTGGGACTCTTATTATTATTATTACACAACCAGCAGCTTGCTACGAATATTCCCAGGGTGAAATTGGCTACACAATTTATATTTCTTTTCATTCCAAGTGAAAATATTTTACCAAGTAATAACGCAAGGTTTAGTTTATTGTTTTCTCTCTGGACTCCGCTTTTAAAAAGTCTTCATTCTCTAATGTTGGTTTAATTTGAGTATAAGTGGCTGTGATGACAGTAAAAGAAAAACATTTGTGTAAATATGAGATACAACACCTGGGGTAATGTAGCTTACCAGTCTTGGCAAGCCTTTGAAGTTCCCTGCAATATACGGCGCGCGTTTTCAAGCTGCAGATCATTTCCCCCGGCAATTTTCACATAACAAACACAAATTTGTAGTTGTTGGAAGTAAATAGCCCGGTGGTGAGGAGGCCACTGAATGCAAAGCGTCCCCCCCACTTCTTTTGTGGCTGTGATGTGCGCGGCTGACGTAAAAGAGAACCAGTCACAGCTGGGCTCATGCAACAATTTGAACATTCATAGCTAGATTCAGAAAGACTTAGGCTGGCGTATCAGTAGATACGCCAGCCTAAGTCAGAATCTGCGCCGGCGCTAATTTAAGCGTATTCTGGTAACCAGATACGCTTAAATTAGGCTCACATACGAGCGGTGTAAGTGTCTTACACCGTCGTATCCTAAAGTGTAATTTTTAGGCTGACCGCTAGGTGGCGATTCCACTGCGGTCGGCGTAGAATATGTAAATCACTAGATACGCCTATTCACGAACATATGCCCGGCCGACGCCGTTTACGTAACACATTATCAGGCCTAAAGTTATTCCATCAAATAGCTGGAATAGTAATGTTAAGTATGGCTGCCGTTCCCGCGTCGAAATTCGAAAATTTTACGTTGTTTGCGTAAGTGGTCCGTGAATAGGGATTTACGTCATTTACGTCCAAGTCGAAACCAATAGGACCGTGCGGCGTACTTAGCCGCAATGCACACTGGGATATGTACACGGACGGCGCATGCGCCGTTCGTAAATTACGTCAATCACGTAAGGTCACCCCCCATTACCATAAAACACGCCCCCCTCAGCTAAATTTGAATTAGGCGCGCTTACGCCCGCCCGATTTACGATACGCCGCCGTAACTTAGCAGGCAAGTACTTTGTGAATCATGTACTTGCCTCGCTAACTTACGGCGGCGTAGTGTAAACACAATACATTACGCCGCCGCAACGCTACGCCTGCCTACCTGAATCTACCCCTCAGTCTTGAATTGTAACTGCCAGTTCACTTTTCAAGCATTTGTTTTTTTATCTATCTTTACAGATAAAGGCCCAGATTTACAAAGCACTTACGCCGATGTGCCAATGTGCGCCGTTGTATGTGTGCGGCAGACCCACGAACCAACATGCGCCTAAAAACAAGTTACACCCCGCCGACGTAGCTTGCACACGCCGGCGTAGGGTGGGCGCACATATGGGCTGGGCGCATGGTGCTGCTCCCATTGATTAGCCATGCAAACATGCAAATGAGGGAAATACGCCGATTCACCAGCGTGCGTGTGCCCGGCGCATGCTACGCGAGATGTGCGTAAGTTGTACGTCCGGCGTAAAGTTATTCCCCATAAGGCTGCATTCACACCTAGGCGTTTTCACGCCTGACGCCCGCCGCTATTGCAGCCTGCAATACGCTGGAGGGGTGATTTTTCATTGTCGGCTATGGAGATGTTTCACATCTCCACGCCGAACGCCGAAACGCCTGAAGCTCAAAACAAGTCCCGGACCCTTTTTTTCGGGCGGCTTCGGCGTTCGGGCATAGCTGACAATGTTAAAATCACCCCTCCAGCAAAAAACAAGCCTAAAAACTGTGCGTTTTGTCTCCGCAAATCGCGTGACAAAGCGCCTATTTTATGTCGCCGCAATACGCCGCAAATCACCTACGCAGAGGTGTGAATGCAGCCTAAATGAGGTGCAACCCGGCAACAGACATGCACAGGTCTGCACCAAGGAACACAAGCCAGCGTATTGTGCGTTGGACGTGTGTCTGGCTGGGCGTACGTTATGTTCAGGGCCTACGCGGTGAACCGGCGTAGCTTAGGCAGTTGTGCCGGCGTGGTTGTGAGCAGGCGCAGGGGGGTGCTGTGCATGCGTCCACGTCATGGCGCATGCGCAGTTCATGATACGTACCTGTCTGGTGCTCAGGCCATCATTTGCGCGGTGAAACGCCTCATTTGCATGGGGTCACGCCCACTTCCACCTACGCCGGCGTGCGCCTTCGAAACCCACGCCACGCTGGCGCAGAGTTGGGAGCACTGGCTTGCTGAATGCAATGCTTGCCTCTCTGTGCTACGTTGGCGTGGCGTACGGTGTTTGCTCTACGGCGGCGTAATGTGCGCCTTGCTCTCTGTGAATCTGGGCCAAAGTCTGCAATGTGTGGTTCTGTATAGCGATGGTGAGCTGCAGAAAATTGATCACCCACCACAAAGAAGCCCAACATTTTAGGATGTAAAGTTGGGAGTGCCTGGTATAAAAGGTTAAAAAATCTTGGAATTGATATGAATAAGTATTTTGAATACAAATAACATACAGCCAAAGTGTTTTCAGTTAGGGACCTCAGGACAACATACCAGTTTTTAACCACTTGCCGACTGCCTAACGTAGATATATGTCGGCAGAATGGCACGGGCAGGCAAAGCAACGTACTGGTACATCGATTTGAATCTGCCACCTAGCGAGCGAGTGTGCCTGCAGCGAGCTACGTGACCGTGCCTGCAGGACCCACGGACTTGTGTCACGGAGCGGCAGAACGGGGAGATGCCTATGTAAACAAGGCATTTCCCTGTTCTGCCCTGTGACAGGACAGTGATCTACTGCTCCTTGTGATCAAGAGCAGCGATCAGTGTCGTGTCACAGTAAGCAACACCCCCCGCAGTTAGAATCACTCCCTAGGACACACTTAACCCCTTCCTCGCCCCCTAGTGTTTAACCCCTTCCCGGCCAGTGTCATTTACACAGTAATCAGTGCATTTTTAAAGCACTGACCGCTGTATAAATGATAATGGTCCCAAAATAGTGTCGAAAGTGTCCGATGTGTCCGGCTGCCATGACTAAGGACTAATGTCCGAAACACGTAGGCTGTTTTACAGCTTTGTACATGTATTTAATAAAGAAATACCATTTTGGATGTCATCTTGAGTGCCCGACGATCCCCTTCCTAGACAACGGCGCAGGCACACTTTAGAAACTGCGATCGTGCCGTGACTGGCGTGACCTGGAAGGACGTCATGCCGTGACTGGCGGTGCCCACGGGATGCATAGTAGCCCATTATGCTTTACCTTTACAGGGAAATAAAGAGGAAGCAAAACCCATCAGGGTTTACTTCCTCTTTAATCTGATACCAGTTTATAACCACTTCAGCCCCGCAAAGGTTTTGCTGACATCCAGACCAGGCGATTTTTGGGGATATGGCACTGCGTCGATTTAACTGGCAATTGCGCGGTCGTGCAACGTGGCTCCCAAACAATTGATGTCCTTTTTTCCCCACAAATAGGGGGACGAGGAACGGGTTAAGTGTGTCCTGGGGAGTGATTCTAACTGTGTGGGGGCTGGGCTACCAGTGACACGACCATTTTCTTTTGGTGGTATTTGATCACCTTTATTTTTTTGCACTATAAACAAAAAAAAGCATCAATTTAAAAAAATAAAGTTTTTTTTTTCATTTTTGCTATAATACATATCCATATATATATATATATATATATATATATATATATATATATATATATATATATATAAAATTTATTCATCAGTTTAGGCCAATATGTATTCTTCTTGGTAAAAAAAAAACTCTCAATAAGTGAATATTGATTGGTTTGCGCAAAATTTATAGCGTCTGCAAAATAGGGGATAGGGTTGCAGACTTTTATACATTGTTTATGTTTTTTTACTAGTAATGGCGTCGATCTGTGATTTTTAGTGGGACTGCGACAAAGCGTTGGACAAATCTGACCCTGTGTCACACTTTTTTGGAACCAGTGACATTAAAGCGGGGGTTCACCCTAAAAAAAAATTTGGGCGTTCCTATGCACAGGGAAGATGATTGACGGCCGGCTATGGCGCATCACTCTTCCCGAAGATAGCCGAAATAGGACTTGCCTCTTCACGGCGCCTGCGCAGTCAGCTCCGATGTCTGTGTGCAGGCGCCGAATAGCGCCGTGAAGAGGCAAATCCTATTTCGGCTATCTTTGGGAAGCGTGACGCGCCATAGCCGGCCGTCAATCATCTTCCCTCTGCATAGGAACGCCCATTCCCCGCAGGGAGTCTGAAACTTCACTACAGGATTAAACTGTGAGTACGGCGCAAAAAAAAAAAAAGAAAGGCATACTGTAGCTCGCGCTAGTATGCTTGATGGCATGCTAGAAACTTGTTTTTTAGGGTGAAACACCGCTTTAATACAGCAATTAGTGCTATAAAAATGCACTGATCAATGTATAAATGACACTGACAGGGAAGGGGTTAACATTAGGGGACGATCAAGAGGTTAATTGTGTTCCCTCAGCGTGTTCTAACTGGGGGACTGCCTGGAACATGACAGAGATTGCAAATCTTTTTTCTGCAATACTTTTTATTGCCACTTGATGTCCTTAGTCTGATGGGCAAAATGATTCAGCCCACTTCCTCTGAGCTCAGTTTTTCCTGCACCCACCCCCACTTGTGACTGGACAGTGAAAGGAGAAGCAACACAGCGATGAGCTCACCTCTCTGTCAATCTGCTCTCTCCTGCTTACACACATCCCTCATGTCAATATTGTTTCCTAATGCTGCTTCTTTCTCTGAAGCCTCGTACACACGCACGGTTTTCTTGGCAAGAAAACTGCTGGCAGAGCTTTCTTGCCGAGTATACCGTACGTGTGTACGAGGCTTTGAGGTTTCTCGACAAGAAAAATATAGAACCTGCTCTCTATTTTCTCGTCGTGAGATTCTTGCCAGTGTTTTTCTGCCGAGAGACCAGAGTGTGTGTATACTTACCTCTCCATGGAAACCCACGCATGCTCGAAATGACTTTGATGCATGCGCGGTAGCTTCCAAGTCATAGGTAGGGTGAAGCAAGATGGCGGCGACGGCATTGAATGTGACAAGCGCATGCTCGTTGCACTCGATGATGTCACCGCGTTCGCGCCATTCAAAAGCTTTTGAATGGAGTGTGTGTACACTTGGCCGGCAAGAGAATCTTGCCAAGAATCTCGTCAGGAAAAACAACGTTTTTTTCCTGACGATATTCTGGGCCGTGTGTACAGGGCTTCACACTCCGACTGTAATGCCCCGTACACACCATCACTTTATGTGATGAAAAAAAACGACATTTTCTGTGAAGTAAAAAACAACGTTTTTGAAACTTCAATTTTCAAAGACGAAGTTGCCTACACACCATCGTTTTCTCACAATGTTCTAGCAAAGCGAGGTTACGTTCCACCACGTTTTTCCATTGAAGCTTGCTTCATAAGTAGCTTCTGGGCATGCGCGGATGAAAAAACGTCATTTTAAACGACGTTTTTGCTACACACGGTCAATTTCTGTGAAGTAAAAGTTGACGTTTTGAAAAACGACACATAAAATTGAAGCATGCTTCAATTTTTTTTGGTCGTTTTTTAGAAGACATAAAACGATGTTTTCCCCCACACACGGTCAATTAAAGTGACGTTTTTAAAAACGTCATTTTTTTTCATCACATAAAACGACCGTGTGTACGCGGCATAAGAGGCTCATACCAAGTCAAATTTAGGTAATTACACTTTAACCACTTAAGGACCGCCTCCTGCACATATACGTTGGCAGAATGGCACGGCTGGGCACAAGCACGTACCTGTACGTCCTCTTTAAGTGCCCAGCCCTGTGTCACTGGCGCGTGTCCGCGGCGCGCACACAGCGACCCGGTCCAAAGCTCCGTGACCAGGACCGTGGGACCCGATCGCCGCTGGAGTCCCGCGATCGGTCCCCGGAGCTGAAGAACGGGGAGAGTTGTGTGTAAATACAGCTTCCCCGTTCTTCACTGTAGCGCCATCATTGATCGTGTGTTCCCTTATATAGGGAAACACAATCAATGATGTCACACCTACAGCCACACCCCCTACAGTTAGAAACACAAATTAGGTCACACTTAACCCCTTCAGCGCCCCCTGTGGTTAACTCCCAAACTGCAATTGTCATTTTCACATTAAAGCGGTAGTTCCGCGGGAAAACATTTTTTTTTAAAGACGTTTTTGTAAAGCTGATGGTACAACGAAAATTGTACTCACCAGTCTCCTAGTCGCAGCCGCCACCAGGACGATTTCCCCCAAAAGAAGATTTTATAAAATCTGATGATGGACATTGCCATCTTAACTGCTGGCACCGTGAATCCCTCCTGTATTATCTTCCGGGATGCGGTGTCTCCTGAGAATACCAGGAGACGCGCCGTGTTTGAAATCTCGCGATATCTCGCGGGTCACGTGACTAGTCACAGCGGGGAGTGTCCTTTTCAGGACGCTGCCGGCTGTTGTCCTAGCAACTATGCAGTGTGACGGCGAGCCGCGCCGTCAACACTGCATAGTTGCTAGGACAACGGCCGGCAGCGTCCTGAAAAGGACACTCCCCGCTGTGACTAGCCAGACTAGTCACGTGACCCGCGGGATTTCAAACACAGCGCGTCTCCTGGGATTCTCAGGACTCGCTCCCAGGAGACATAGCGCTGATCGGGGATTTTTCGAAACCACGCCCACTCCCGCAGGGAAAAGTGAGTGACAGCTCACAAAAGGCCCTCATTCCAAGGTAAGGAGGCCTATTAAAAAAATAAAAAAAACGGATAGATACAGTACAATGGCTGCTGGTTTTAACAAGAAAAACTTGACAATTAGGGTGAACCACCGCTTTAAACAATGCATTTATAATGCATGTTTTGCTGTGAAAATGACAATGGTCCCAAAAATGTGTCAAAATTGTCGAAGTGTCTGCCATAATGTCGCAGTCATGAGAAAAATCGCTGATCGCCGCCATTAGTAGTAAAAAAAATAAAAAAATTACAAAAACGCAATAAAACTATCCCCTATTTTGTAAACGCTATACATTTTGCGCAAACCAACCGATAAACGCTTATTGCGATTTTTTTTACCAAAAATATGTAGAAGAATACGTATCGGCCTAAACTGAGAAAAAAAATGTTTTATATATATTTTTGGGGGATATTTATTATAGAAAAAAGTAAAAAATATTGAATTTTTTTCAAAATTGTCGCTCTATTTTTGTTTATAGCGTAAAAAATAAAAACCACAGAGGTGATCAAATACCACCAAAAGAAAGCTCTATTTGTGGGAAAAAAGGACGCCAATTGTGTTTGGGAGCCACGTCGTACGACCGCGCAATTGTCTGTTAAAGCGACGCAGTGCCGAATCGCAAAAACTGGCCAGGTCCTTTAGCTGCCTAAAGGTCTGGGTCTTAAGTGGTTAAAAAATACAGTCAATGGTTTATAATTGACTACAGAGCTGCATTAATTTGTGTCTTTTATATCTGCCTGGAACTAAGCTTTAAAATATTTGCATTATATGGTATGGTCTTGTGTCTTTTTTTCAGCCTGAATAATTATGTAACTATGTGCGCCTGGAAAGAAGCTTTTATTTGTAAAATAAACTTGCAAATTCTGGAAACTTTAGCATCAATTGGGTGTCTCCAAAGCTCCCAGTTCCTGTCTGGCAATGGTTCACGGTTGTAATCAGGATCATTAAATGGCGTGAAGTATAACAGAGATTCAATGAGCCGCCAAACTTCACCCAGCAAAGGACGATAGTTTTGTAATGCATCTCCAAGTGAAAAGTCTAGACTGCAAATGAAATGAGAGTTTCACCATGAAAATGTACGTCTTTTATATATTAACGTGAAAAACTGAAATAGATCAAATATTAAAGGCTGGTATAGTCCTAGCAGCAGTCTACGAAAATACTGCAGAGTCCAAAAGGAAAAGGGATCATGGAAAGAAAAGAAAAAACATAACAAAAAGACCATTAAATCTTCACATTGTTCACCGATAATAATTAGTGTTGAGCGGAATACGCCATATTCGATTTCGCGATATATCACGAATATATAGACGAATATTCGTGAAATATTCGCTATAATCGAATATTCGTGATATTTTATATAAAAAAAAAAATTTGCGAAATTTCGCTAATGCGAAAATGATTGCGAAATTTTGACAACTGTGGTAGGAGAACTCTGATGCAAAAGAAGGGCGGAGAAAGTATTCGCGAATATTCGGAAATCGAATATTGGTGATATTTTGCCGAAATTTCGCAAATGCGAATGCGAAATTGATTGCGAGATTTTGACAACTCTGATTGGCCCTGATGCAAAAGAAGGGCGGAGAAAGTATTCGCGAATATTCGGAAATCGAATTGCGAATATTCGGCAACATAAAAGGATCGCCTCAGCTTAGCTACTCGGCCCAGGGTCTCTAATCATACCAGCAATGCTTTTAGACGTCGATAGGATGTGATCTGTTTTAAAAATAAATTTGAAAAAATACGAATATTCGGAATTGCGAATATTGGCCGCGAAAATCGAGTTATTCGCGAATATTCGAATATGCCATATTCGTAACGAATATTCGAAATGCGAATATTCGTGAGCAACACTAATAATAATACACTTGTACAATTATGCAACGGAAAAACGATGCATGCTTATTTAATCATTATGGCCTAAAGGAGTTGTAAAGTAAAAAAAAATGCAATCTATGCATTAAGGTGAAAAAACATCTGATGGCGCCCCCCGAGCCCCCCTTATACTTACCTGACCCCCTCGAAAGTCCTGCGCGCGGTTCCGAGATCCTCTTCGCCGCTCAGCCTGGCCGCTGATTGGCTGGCGCTGCTGTCAATCACATCCAGTGACGCGGCGTGCCGAGGGGCGGGGCCGAGTGATACATTGAGCGGCTATGGCCGCTCGATGTATCACGGGAGCGCGCCCGCAATTACTCACCACCATGCGAGCTCTCTCGCATGACTGTGGTCAGTACTTGCGTGGAGGACCAGAGACTGCCACCGAGGGACCCCAGAAAACGTGGATCGGGGCCACTCTGTGCAAAACGAACTGCACAGTGGAGGTAAGTATAACATGTTTGTTATTTTAACTGCTTGCCGACCAGCCGCCGTCGGCTCCCCTGCGCGAGAGTCTGTAGCTATACGTCGGCTCTCGCGCAGGCCACTCTAGCATACCTCCCAACCGCCCCGGATTTCGCGGGACTCTCCCGCGATTCGCAGTAAATCCCGCTGTCCTGCGATCACTGCCCCCGCGGCACCCCGCGATTACTGCGATTCGCATCCAGCGGTCCCGCGATTGGCGATAAACCCCCCCCGCTCAACAACTTCGATCCGAGGAACCCCCCCCCCGCTCAACAACGCGTTGGTCCACGGAAATTATCCCCCCGCTCAACAACTTTGATTCGCAGAACTCCCCCGCTCAACAACTCTGATCCACTTTGATCCACGGAATTCCCCCCCTGCTCAACAACTTTGATCCGCGGAACCCCCCCCCTCGTTGGGAGGTATGCTCATTTGTCCCTCATTCTGAAGTTGAAAAGTTGGGAGGTATGCACTAGGGAAGCGTGCGTGCCCCCCGCTCGCCCCTGACTCCTGTGCGTGTGCCCGGCGGGCGCGATCGCTCGTTACAGAGCGGGGACCGGGAGCTGTGTGTGTAAACACACAGCTGTCAGGGAGAGTAATGCTGATCTTCTGTTCATACAATGTATGAACAGAAGATCAGTCATTTCCCCCAGTCAGTCCACCCCCCCTACAGTTAGAACACACCCAGGGAACATACTTAACCCCTTCCCCGGCCCCCTAGTGTTAACCCCTTCACTGCCAGTGCCATTACTAGTAAAAAAAAAAATATTAATAAAAATGCCATAAAAATACCCCCTATTTTGTAAAGCTATAACTTTTGCGCAAACCAATCAATAAACGCTTATTGCGATTTTTAATGAAAAATATGTAGAAGAATACGTATCGGCCTAAACTGAGGGAAAAAAAATGATTTTTTTTATATATTTTTGGGGGATATTTATTATAGCAAAAAGTTAAAAACATTCATTTTTTTCAAAATTGTCGCTTTATTTTTTTTTATAGCGCAAAAACTAAAAACCGCAGAGGTGATCAAATACCACCAAAAGAAAGCTCTATTTGTGGGAAAAAAAGGATGCCAATTTTGTTTGGGAGCCACGTCGCGCTACTGTGCAATTGTCAGTTAAAGCGACGCAGTGCCGAATCGCAAAAAGTGCTCTGGTCTTTGACCAGCAATAGGGTCTGGGGGTTAAGTGGTTAAAGGAAAAACATTTTTCCTTTACTAACCCTTTAAGTATCTTAATGACCAATATGTGCCAGAAATATAGAGATATCAAAGGGGTTGCAAAGGTTCGTTTTTTATTTTCTAAATAGGTTCCTTTAAGCTAGTGCATTGTTGGTTCACTTACCTTTTCCTTCCATTTCCCTTCTAATTTTTTTTTCTTTGTATGAATTTCTCACCTCCTGTTCCTTCTCAGTAAGCTTGCCCCCATCATCCGAGCCGTTCTGGCTGGGGGTTAGTCAGTGTGCTCGCCCCCTCCCTTGGGACTACATCCCTGCAGTGAGACGATGTGGCTGGGGGTTAGTCAGCGTGCTCGCCCCTTACCTTGGGACTACATCCCTGTGGGGAGACGATGTGGCTGGGGGTTAGTCAGCGTGCTCGCCCCCTACCTTGGGACTACATCCCTGCGGGGAGACGATGTGGCTGGGGGTTAGTCAGCGTGCTCGCCCCCTCCCTTGGGACTACATACTTAGCGTCTCCCCGCAGGGTTGTAGTCCCAAGAGAGGGGGCGAGCACGCTGACTAACCCCCAGACAGAATGGCACGGATGATGGGGGCAAGCCTACTGAGGAGGAACAGGAGGTGAGAAATTCAGACAAAGAAAAAAAACTTTTAGAAGGAAAGGGTAAGTGAACCAACAATACACTAGCTTAAAGGAACAAACAAACCTTTACAACTAATTTACTTAAGCCCAAATCCCACCCAACTTCTTAAAGTTTAGAGAGTTCCAGGAGATGGGGGGTGTTTTAGGTTCCAGAATGGGCTTTCACAAAATAATATGTAGGTACCATATTTTATTTCTGTAGGCACCATTGTATGTTAAAGCGGGGGTTCCGCGGGAAAACGTTTTTTTTTTTTTTATAGGTTATTGTAACGCTGATAGTACAAAGAAATGTGTACTCACCAGTCCCATAGTCCTGGCCGCTAGGATGACGATTTCCCCGAAAACGATATTTTATAAAAATGTATGATGGACATTGCCATCTTTACTCCGGGCACTCTGAAGCCCTCCTGTACGATCTTCCGGGATGCGCGCTCTATCCCGCGCAGTGTGCCAGCGAGCCGCGCAGTCAACACTGCATACTTACAATGGGCGAATTGTATCCGCCCCCGGTCACATGACCGTCACATGACCCGCTGCAGTCATGTGACGTTTGAAATCTCTCGAGATTTCTCCTCTGGCTGCTGTAAAGAATAGTGTCTCGTCATCGTCCAGAGACACACGTGATAGCTCCCAAAATTCATTGCGGTGCAAAGCGACACGCCCAGTCCCGCAACCCTAGAACCAGGAAGTGCCTGGACGAGCAGCCATAAAGAAGGTATGGAGATTTTTTTAATTTTTTTGAATAGCCAAATCGTTATGTACATCGGGGGGACTAGTGAATCGGACAAAGTGACAAAATCGGGTGAACCACCACTTTAAGTGACCGCTGGATATACACGTTAACATTATTTCTAATTTTCTTAAATTGCTTTTTATTGAAGGAAACAGAGAATTGCAGCTTTACTGCAGTGCTAGTTAACTTCCTGCTGGTCTGGGACCTTTGAGGAACCATAACGGTCTAATAAAGTACTGTAACCACCATAATGGCTGCTGTATCACCCGGGGAGAGGCAATTTTGATTCTATTCTCAGTTTTGCCCTTTGGGTGACCAGGTAAGGTACAAAGTATGTTTTAGCGAAGTTGTATACCGTAGTCACGTCGTCACGTCGGCCTTGTACGGCCCCTTGTTTCGGTAGCTGAGTGGCATTGAAGTACACTGTACTTAGGAAGACAGCATGTTTTACAACATAAGTGCTCCGTGGCATTAGCCTGTTATAATTTTCCTTCAGACAGACATTGTAATGTAAAAGTGCTGCAGTCAGAGAAAGAAATTGAAGAAAAGTCAGCAAGAGCTACGAGCCGCGTACACACGAAGCGAACAAAAAGTCACGAGGGGTAAGAGTAAAATGTACTTGACTTCAGCAGCTCAGGGCAAGAAGAACTTTCCACCATCAACTTAATGCACATGCATTTTTTATGACAGCCATTTATTGGAAGCACCTTCAAGTAATAAATTATTGTTTTGTGTGCTGACTTAGTTGTTTTATTTAAAATCACAGCTTTGGACGCCGCTCGCCTAGATGCCGCAGCCCTACACCTCCGAAGCATGGTGTAGAAACATATAGCTAGATTCAAGTACATGGCCGCAACTTTGCGGCGGCGTAGCTTAAGGCATTTAAGCTACGCCGTCGTAAGTTAGCGAGGCAAGTACAGGATTCACAATGTACTTGCCTGCTAAGTTACGGCGGTGTAGCCTAAATCGGCGGGCGTAAGTGCGCCTAATTCAAATGTGTGTTAGGGCGGCGTATTGTACGCTAATTGTGCTTGATCTTACGTTTTTCACGTTTTGTTTTAAACTGCGCATGCGCCGGGCGCCTACATTTCCCAGTGTGCATTGCGGCTTAGTACGCCGCACAGGCCTATTGATTTTGACGTGGACGTAAACGACGTAAATCCCGATTCACAGGCGACTTACGCAAACAACGTAAAAAATTCGAATTTCGACGCGGGAACAGCGGCCATACTTGACATTGCTATTCCAATAGGGCCCAGCTCTAACTTTACGCGGCCTATCTCTTACGTAAACGGCCTAGAAGTACTGCGTCGGCCGGGCGTACGTTCGTGAATCGGCGTATCTCCTCATTTACATATTCTACGCCAACCGCAATGGAAGCGCCACCTAGCGGCCATCGAAAATATTGCAATCTAAGATAGGACAGCGCAAGCCATCGTATCTTATATATGTTTAAGCGTATCTCTGTTTGAGCATACGCTTAAACATAAGTCGGCGTAGATTCTGAGTTAGTTCGGCTTATCTACTGATAAGTCGGCCTAACTCTTACTGAATCTACCTAAAAGCCTTTTAACCCAATGTTACACAGACACAACCTTAAGGCCCATACACACGATTGGACTTTTTGACAACAAATGTCCGGCGGACCTGTTTGATCGGACAATCCGACCGTGTGTGCGCTCCATCGGACAAACTTTTTTCATCGGACAAATGTTCGCTGTGAGAACAGACAAACTGTCCGGAAACAAATGTCCTACGTCGGTTAATCCGATCATGTGTACACAAGTCCATCAGACTTAAGTCCAAAGTACAAACACGCATGCTCAGAACCAATGCTAATGATCAGACAACAATAGCAGAAGTTGCCCAAAGGGTGGCGGTAAAGAGTAGAAAAACCACATAGTACGTCTATTACGTCACTACGTTCGTGTTTGTTGGCTGAAAAAGTCCTGCCGTGTGTATGCATACCAAGTTCACGGCTAACGCCCATTCTGAGTAAAATCTACTGAAAAGCGAGTTGGAAGTCCGATCATGTGTATGAGGCTTTACACTGATATTTCAGTTTTGGTGAAGGTTAGTGAAATTAGTCACCTCCTGTCATATTTTCTCGCATCAGGGACCTAGTTGACTACATTTTTTTATTAGAGAGACTAAAATCAACCTGTGGTTTGCCTGTGCATGACAACGTAACAGACTCCCTTATGGTTTGCCGTCATTGCTTCACATACTCACCTTCCCTTTATTCTTCTTTCTCTCTGTTTCAAACATGAAGACCATGGGCCAGATTCACAAAAGGGATACGACGGAGTATCTCCTGATACGCCGTCTAATCTCTGTTTCTATCTATGCGACTGATTCATAGAATCAGTTACGCATAGATATCCATAAGATCCGACAGGTGTAATTGTTTTACACTGTCGGATCTTAGGATGCAGTACCGCGGCCGCCGCTGGGGGGAGTTTGCGTCGTAAACCAGCGTCGGTTATGCAAATTAGGAGTTACGGCGATCCACGACAGATTTTCGCGTTCGCTACGTCACCGCTAGTCTAGTTTCCCGTCGCAAAGTTAGTCGTCGTTTTGGGTGCCCTAACTTTAGTCAGCAATCGTATTGCTGTCTAAAGTATGGCCGTCGTTCACGCGTCGAAATTTAAAATTTAACGTCGTTTGCGTAACACGTCCGGGAATACGGAAGTACGCTACGCGCGTCGCCGTTAGAAAAAATGACGTTGCGGCACACAAAGCACGACGGGAATTGCGAAAGGGAGCATGCGCAGTAGGTCCGGCGCAGGAACGCGCCTAATTTAAATGGCACACGCCCATTTGAATTGGCCCGCCTTGCGCCGGAGGCTGCCAGCGTAGTTTTCATCGTAAGTGCTTTGTGAATCAGGCACTTGCGATGAAAACTTGCGGCGGTGTAACGTATCTACGATACGTTACGCCGCCGCAGTTCTATGTGAATCTGGCCCCATGTGACCCACTTTCCTGCCTATTTAGGAACCCAGAATTGTCACACAGGGATGGGGAAAAAGTCCCCAGCCCCATGTAAGCAATAAAGTGGTTCTAAAGGCACAAGTTTTTTTACCTTAAAGAATTATTTGCAAAAAAAACCTTCTCAAGCAGCTCCCCCAGTCCCCCCTTATACTTACCTAAGCCCCATCTTGATTTAGCGATGTGCATGAGAGCAGTGGCTCTCCCAGATCTCCCTCTCTCTCTTCTCATTGGCTCCTGCTGCTGTCAATCACAGCCAGTGAGCCAATGAGGAGAGAGTGGTGGCGGGGCCATGACATGCACTGTGAAGGGACACACAGAGCCCAGCCCGGGAGTGCCATAGCAATAGGCATGCTTGCGGGTGACCCAAAAAGAAGAAAATCAGGCTACTCATAGCACGTTTGTTATTTAACTCCTTTCCACTGGGCGTACGTATACATGCGGCTTCTTGGCGGGTGGGCCTTAATGCCGAGACCTCGCATATATGCGTACCTAAAGATAAATAGAGCTGTGCCAAGAGTGAACACACAGATCCACGTCCTGTCAGGGAGCGAGGAGACCGATCTGTGTCCCTCCCCCAGTCAGTCCCCTTCCCCCACAGTTAGAAACACTATGCAGGGTACACATTTAACCCCTTCCTCACCCCCTAGTGTTAACCCCTTCCCTGCCAGTCACATTTATACAGTAATTAGTGCATATTTATAGCACTGATCGCAGTATAAATGTGCCAAAAATTTGTCAAAAGTGTCCGATGTGTCCGCCATAATGCCGCAGTCCCAATAAAAATTGCAGATCGCCGCCATTACTAGTAAAAAAAATATAATATAAAATAATAATAATTCTGTCCCCTATTTTGTAGGCACTATGGGGCAGATTCACGTAGATGGGCGTATTATTGGGCGGACGTAACGTATTTGATTTACGTTACGCCGCCGCAAGTTTTACACGCAAGTTCTTTATTCACAAAGCACTTGCCTGTAAAGTTGCGGCGGCGTAGCGTAAATCCCCCGGTGCAAGCCCGCCTAATTCAAATTAGGCGGGTAGGGGGCGTATAGCATTTAAATTAGGCGCGTTCCCGCGCCGAACCTAATGCGCATGCGCCTTCCAAAGAATATCCCAGGGTGCATTGCTCCAAATGACGTCGCAAGGACGTCATTGGTTTCGACGTGAACGTAAATGGTGTCCAGCCCTATTCACGGACGAATTACGCAAACAACGTAAATTTTCAAATTTTGACGCGGGAACGACCACCATATTTAACATTGGCTGCGCCTCATATACCCAGGGGCAACTTTACGCCGGGACAAGCCTAACGTAAACGTTGTAACTTCACTGCGTCCGCCGCGCGTACGTTCGGGAATTTGCTTATTTTGCTCATTTGCATACTCGATGGGGAAAACGACGTCGGCGACACCTAGCGGGCAAAAAAAAAAATGCATTTAAGATCCGACGGCGTAAGAGCCTTACGCTTGTCGGATCTAATGCTTATCTATGCGTATCTATGAATCAGGCGCATAGATACGACGGCCAGACTCAGAGATACGCCGGCGTATCTCTTTTCAGAATCCGGGCCTATAAATTTTGCGCAAACCAGTCACTTATTGCGATTTTTTTTTATCAAAAATATGTAGAAGAAAATGTATCGGCCTAGACTGAGAAAAAAAAAATGTTTTTTTTTTTTTTTTTTAATTGGGATATTTATTATAGCAACAAGTAAAAAATATTGATTTTTTTTTCAAAATTTTCGCTCTTTTTTTGATTATAGCGCAAAATATAAAAACCGCAGAGGTGATCAAATACCACCAAAAGAAAGCTCTACTTGTGGGGAAAAAAGGACGCCAATTTTGTTTGGGAGCCACGTCGCACGACCGCGCAATTGTCAGTTAAAGCGACGCAGTGCCGAAAGCTAAAATATCACCTGGGCAGGAGGGGGGTATATGTGCCCAGTAAGCAAGTGGTTAAAAATGCACTTTACTTTGATGAACACAATTCTACAACAAAATATATTAATAATTCAATAGACTCCAATTCCAAAATGAACCACGGAGAGCACTCCTGATATACTAAGGTAGACAGTACTGAATAAAATGATTTAAATCCTCCATAAACACTTCATCCTTCAATAGCCAAGTAGCAGGAAGAATGACTGGCCCTAGAACCCAACAATATCAAATACCATAGAGTTCCTCTTGTATATTTAACACCTCCGGCAAGATCCTTAACATCCAAACATCTCCAAGGACCTTTTTTTTTGTTATCCATTTCAATTAAAAGAAATCATCATTCAATCACAATTTTAATAGCTGATCATCTTTCCCTTTGCTGGAATTACATCATAAAAGCCATTTAATTGGAAATGAATAGTAATTGAACGGCTTTACTCACACAGAGAATTATGATGAAAGATGCTTTCTTAACGGCCCCAGCAGAGTTAAACATTAAAGCCTTACCTATTAAATAGTTGTTAGAGGGTAAAAGTTTAACCCATTAAATGGCTGGTTCTTCTACAGGATCGGTCATAATGAGGATAGTTATGTTTGGATTGCTGTAGATCAAAACCCAACAGATTGATCACATGGTAAATGAATGGATGGCTATTTACTAAATGCATTTTTTTACAGACCTGCCTTGTAATGATATAAATGATATTGGGTCTGAGATCAAAAGTAACATTTCTGTCTTTGCGGATGGCACCAAGCTATGCAGTGGAATAACGTCCTTACAGGATGTCGCCAATTTACAAGCCGATCTCAATGCTCTGTCTAATTGGGCGACTAAGTGGCAGATGAGGTTTAATGTTGATAAATGTAAAGTTATGCACTTGGGGGCTAAGAATATGCATGCATCATACATACTAGGGGGAGTACAACTGGGGGGATCTGTAGTGGAGAAGGATCTGGGGGTTTTAGTTGATCATAAGCTCAATAATGGCATGCAATGCCAAGCTGCGGTTTCCAAAGCGAGCAAAGTCCTTTCTTGTATAAGAGAGGTATGGACTCCAGAGAGAGAGATATCATTTTGCCCCTGTACAAATCATTAGTAAGACCTCATCTGGAATATGCAGTTCAGTTTTGGGCACCAGTTCTCAAAAAGGATATCGGGGAACTGGAGAAAGTGCAGAGAAGGGCAACCAAACTGATAAGAGGCATGGAGGAGCTCAGCTATGAGGAAAGATTAGAAGAACTGAATTTATTCACTCTTGAGAAGAGGAGAATTAGGGGGTATATGATCAACATGTACAAATATATAAGAGGTCCATACAGTGAACTTGGTGTTGAGTTATTCACTTTACGGTCAACACTGAGGACAAGGGGGCACTCTTTACGTCTAGAGGAAAAGAGATTTCACCTCCAAATACGGAAAGGTTTTTTCACAGTAAGAGCTGTGAAAATGTGGAACAGACTCCCTCCAGAGGTGGTTCTGGACAGCTCAGTAGATTGCTTTAAGAAAGGCCTGGATTCTTTCCTAAATGTACAGAATATAACTGAGTACTAAGATTTGTAGGTAAAGTTGATCCAGGGAACATCCGATTACCTCTCGGGGGATCAGGAAGGAATTTTTTCCCCTGCTGTAGCAAATTGGATCATGCTCTGCTGGGTTTTTTTTTTTTGCCTTCCTCTGGATCAACTGTGGGTATGGAGTTGGGTGTATAGGATTGTACTGTGTTTTTTATTTTGTTTTTTTTATTTTTTGTGGTTGAACTGGATGGACTTGTGTCTTTTTTCAACCTGACTAACTATGTAAACCACTTGTTGGACTGAAACAAACAATATGCTGCAAAGAATGAAAGGAAGCCCAACAGCGTTCTTGTTTTTTACAGATATTTTGTGTTAGAGTATTTGAGAAGTGAAGTCTAAAATGAATTGCTACTGTAGGAGCCCTACATCGACTTTCATACCACTTTCCATTGGTCCTACATCGACTTTCATCCCACTTTCCATTGGTCCTACATCGACTTTCATCCCACTTTCCATTGGTCCTACATCGACTTTCATCCTACTTTCCATTGGTCCTACATCGACTTTCATCCCACTTTCCATTGGTCCTACATCGACTTTCATCCCACTTTCCATTGGTCCTACATCGACTTTCATCCCACTTTCCATTGGTCCTACATCGACTTTCATCTCACTTTCCATTGGTCCTACATCGACTTTCATCCTACTTTCCATTGGTCCTACATCGGTCCTACATCCATCCGACTTTCATGAACAGGATACTACTTTGATCCGACTTTGTGATAGTCTGACTTGTTCTTTGACCAATCAAAACAATTCCAGTGCAAGATAAATTCCTTTTACTGCTGCTGTAATCACATGTCGGATGTCAAAAGTCGGATGTCAAAAGTCGGATGGTAAGGACAAGGATCCTACTTTGGTCCGGCTTCAATGATATTCAATGGGCTGAAGTAGGATCAAAGTCGGACCAAAGTAGTACAGGGAGCATTTTCAAAGTCGGACGACTTGTGTCGGACCAGTTAAGACGGCTCTCATAGGGAATCATTGATTTTCACACGTCATGCGACATGAGCTCCCAATGTCGGAGCGTTTGTCGTACCAGTGTGAACCCGGCCTAAATGGCTCATGATTAATATGGAGGCTTTTTTATTTTGTAATGCATTTCTTACTACTTTTTGTTTAGAGTAGTCCCTTCTAGGTGTACAGTACATCTAGTGCACCTAGAAAAAACAGAGGCGTTGATTTACTAAAAATGGAGGCCCGGATTCTCAGTGGAGATACACAGTCGTATCTCTGCATTGTGCCGTCGTATCTATGCGCCTGATTCTTAGAATCAGTTACGCATAGATTTCCCTTAGATCCAACAGGCGTAAGTCTCTTACGCCGTCGGATCGTAACTGCATTTTTACGCTGACCGCTAGTGGCGCGTACGCTGACTTATGCATCTAAATATGTAAATCAGCAAGATACGCGAATTCACGAATGTACGCCCGGCCGACGCAGTACATTTACGCCGTTTACGTTAGGCTTTTCCCGGCGTATAGTTACCCCTGCTATATGGTGGCATAAGTGCGGCGTAACAATGTTAAGTATGGCCGTCCTTCCCGCGACAAATGTGAAAATTTCGCATCGTTTGCGTAACTCGTCCGTGAATGGGGCTGGACGTAATTTAAGTCCACGTCAAAACCAATACGTCCTTGCGGCGTATTAGGAGCAATGCACACTGGGAGATTTCCACAGACGGTGCATGCACCGTTCGTGAAAAACGTCAATCACGTGGGGTCACAGTAGATTAATATAAAACACGCCCCCCTGTCCCACATTTGAATTAGGTGGGCTTACGCCGGCCGATTTACGCTACGCCGCCGCAACTTACGGAGCAAGTGCTTTGAGAATACAGCACTTGCCTGTCTAAGTTGAGGAGGTGTAACGTAAATCGGATATGTTACGCCGCCGCAAAGATACGCCGCTGGACGAGAATCTGACCCGGAGAGTGCAATGGCTTTTTTTTTTTTCACCCTCCAGGTTTAGTAAATTAACCCCACAGTATATTATATTGCTAAGTAAACACATTTCATTGACATGGATTTATTCTTCGAAAAGCTGTTGATCCCCACGTCAGCGCTGACACGGTGATCACAGGGCTTTGTTTTTTCAACAAAGTAATGTCATTGACATGGTGTTGTTAATTAACTACTAATCCCTATAGGCTAAACCAGAAAAGATGTACAATGACTCTAAGGACCACATTAGCAATCATGTCTCTGTCAGTAACCTCCACCATCTACTGTATAGGCAACCACCTGCTCTTATAGCATAACTCCCTTGGGTGGCCAAAATGCTGCAAAATGTCACTCGCGGTGACAGAGCTGTCATGGATTGACACCTCACTGGTTAAGCCACAAGGAGCGATGCTGTGGAAGAATATGAGTACTTACCTAGTGAGCCTGATGCTGCTGAATTCCCATAAAAGATCTGATCATTAGTGCAACATGGAAATTATACTGATGTTTGGAGGTACACAAAGCAGAACTCTTACCAGAAATAGCAATAGAAAACTGAGTAGTCCTTTAACCACTTCAGCCCCGGAAGAATTGGCTGCCCAAATGGCCATTTTTACGATATGGCACTGCGTGGTTTTAACTGACAATTGCGCGGTTGTGCAACGTTGCACCCAAACAAAATTTATGTCCTTTTTTTCTCCCACAAATAGAGCTTTCTTTTGGTGGCATTTGATCACCTCTGTGGTTTTTATTTTTTGCGCTATAAACAAAAATAGAGCCACAATTTTGAAAAAAAGCAATATTTTTTACTTTTGCTATAATAAATATCCCCCAAAAATATATATAAAACATTTTTTTCCTCAGTTTAGGCCGATACGTATTCTTCTACATATTTTTGGTAAAAAAATCGTAATAAGCGTATATTGATTGGTTTGCGCAAAAGTTATAGCGTCTACAAAATAAGGGATAGTTTTATTGCATTTATTTATTTGTTTTACTAGTAATGGCGGCGATCTGCGATTTTTATTGTGACTGTGATATTGCGATGGACACTACTGACACTATTTTGGGACCATTGTCATTTATACAGCGAAAAGTGCTATAAAAATGCACTGATTACTGTGTAAATGACACTGGCAAGGAAGGGGATAACCACTAGGGGGCGAGGAAGGGGTTACAGCGGTTGTAAACCCGCATATACATTATTATTTTTTTTACACCTACAAGGCAAAAGCCATAATGAGCTAGTATGCACCGCATATTAGCTCATTATGAAATACTTACCTCGGAACGAGGTGTAGGGAACTTACCTGGTCCACGCCGAGCGTGTCTTCCGGGTATCGCCGCCCCAGCGCTGTGATTGGCTGGAGCGGCAATGACGTCACTCCCGCGCATGCGCGCGGGAGGTTTCATTCCGGCAAGGGCCGGCGGCGGCCGGCCCCCTCAGCCGAGGGTCCCCCTGCGCATGTGCCGCTGCAATCAGCGGCGCATTGCGAGGGGAATATCTCCTAAACCGTACAGGTTTAGGAGATATTCTTTATACCTACAGGTAAGCCTTATTATAGGCTTACCTGTAGGCAAAAGTCAAAAATGTGGGTTTACAACCACTTTAAGTGTGTCCTAGAGAGTGATTCTAACTGTGAGGGGGCTGAAATGTCCCCTACCGACATCCTTTTGGTCTAAAACTCCCAAGATCATATGTGCCCCTCCTCTCCAGTACCTTTTCAGTGTGTGTATGTGTATTATGTGTTTATGTATACTATGTGTGTATACTGTGTATGTATACTGTGTGGCCCCATAATCTATTGCCTGGGGACCCCATAGTCTATTGCCTGGGGCCCCATAATCTCCTATTGCCTGGGGGGCCCCTGAGTTGTCAGTCCGCCCCTGCTAGAGAGTGATTCTAACAGTGGGGGGGGGGGGGCTGGGCTACCAGTGAAACGACAGTGATCACTGCTCCCGATGACAGAGTTCAGTAGATCACTGTCCTGTCACTAGGCAGAACAGGGAAATGCCTTGTTTATAATCGTGGGACACTGGCAGAGATCGAGTCTGCGGGTCCCGTAGGCACGGTCATGCTAGGCGGCAAATTTAAAGCAATGTACCTGTACGTAGGCTCTTATGCCACGCATATCTTAGGCTGCATTCTTTGCGACGTCATTTGCTGCAATGCACGTCGGGAAAGTTTCCCGACGGAGCATGCGCTCTACGCTCGGCGCGGGAGCGCGCCTAATTTAAATGATTCCCGCCCCCTACGGGATCATTTACATTGGGCGCCCTTACGCAGGGCAAGTTTACACAGCGCACACGCAATTTACGGAGCTACTGCTCCGTGAATCGTGGGCAGCGCAGTAAATTTGCGGGGGCGCAGGGCAAAAACGCTGCCCTGCGCCTCCGCAAATAAGGGGCAAATCTACCTGAATCCGGGCCACTGTTGTTTTTCAGTTCACCTAAGTGCTGCCTCTTGCAAATTAAACACTCAACGCGTATTTTAACCTTTTTTAAAAAAAAAATGCATATGTTTCTCCTCAGGTTTAAATATTTCATGGATTAAGCACTTTACCATTTTAAAAGTAGGAATTATTTCACGAGGCCTCATGCTGCAGAAAAAAAGCTGTTTATTAGGGCCGAGACGTTGGCTGTAGGAAAGTATTGATATGGATTTTTCAATGAAGGCAGAACTGAATAATACATTTTACATTAGTGAAGAACTTCAGCGGCCATCATATGCTAACAACATTTGATCAGCATTGGCATGAAATAGATTGGAGCTGGTAGGTTATAATATAAAAATAAAAAATGAAATTCCATAAATTTTCATGACATCGGCATACATTAAATCTGCAGTTCTGCAGTTCATAGAACATGTTTTTTTTTTGTTTGTTTTTTAGCTATTTTATGTTTCCTTCTTTTTCTTTCTCCAAAATAAAACTCAATGGGGGGAAAATGGATCAGAATGGCCAAGATTCAGTAAGCAATTGCGCCTGCGTAATTGCGCCTGCGTAACCAGGAACCCCCCTGTGAGGGGGGTCCCTGGTGGAATATCGGCTAGCCCTTAGATTCCACGCCCTGGGGGATCCTGTGTCGCCTGCTCGCCTGTGGGCTCACATCAGTACAATTGTGACAAGGAGGTCCAGCTGTTTGTTTCCATTCTAGTTTCCAAACTAGGGCAGATTAACTGACCAACAAGGACCAGTTTTGGCAGTTTAGTAAACCCAAATTTACCAAATTCCACTACTCTGTAATAAATAATAAATACAATGGACACCTCCACTATTTCTAGCCTTACATATCAGCATTTATGTCACATATAGAAAAATTTGAAAAATTGCTGAACTTCTACTTTAACCGCCCTGGCGGTATTCCCAAGTCTGGCTCGGGGTGGAATTTTTAGGACCAAAAGCGGTAACCCTGAGCCAGACTCGGGATCACCTCGCAGAGTCCACAGGCACAAGTTACTTACCTTGTCCCTGGATCCTGCGATGCCGCCGCACTGTGTGATCGAGCGGTGTCTTCTCGCTGGATTCACAGTGTCCCTGTGTACCGCTGAGCTCCGTTCCCTGCGACGTTACGACGCACGGGGGCGGAGATCGGCGCCAAATTTAAAAAAGTAAATACACACAATACATACAGTATACTGTAATCTTATAGATTCCAGTACTGTATGTAAACAATACACACACCCCTTGTTTTATATCTTTATGTTTGAAGCCTGAAATGTGGCAAAAGTTTGCAAAGTTCAAGGGGGCCAAATACTTTCGCAAGGCACTGTACACACCCCTTTGTTCCTAGTGGTCTGCCCGGTGTCCTGCATGCACTTTTATAAAATAAAAACGGTTCTTTCTGCCTGGAAACTGGAGATTGTCCATAGCAACCAAAAGTGTCCCTTTATGTCAAAAGTGGTTTTAGAACAGCTAGAAAACAGCGATAATAAATTAGAATCACTTGCAGAATTGAGCGATAGTGATTTGGGGGGAAATTCGTTATCAAAAAATTTAAAGTAATCATTTTTATTATTATTATATTATTTGTTATAATTATTTATATTTATTGTATTATAATAATTGTATTATAATTTATGATTTTGTGTTTCAAATTTTATTATACCTGGGATGTCTACTACACTCTTGTTTGGACAGATTTAAGTGAGTTATTTCTAAGAATTGCAGGCCTACAGTATAAAACGCCAAATTTCCATGCAAAATAATGGTACCGCTTTCAGCACCTAAAATCTGAATTGATCATACCGCCAGGGAGGTTAAGGGCACGTGCATATGTCAAACCCATATTTGATTAAAGTTTACAGAGGGTAATTATGGGCATGTGTAGATAGGCTTTATTCATAAAGGCCGTATTTTGCTTCTGAACTGTGCGCTTGGGGAAGAGGTGGTGGTCCATATTTGACCTCCTTTAGAGAAGGAACGGATCTCAGTGGGACCTGTTGCCTTCCTAAAAATGCTACGCAAAACTGTTCAAACCTTGCCTCCTATACAAGCCTGGCTTAATCAGCCTACCAGACTCCTTCTATATACTAAATATAACTTTTGGGTGGACTGACCCTTTACATTTCACACCAGCCCAGTAACCTTCTGCAATTTCTCAGTTTCTTTAACAGCAGCAATGACTTCATTTGTCTCTTTTATCCCATATCTTTACCAATTTCTGCTCTTCTCAAGAAAAAGCTAAACCTAGTGAAGAATTTATATAATGCATGTCCTTACCTTTGCCTTCTTGCAGGAATTTTAATAAAAGCGCCTGAGTCTCAAGGTGATTTTTATTATTAAAAGGAAGGCCTGCTTGTTAGTGACTTTTCAGAATGAAATATCTTTGAATAAGCTGCAAGTCTCCCAGATGAGACGCGGTACCTTGGTGTATGCCAAGTAAGTAGAATGGGGCAACCTAGCTGCCCTCTCCATCACAATAATTTCATCCCTTCAGAGTAAGTACTCTAAACAATTCTATGTCTGCAAAAGGAGAGATGGAAACACTATGTAATCAGATCAGCATAAAAATGCAAACTAGGGGCCAGATCCAGAGAGAATTGGATCCGCGCAGCGTATCAGAGATACGATACGCCGCCGTACCTTACCTGGCGGAATTTCGAATCCTCAACGATTTCGCGCCGTGAGTTACGGCGGCGTAGTGTATTTCTGGCGGCGGAATTCAAATTGGCGATCAGGTGGCGGGTTTCATTTAAATGAAGCGCGTCCCGCGCCGAATGAACTGCGCATGCGTCGTCCAGAAATTTCCCGCCGTGCTTTGCGCGAAATGACATCGCAACGACGTAATTTTTTTGAACTTAGAGGTGAGTTACGTCCATCCCTATTCACGGACGACTTACGCAAAAAAAAAAATTCAAATTTCGACGCGGGAACGACGGCCATACTTAACATGGCAAGTCTATCTATACACCGCAAAATACCAGCTTTAACTATACGGCGGAAAATGCCGACTACAGACGGCGTTGAAAATGCGACGGCCGCGCGTACGTTCGTGGATCGTCGTAAATCGCTAATTTGCATACCCGACACGGAAAACGACGCAAACTCCACCCAGCGGGCGCCGAAGTATTGCATCTAAGATCCGAAGGCGTACGAAGCCGTACGCCTGTCGGATCTTACCCAAATGCCGTCGTATCTTGATTTGAGGATTCAAACTAAAGATACGACGCGGGAAATTTGAAAGTACGCCGGCGTATCAGTAGATACGCCGGCGTACTTGCTCTGTGAATCTGGCCCTAGATGTAAACTAGTTAAAGGCTTCAGAACTGATATGAGATTGGAAAAGAATAGAGCCCTCAGAATTCACACGTGTGACCTTAGCGCTCATATATGCACACCAACTGCCGACAACCATTTTGTGAGTTGCACAATTCATGGCAGTCATTTTACGGCAGCAGGTCGGCTCCCCTGCGCGAGAGCGCGTAGCTATACGTCGGCTCTTGCGCAGGCCACTAGGGCGCGATCGCCGCCGGGCACACGTGATCGCCGCCGGGCACACGCGATTGTTCGTTACAGAGCGGGGACCAGGAGCTGTGTGTGTAAATACACAGCTCCTGGTCCTGTCAGGGAGAGAAATGCTGATCTTCTGTTCATACAATGTATGAACAGAAGATCAGTCATTTCCCCTAGTGAGGCCACCCCCCCTACAGTTAGAACACACCCAGGGAACTTACTTAACCCCTTCCCCACCCCCTAGTGTTAACCCCTTCACTGCCAGTGGCATTTTTATAGTAATTCAATGCATTTTTATAGCACTGATCGCTATAAAAATGCCAATGGTCCCAAAAATTTGTCAAAAGTGTCCGAAGTGTCCGCCATAATGTCGCAGTACCGAAAAAAAATCGCTGATCGCCGCCATAACTAGTAAAAAAAATATTAATAAAAATGCCATTAAAATACCCCCTATTTTGTAAACGCTATAACTTTTGCGCAAGCCAATCAATAAACGCTTATTGTGATTTAGAATATGTATCGGCCTAAGCTGAGGAACAAAAAATGATTTTTTATATATTTTTGGGGGATATTTATAGCAAAAAGTTAAAAATATTCATTTTTTTCAAAATTGTTGCTCTATATTTGTTTATAGCGCAAGAACTAAAAACCGCAGAGGTGATCAAATACCACCAAAAGAAAGCTCTATTTGTGGGGAAAAAAGGACGCCAATTTTGTTTGGGAGCCACGTCGCACGACCGCGCAATTGTCAGTTAAAGCGACGCAGTGCCAAATCGCAAAAAGTGCTCTGGTCTTTGACCAGCAATATGGGGTTAAGTAGTTAAACAATGTCGTTTTTCAGGTTGTAAAAAATGATCGTGTGTGGGCTAAAACGACGTTAAAAACCCGCGCATGCTCAGAAGACGGGAGCGCTCGTTCTGGTAAAACTACTGTTCGTAATGGAGTAAGCACATTCATCACGATGTAACAGACAGAAAAGCGCGAATCGTCTTTTACTAACACAAAATCAGCTAAAGGGTGACGTCATCCGAATGGAACTTCCCCTTTATAGTGCCGTCGTACGTGATGTATGTCACCGCGCTTTGCTAGAGCATTTTTTTTAAACGACCGTGTGTGGGCAACGTCGTTTTAATGATAAAGTTGGAAAAAACATTGTTTTTTCTACATGCCGAAAAACTTTGTTTTTTACATGCCGAAAAATGATTGTGTGTACGTGGCATTATAGTTTTAAATACCGTACTTCATTTTCCATATTTTTGATATAGTATTAAATATAGAGATATATAGACTAGCCACTAGACTGTATCGTTGTGTCACTGATCCCCCAAAAAGTGTCAGTAAGCGTTCAATTTGTTTGCCGCAATATCATAGTACCACTACAAGTGGCTGATCGCCACCATTACTAGTAGAAAAAAAAAATTCCATAAATCTATCCCATAGTTTGTAGATGCTATAACTTTTGCCAAAACCAATCAATATATGCTTTTTGAGTTTTTTTCCTTTTTTTTTTTTTACCAAAAACATGTAGCAGAATACATATTGGCCTAAATTGATGAAGAAATTCGATTTTTTTTATTTTTATTGAGTATGTTTTATAGCAGAAAGTAAAAAATATAGTTTATTTTTTCAAAATTTCTGTTCTTTTTTTGTTTATAGCGCAACAAATAAAAACCGCAGAGGCGATCAAATACCACCAAAAAAAAGCTCTATTTGTGGGAAAAAAGGGCATCAGTTTTATTTGTGTACAGCATCCCACGACCACGCAATTGTCAGTTAAAATATCGCAGTGCCATATCGCAAAAATGGCTTAATCATGAAGGGGGGGAAATCTTCCGTGGGGGGGCAAGTGGTTAAAGTACATGTAAGGTTCAGGAGTTGAGGTGAGTCTCCAGTGGGGACACGGACAGTGATACAGCCTGGCGGAAGTTCTAACCGGTCTACATTTTATCCCCAAAATATTATAATAATAAAAAATAAAGGGCCAGATTCACAGAAAAAGTACGCCGGAGTATCTGCTGATACTCCGGCGTACTTTCAAATTTGCCGCGCCGTATCTTTATTTTGAATTCTCAAACAGATACGACGGCATTTGGCTAAGATCTGACAGGCGTACGGCTTCGTACGCCTTCGGATATTAGGATGCAATACTTTGGCGCCTGCTGGGTGGAGTTAGCATCGTTTTCCGCGTCGGGTATGCTAATTAGCTGTTTACGGCGATCCACGAAGGTACGCGCAGTTGTCGCATTTCTCTTACATCGTCGCTAGTCGGCTTTTCCCGTCGTAAAGTTGCGAGTGTTATTTCAATGGCTTATATTTAGACTAGCCATGTTAAAGTATGGCCGTCGTTCCAGCGTCGAATTTGAATTTTTTTTTTTTTGCGTAAGTCGTCCGGAAATAGGAAAGGACGTAACGCACGTCGCCGTTCAAAAAATTACGACGGTGCGACGTCATTTCGCGCAAAGCACGGCGGGAAATTTCAAAACGGAGCATGCGCAGTACGTTCGGCGCGGGAACGCGCCCAAATTAAATGATACACGCCCCATTTGAATTAGGCGGGCTTGCGCCGGACGGCTTTACGCTACGCCGCCGCAAGTTTACAGGCAAGTGCTTTGTGAATCAAGCACTTGCGCTGAAAACTTGCAGCGGTGTAACGTAAATGGGATACGTTACGCCGCCGGATTTGTACATGAATCTGGCCCAAAATATTTAATTTTACATACACTTTAGGAGGTCTATTTTTAATTGTTTTCACAAAAATTCACACAATGTTTACCCAAATTTTCTAATAGGATTCAATTGGGGTTCTGGATGAAAGCTATGTGTGGAAACATTTATAAAAAAAACAACAATACGGCTTGCTACAGTTTACAGTTATATTCAAATATTTATTCTAACCAGCATCAGGTAGCCAATTACAATCAGGCACCATTCATGACTTAATTCTCCCTTTCATTGTCATCATCTATCAGTCCTGTAAAACACAATTCTGTATGGGATCAATGTAAAAAAATAAAATAAAAAAAAAAAAAAAAAATTTTAACTCGCTAACAGATACTTGGCAAACCACAGAAAAGGATGCAGTCAAACCACTGACTATGCTGCCGCGACTATATCCTGCAACCACAAATTGAACTGGTCTAACCACAACACACAGATCAGAAAGGAGAAGTTCTTCCTCAAACATAGGTGCAATGGAAGCCAGATTTATACAAGACAACGCATCTCGGCTATTTGTCAAATTAACACATTGCTGGAACTCCAAAGATTTCCCGCTATGGTTCCTGAAGGCAAGAAATGTTCTCCATTAACGTGTGTTCTTTGTACTCGGGGAAGAGGGATTTGTCTTCACACTCCTCAGAAGTCCTGGCTAACCCTGAGAAAGTGAAGCCTTCTACATCTGTGAAGTTGGATACGTTCAGATCCCCTGGAAGTGACTTTACCACCCTAAGGGGCAGATCAACAAAGATAAGATACGCTACGCCACCGTAACTTACTTGGCTTTGGTTTGAATCCTCAACGAATTTGCGCCATAAGTTACGGCGGCGTAGTGTATCTCTCGCGGCGTAAGGGCGCGGAATTCAAATGCGGCGGGTAGGGGGCGTGTTTCATTTAAATGAAGCGCGTCCCCACGCTGAACGAACTGCGCGTGCGCCGTCCCTAAAATTTCCCGCTGTGCATTGTGCTAAATGACGTCGCAAGGACGTCATTGGTTTTGACATGAACGTAAATGGCGTCCAGCCCCATTCACGGACGACTTACGCAAACGACGTAAAATTTTCAAAATGATACGCGGGAATGACGGCCATACTTAACATTGAGTACGCCACCATATAGCATGCGACGGCCGCGCGTACGTTTGTGGATCGTCGGAAATAGCTCATTTGCATACTCAACACGGATTACCGTATTTGCCGGCGTATAAGACGACTGGGCGTATAAGACGACCCCCTAATTTTCCAGCTAAAATTTTGGTTTTGGTATATACTCACTGTATAAGACCATGCCTCACTGTGCCATCTATATATGCCTCACTGTGCCATCTATACATGCCTCACTCTGCCATCTGGAACATGCCTCACTGTGCCATCTGTAACATGCTTCACTGTGCCATCTATACATGCCTCATTGTGCCATCTGTAACATGCCTCACTGTGCCATTTGTAACATGCCTCACTGTGCCATCTGTAACATGCCTCACTGTGCCATCTGTAACATGCCTCACTGTGCCATCTGTAACATGCCTCACTGTGCCATCTGTAAAATGCCTCACTGTGCCATCTGTAACATGCCTCACTGTGCCATCTGTAACATGCCTCACTGTAACACGCCTCACTGTGCCATCTGTAACATGCCTCACTGTGCCATCTGTAACATGCCTCACTGTGCCATCTATACATGCCTCACTGTGCCATCTGTAACATGCCTCGACGATCTCCCTACCTTCTCCTGTTTGCAGAGATGTCAGACGGCGGCCATCCATTATTCAAAAGCCGCGCCTCCTCCTCAGGCTGTTCCGTGATAGGCGGAACAGTAATTTTTCCAGCAGAGCCTCTGTTCAGTGTTCTGCCTATCACGGATGTCCTCTCGTCCGAGGCCGAGGATGAGAAGGCATCCGTGATAGGCTGAACACTAAACAGAGGCTCTGCTGGGAAAATTAGTGTTCCGCCTATCACGGAACAGTCAGAGGAGGAGGCGCGCTTTTTTAATAATGGATGGCCGACGTCTGACACAGGTACCTGGCGTAGAAGACGCTCCCCGACTTTTGGGGCATGATTTTATATGCAAAAAGTCGTCTTATACGCCGGAAAATATCACTCACAGGGCCAGATTCAGAAAGGAGATACCACGGCGTATCTCCGGATACGCCGTCGTATCTCTGAGTGTGCGGCGTCGTATCTATGCGACTGATTCATAGAATCAGGTTACGCATAGATTTCCCTAAGATCCGACCGGCGTAAGTGTCTTACACCGTCGTATCTTAGGCTGCATATTTACGCTGGCCGCTAGGTGGCGCTTCCGTATAGTTACGCGATGAATATGCTAATTAGGTAGATACGCCGAATTCAGAAACGTACGTTCGGCCGGCGCATTTTTTTACGTCGTTTACGTTAGGCTTTTTCCGGCGTAAAGTTTCCCCTGCTATATGAGGCGTAGCCAATGTTAACTATGGACGTCGAGTCTTGAAAATTTTACGTTGTTTGCGTAAGACGTTCGCGAATAGGGCTGTACGTAAGTTACGTTCACGTCTAAAGCAATGACGATTCGCGGCGTAATTTCGAGCATGCTCACTGGGATTTTTTCACGAACGGCATGCGCCGTTCGAAAAATACATCGAGTGCGCGGGGTCACCATTCATTTAAATAAAACACGCCCACATCATCCCCATTTGAATTAGGCGGGCTTACGCCGGACAACATGCGTTGCGCCGCCGTAACTAAGGGCGCAAGTTCTTTCTGAATACGGAACTTGTGCCCTAATTTACGGCGGCGTAACGTATCTGAGATAGGTTACGCCCCACCTAAAGATACTTCAAAGTATTTGAATCCGGCCCATTGTGTTTATTCATAATCTAAGAGAGTGCTGACCATGGGCATCCGCTGAATTTTTTTCAGGGAGGGGCGCTTCGGCAGCGGCGATACACAGTCGCATTCAAACCATTTCTTCAAATGCTAGTGGGAGTTAAAAGCGCCCCGCTAGCGGCCGAATAGCGCAGCTAAAACGATGGTAAAGCACCACTTTACCGGTAACGCGGTCAACTGGCAGTGTGAAATAGCTCTTGAGATAATTCAGCTTCACTCCATGCCCATATAAATATAGCCTAGAGAATGTACTGAACCCCCTTCAGCACAGATGGACCCCACCTTCAGCACAGACCCCCCCTTTAGCACAGACCCCTCCATTCAGCACAAATGGATCCCCCTTCAGCACAGACACCCCCCCATTCCTGACAGACCCCTCCATTTAGCACAGACGGAACCCCTTTAAGCACAAACCTCCTTCAGCACATACCCCCCTTCAGTACAGACCCCCCTTCAGCACAGATGGACCCCCCATTCAGCACAAACCCCCATCCCATTCAGTACCTCAGATCAGCCATCAGCGCAGCACAGGCACAGCAGGTTCCCTCCCCCTGTGTACACATAAACACTGGAGGGGAGGCAGCTTCACTCTGCTGGCTGTGCCTGTGTGACATCCAACCCGGGACCGCTCAGACAGCCCGTGGCCGCAAAACTCTTCCAACACCTTCTCGATTTTCCAGGGGGGGTCATTTGCCCCCCCTTGCCCTATGGAGCGGACGCCCATGGTGCTGACATTAGCAGTGTGCAGCTGTTCCTATTTTATTGTCCAGTCAACAGGATGAGGCTGTGTTCTTGACCAACCTGCGCTATAGCTGCAGTGGAGGCCGAGGATCTGACTACACTGGCTGGTAGAAGTGTCTACATGATAAAATATCTGCACATAATTACAAATCCTCTAGCAGGCAAAACCAGTTCCCTTTACATGTATTTCCTCTGTAGATTTAGCTGATGGTTGGAGTTCAGCTTTCATGTTGCATACAGATTTACTTTAAGGAGACTTGTGATCTAGTTAATGGCAAGCGCAATATAAAGGAAGATGACATGAAACAGATAGGTTTTCTGGTTTGGAGCGGTGGATACATATGAAAGCAGCTTCCGCTCAATTAGTCACCATCTGTGCTTTTCACATCGCTCCGCTACCGGATTGGTTCCCTAAACTCCTGGGAAGATCAGCCGCGATTTCTTTTTCCCAGTAGGCCGGTCCTTCCACAAGAGACTCTCAGGTGACGTCCAGCTGGAATAAAAGTGGGTCATTGTTACGCTGTTCCCTTTACCAGCGATCATTATCCAGTTGGCACCATTTTTACTTCCTGCAGATGTCAAAAGCAAGTTTGGAGAGGTCGGTTATACAATTGCCCTGATTTCTTCAGTCTCATAGATATGGAAAAATTACCAAACACGTCAGTTTTATATCCAGAGAAGATTTGCTCCCAGATGGATAGATCTACGGTAGATGCATCTTTTAGATTGTAAGCTCTCATGAACCTTCCTCTATTGGATTGGATTGTATCTGTACTGTCTTTCTTAATTTTGTTGGCACTAAATAAATCCTGTACAATAATAATAAAAAAAAAAAATATTATAAATGATATTGGGGCAGATCCACAGAGCAAGTACGCCAGCGTATCTACTGATACTCCGGCGTACTTTCAAATTTCCTGCGTCGTATCTTTAGTTTGAATCCTCAAACCAAGATACGACGGCTTCTGGGTTCGATCCGACAGGCGTATGGCTTTGTACGCCTTTCGGATCGTAGGTGCAATATTTCGGCGCCCGCTGGGTGGAGTTTGCGTCATTTTCCACGTTGGGTATGCAAATTAGCGATTTACGACGATCCACGAACGTACGCGCGGCCGTCGCATTTTCTAACGTCGTCTATAGTCGGCTTTTTCCGGCGTATAGTTAAAGCTGGTATTTTGCGGCGTATAGATAGACTTGCCATGTTAAATGGCCATCGTTCCCGCGTCTAAATTGGATTTTTTTTTTGCGTAAATCGTCCGTGAATAGGGATGGACGTAACTCACGTCTAAGTTCAAAAAATGACGTCGTTGCGACGTCATTTCGCGCAAAGCACGGCGGGAAATTTCTGGAGGACGCATGCGCAGTTCATTCAGCGCAGGGACGCGCTTCATTTAAATGAAACCCGCCCCCTACCCGCCGATTTGAATTCCGCCGCCAGAAATACACTACGGCGCAAACTCGCTGAGGATTCGAATATACGCCAGGTAAGGTACGGTGGCGTAGTGTATATCTGATACGCTGCGCCTGTGTAAATGTATGTGGATCTGGCCCATTGTCTTTGACGATGGGTGCATGAAAACTATTATGCTGTTATTTTTTGGATGCCCAGTGTGCCAACATACATTCACAAACTTTGGTAATTCAAGCCCAGCATTTACAGAAACTAAAGCTGATTTTACCATTCTAAAGGCAGAGAATACAAAAAATAAAGCTGTGCTCTAGAGCAGGGGTCTCCAAACCGCGGCCAGAGGGCCAGATGTGGCCTTTATGCGGCCCTTGGGGCACTATTCCTCCAACTAATATGAGGCACTATTCCTTCCACTGACACCAACAAGGGGGCACTATTTCTTCTACTGATATCAATGATGGGATACTATTCCTTCTACTATTCCTACTCCTCCTACTGACCACCAACCCTGAGGCCATATTTATTCTCACTGGTGCTGGGCCCGGAACATTTTCTGCCCCTGCTGGCCACAATCCGGCCCTCCTAAAGTCTGAAGGACAATAAACTGGCCCTTTTTTTGAAAAGTTTGGAGACCCTTGCTCTAGAGCAGGGATCCTCAAACTGCGGCCCTCCAGCTGTTGCGGAACTACAAATCCCATGAGGCATTGCAAAACTCCGACATTCACAGACATGACTAGGCATGATGGGAATTGTAGTTCCTGAACACCTGGAGGGCCGTAGTTTGAAGACCCATGCTCTAGAGGATCCCAACTGGTAAAATGGATAAAAAAAAATTTGTGATATATTAAACCAGTATATGTGAATAATAAAGTGACTTATATCTGATAAAGATCGAAACTGATTGATTAGTCACCATTAGGGATGAGCCGAACACCCCCCTGTTAGGTTCGCACCTGAACCTGCGAACACACAAAATGTTCGTGTGAACTTTAGAACCCTGTTAAAGTCTATGGGACTCGAACATTTGAAATCTAAAGTGCTAATTTTAAAGGCTAATTTGCAATTAATTGTCCTAAAAAGTGTTGGGGGACCTGGGTCCTTTCCCAGGGGACATGTATCAATGCAAAAAAAAGTTTTAAAAACAGACGTTTTTTCGGGAGCAGTGAATTTAAAAATGCTAAAAGTGAAACAATAAAAGTGAAATATTCCTTTAAATTTCATACCTAGGGGGGGGGGGTGTAAAGTAAGCATGTGAAATAGCGCATGTTTCCCATACATAGAACTGCCCCTGCACAAAGTGTCATTTCTGAAAGAAAAAAGTCCCCAGTGACATAGCAGAGGGTGCGTCAGAGGGGGCGGGGTCATGTGACGGGTGGCCCCGCCTTCCCTATATAAGAAATGTCAAAGCTCCAGGCGCGTCATTCGCTGGGCTGTGTCCAGCGTAGAGAGGAGGGTGGCGTGGCTGCGCTCTGGATGGATGGATCTTCTCATCGCTGGACCGGAGATCACCTGCCCGTCGCTGAATACAGACAATGTTGGAGCAGGGAGATGGGACCGAGTAGATTACCACCGCTGGATTTTGTTCTTATTAAAGCGGAGTTCCGGCCACAATTTCACTTTTTAAATATAAATACCCCTGTTATTACAAGCTTAATGTATTCTAGTAAAGTTAGTCTGTAAACTAAGGTCCATTTTGTTAGGCTGTTACAACATTTAGACACTTTATAAAATAGAAATTGACTGGGGCCATCTTAAGTGTGGGCATCATGAAGCCAGACTGTATGACTTCCTGGATTTCAGCCTTGCAAATCTCACACATGCTCAGTGCTGCACAAGCAGTGTCAGATCAGGTTTCAGCACCTGTGCTGTCCAAGTCACATGATTCTTTGAGACTGGGGAGTGCACAGACTCCTGGAAATTTACACCCACTACATTCCCAGGAGTCTGTGCGGTGTAGGTTAGGAAGCATTAAGCACCTAGGTGCAGGAAGTGGGAAGATTAACTATTCTGCCTAGCAACAACACTTTGAAGGCATCTAAAAAAAATAATAATAATTTCGTAAAGGACTAATGACATTTTTTTAAAACTACTGATGTAATGTTATATTTATGGGTGGAACTCCACTTTAATAAAGGACTTTTTTCTACGGTGTGTGTGTTTTTTCCAACTATTTACACTTCCTTTGTGAAATGGTAGGGGTACAATGTACCCCATTACCAATTCACACGGGGGGGGAGGATCTGGGGGTCCCCTTTGTTAAAGGGGTCTTCCAGATTCTGATAAGCCCCCCGCCTGCAGACCCCCACAACCACCAGCAAGGGTTGTGGGGATGAGGCCCTTGACCCCATCAACATGGGGACATTCTCCCCATGTTGAGGGCATGTGGCCTGGCACGGTTCAGGAGAGGGGGGGCCGCACTCTGTCCCCCCCTCTTTTCTGCGGCCGGCCAGGTTAACGTGCTCGGATAAGGGGTCTGGTGTGAATTTTTGGGGGAGCTCCACGCCATTTTTTTAAAAAATTTGGGGTGGAGTTCCCCTTAAAATCCACACCAGACCTGAAGGGTCTGGAATGGATATTTGGGGGGAACCCCACATAATTTTTTTTAAATTGACGGCGGGGTTCCCCTTAATATCCATTCCAGACCTGAAGGGCCTGGTAATGGAATTTGGGGGGACCCCCACGCATTTTTTTTTATTTTTTATGAATGAATCCTCTCTGAATTGCCGGAGCCGACAATTCATTATAGCTACAAGTCAGTTTTAAATGCCTTTTTTTCTTTCAGAAATGACACTTTGTGCAGGGACAGGTCTATGTACGGGAAACATGTGCTATTTCACATGCTAACTTTACACCCCCCCTAGGTACGAAATTTAAAGGAATATTTCACTTTTATTGTTTCACTTTTAGCATTATTAAATTCACTGCTCCCGAAAAAACGGCCGTTTTTAAAACTTTTTTTTGCATTGATACATGTCCCCTGGGACAGGTCCCAGGTCCCCAAACACTTTTTAGGACAATAAATTGCATATTAGCCTTTAAAATTAGCACTTTAGATTTCATATGTTCGAGTCCCTTAGACTTTAATAGGGTTCTAAAGTTCACACAAACATTTGGTGTGTTTGCAAGTTCTGGTGCGAACCGAACAGGGGGGTGTTCGGCTCATCCCTAGTGGACAGCCTTTCCAGAAGAGTTCAAGCTGTTATAGCTGCAAAGGGTGGGACAACTCAATAGTGAACCCTACGGACTAAGACTGGGATGCCATTCGTGTAGGTACAGGTACTCCCCCCTTCCAAGTCACTCCTTGTCTTCACCCCCTAGCCATCTCTGAACATCGTCGCTTGGTTTTACCCCCTATCAATCTCCCAGTACCGCCCCTTTTAGAGACTACAGAACCAAGAATAATTTTGTGGTGCTAAATAATTTGTATGGAATTTGTTAATGATGAGAAGAAAAGCAGTAAAATAGATCCCCTGCAGCCAGTAACAATAGATCCCCCACAACAAATTTTCCCCGGCAACCATAGCTTTCCCAGCTCTCTCAATAGACCCTCCAGCAGTCATCAACAATAGACCTCTCCCACAAGAGTAGATCCCTCCCAGCAACAATCGACTCTTCAACAACATAAGACCCCTCTCACCCCAGCGAAAAAATTAACCCCCCCCCCCCCCACCACCACCACCACCAACAATATACCTCCCCAGCAACAATAGATACCCCAAAGCAAAAATTGATCCTCCAGTGGGCAGCACCCCTTGCCATTAAATACATTCTGTGTTGGAGGTTCCCCTGTGTTCCTATTGAAAAAAGCCTTGGTTGCAGGAACAGGGAACATAAGGATCTGGGTCCCGTAGGGTGACTGCCCCTTCAGAAGACGGGCAGTTGGTAGCTATGGATTTTTTTCCTAACTGCTAGGAATGCTCAGGCACAGTGTAGCCACTAGCAGGAACTGTAAAGAATTTATGTATATCTTTATAAACTTTTTCTTCTTTGTAACAGTTTGGAGGGCAGCCAAATACTGATTATTCCAGGCATCCCTTTTTCAAGAGACAATTCCCTGTATGAAACAATAATGAAATGCCTATTGATGCTGCTGTTGGATGGGATTAAACAGTACAGCTGGCAAGTAGCTGAACACCAGAGACATCAGATTGTGTGGCTGTGCGGCCCGATGGTTTTCGACAATAGGGAAATCTCCAAAACATTTCAATTATGTGATCATCAATCCAAACTAAACTGTGGATAAGGGCCTCTGTATGTACTGGAGTCCAAATGGGAAGCTTGGCCCTCAACCCTGAAACCTGCTTCTGGATGCTGTGAACCAATACACAATACTTACAGTATGAGTTGGAATAAACGTTCAGATAGAGCAGGGATATGCAATCAGCGGACCTCCAGCTGTTGCAGAACTACAAGTCCCATGAGGCATAGCAAGAGTCTGACAGCCACAAGCATGACACCCAGAGGCAACAGCCGGAGGTCCGCTAATTGTATATCCCTGAGATAGAGCATTAGTATTACCTGGTCTGTTTACCTGCTGTGGCAACTACAAGGGGCTGCTACTCCATACCTCCCAACCGTCCCGGATTTCGCGGCAATGTCCCGCGATTCGTGGTAAATCCCACGTTCCCGCGATCAGCGCTATTGTCCGCTGTAAATCCCGACCCCCCCTGCTCAACAACTTTGATCCGGCCCCCCGCTCAACAACTTTGGTGATCCGTGGACTCCCCCACCGCGCAACAAATTCTATCCGGCCCCCCCCCCCGCTCAACAACTTTGATCCCCGGACCCCCCCGCTCAACAACTCTGATCCACGGTTCCCCCCCTGCTCAACAACTTTGATCCGCGGACCCCCCCCCGCTCAACAACTTCGATCCGAGGACCCTCCCCCGCTCAACAACTTCGTTGGGGGGTATGCCCATTTGTCCCTCATTCTGAAGTTGAAAAGTTGGGAGGTATGCTACTCCTCCAATTGTATTTTACTGTATATAGTAGGGGATGCAACAGACAGAGTGGAATTACCCCAAGGTGGGTACAAAAACAAAGAGAACAGTGGGGGACAGAACCTGGAGCAGCAGTAGGGAGATATGATTGGTAAAGTTAAGAGAGTCAGCCCGTGATTTAGTTTGCAGGTTCTGTCTATTCTGGGTCTAAAGCTAGTCCTTCTAGATATCCCTCTTTGCCCACCACCTATATGTACAAACCAAAGCCATGCATACAGGTGTCAAAACAGGATACTCACCACATTCCTTAAAGCGGAGTTCCACCCAAAAATGGAACTTCCGCTTTATGGAATCCCCCCCCTCCGGTGTCACATTTGACACCTTTCAGTGAGGGGGGGGCAGATACCTGTGCAATCCAGGTATTTGCTCCCACTTCCGGGCATGGATCACCGCGGTGACCTAAGCCACATCCGGCACCCCCCCCGCTGTCTTCTGGGAGACACACGGGTCCCAGAAGACAACAGGGCCCAGTGGGTATCGCACAGCGCGACTCGCGCATGCACAGTAGGGACGTGAAGCCGGTTCCCGGAAGTTCTTTTTTTGCCCTGCAACACTGTCCTGGGGAAGGACCCACATTCAGAAGCAGGGCTAACTATGGGTCATCAAAACCACATCCAAACCTGGGTGCATTGGGGTAAGTGCATCTTAGGGGGACCCATAACTTTTAAAACATCTTATTTATCAATCAGTATGAAGCAAATTTAAAAATGTTTTTTATTTGCCCAAAATGCAGATTATTAGAGCAGGTTTTTTTTCTATGAAGACAGATGGCCTGACTCATCTGAAAGTCTGGCCAATGGAGTCCATTTCAGGACATTTTTATATCCAGGGCTGGATTCAAGGGGGGAGATTCAGGTACCTGCGTGCCTAGTTACGGCAGCGCAGCATATTGTATTTACGCTACGCCGATGCAACTTACAGGAGCAAGTGCAGTATTCACAAAGCACTTGCTCCGTAAGTTGCGGCGGCGTAGCATAAATGGGGCCGGCGTAAGCCCGCGTAATTCAAATGTGGAAGGGGGGCGTGTTTTATGCTAATGTGTTATGACCTGACGTGATTGACGTGTTTTACGAACGGCGCATGCACCGTCCGTGTACATATCCCAGTGTGCATTGCTCTCAAGTACGCCGCAACGACGTATTGGTTTCGACGTGAACGTAAATTACGTCCAGCCCTATTCGCGAACGACGTACGCAAACGACGTAAAAAATAGAAATTTCGAAGCGGGAACGACATCCATACTTAACATTGGCTGCGCCTCCTAATAGCAGGAGCAACGTTACGCCGAAAAAAAGCCTTACGCAAACGACGTAAAAAACTACCGCCGGGCGCACGTACGTTTGTGAATCGGCGTAACTAGGTAATATGCATAATCTACGCCGAAAACGACGGGAGCGCCACCTAGCGGCCAGCGTGAGAATGCACCCTAAGATACGACGGCGCAAGAGACTTATGCCAGTCGTATCTTTGGCTAATGCTGGCGTATCTTGCTTTCTGAATACAGAAAGAAGATACGCCGGCGCAGATTTGAATTTACGCAGCGTATCTATAGATACGCCGGCGTAAATTCTCTCTGAATCTACCCCAATTGTTGCTTCGTGCATAGCAGGGGAGATGCGAGTAGCTCCAAAAAATACAAAAGGTCCTTACGTGCCCCTAAGAGGAAGCTAAATGAATAAGACCCAACGACTTAATCCGGTACGGTCCAGTCACAAAGAAAACTGGTAATTCCTTGTGCTTGCTTGGGACAACTAACTCAAGAAGATCTAATATACCCTTATCTTAGGTGCCCCTTCCTTCTAGCAGAGCTGGCACTTAGCCATACTGGGCTCGATTCAGGTAGATTTGCGTTTTTTTTACGGAGGTGCAGGGCAACGTTTTTGCCCTGCGCCCCCGCAAATTTACTGCGTTGCCCTTGATTCACGGAGCAGTAGCTCCCGCGCCGATCGTAGAGCGCATGCTCCGTCGGGAAACTTTTCCGACGTGCATTGCGGCAAATGACGTCGCAAGGACGTCATTTGCTTCAAAGTGAACGTGAATGGTGTCCAGCGCCATTCACTAATCACTTACGCAAACTACGTAAATTTGAAATTTCGCAACGCGGGAACGACGGGTATACGTAACATTGGCTGCCCCTGCTAATAGGGGCAGCCTTACGCGAAAACCGCCGTACGGAAACAATGTAAACTGCGTACGCAGGGCTCGCGTAACGTTGTGAATTGGCGTTAGTATGCAATTTGCATACTATACGCTGAGCACAACGGGAACGCCACCTAGCGGCCATCGCAAGAATGCAGCCTAAGATATGCGGGCATAAGTTCGTTACGCCGGGGCAAGTAAGCAATTGCGCTGTGTAACTATGGTTACACAGACGCAATTTGCTTCTTGAATCCAGCCCACTGACTTCTGAGTCTTCCTTGACTTCTGGCTTTGCTGGCCTCTAGTGGCTAAAAAGGGTGTTACAAGGGGCCACCTGTGCTACCCTACACTTTGTTGTTTTTCCAGAAGAAACTCGAAGGAAATTCCATTGGATGAAATGCGTTGGGCGGAGTTGTTTGCACTGATGCCATCATGGTGAGCAGCGGCATTTTCTTTAAAGAATGTGTTTACTATCTCAGATGTGCAAAGCAAATAATTCACATGACTTTTCCAGAAGAAAGCTTACAGACATTCTTGCTGTGATGCCTCCAGCATGTCTCTATGAATGCTGGGCAAGCTACCATATAGGGACTGGTCCTATGGTTACATCAAACACTCCGACTCCCACTTAGAACGCACTCTGTTCAAATACACTTACAAGGCCAGCTTCTGTATCTACAGAACAGAAGCTGGGCATTACCTGCAGCCTGCACGAAAGTTTGGCAAAATCCATGCAAAGCATATACAGTGAAACCCCCGGATTGCAAGTATCGCGGTTAACAAGCGTTTCGCAATACGAGCACTGTATTTCTAAAATTCATGACTCGGTTTGCGAGTCTCGCGAAAGGAGCAGGATTCAAGCCACAGTGGTGTGCAGTACCACGTTTGGCCTGAGGTTGGGGGGGGGCGCCGGCGCCAAGCAGAGCCAAACGGAAATGCTCAGAAAGACTCTGGCCCAGATTCTCGTATCTGGGCGTAAAACTGTGCGCGCGTAACGTATCTGGTTTACGTTACGCCGCCGCAAGTTTTACAGGCAAGTGCTTTATTCACAAAGAACTTGCCTGTAAAGTTGCGGCGGCGTAGCGTAAATCACCCGGCGCAAGCCCGCCTAATTCAAATTAGGCGAGTAGGGGGTGTATAGCATTTAAATTAGGCGCGTTCCCGCCACGAACGTAATGCGCATGCGCCGCCCATAACATTTCCCGACGTGCATTGCGCTAAATGACGTCACTAGGACGTCATTGGTTTCGACGTGAACGTAAATGGCGTCCAGCCCCATTCTCGGACGACTTACACAAACAACGTAACTTTTTAAATTTCGACGCGGGAACGACGGCCGTACTTAACATTGGTTGCCCCATATATAGCAGGGGCAACTTTACGTGTCGCAAATCTAACGAAAACTTCGTAACTTCACTGCGTCGACCGCGCGTATGTTCGGGAATTCACGTATTTTGTTAATTTGCATACTCCAAATGACTCCAGGCGACACCTAGCGGCAAAAAAAAAATTGCATTTAAGATCCGACAGCGTAAGAGCCTTACGCCTGTCGGATCTAATGGATATCTATGCGTAACTGATTCTAAGAATCAGTCGCATAGATACGACGGCCCAGATTAGGACTTACGACGGCGTACATTGCGATGCGCCGTCGTAAGCCCTTTGAGAATCTGGGCCTCTGTTCCCAAGCCTTTCCGAGGTTTGCCAAGGTCAACTGAGCTGTCCTCTGGCTTTTCCATGTGTTTCCGAGGCTCTCTGGCACCCCCCCCCCTCTGGCCACATGTGGTATTGCATGCAATTGAAGTCAATGCGAAACTAATTATTTTCGTTTCCATTGACTTCAATGGGGAAACTCGCTTTGATATGCGAGTACTTTGGATTGCGAGTATTCTCCTGGAACGGATTATGCTTGTAATCCGAGGTTCCGCTGTATTTGATTTGTCAAAAAAATTTAGTTTTGCTCCAATGCAATAATGAAGAATTTTCTCCTTTACAATTATAATATAATTTAAAACCCATTTGGCCTCAGGCTGCAAACCGAATCATATGACAACTTTTTCCATAATCTACAAAAATAAATGAAGTGAAAAAATAAGAAAAGAAAAAAGTCAAAGAATAGACAGCAGGAAGCTTGCAGGTTATGCTAATGAGTCCAGGGCCAGCCCTGTGTTTGGCTGTAGCGCTAAACAAGTTGTACTGCAGCAGGGATCGTCCTTTGATTAATTTCGGCCCCTGTGAGGCTTAGGTGGCAATCTGTTATGTTTATTCCTGTGCCACTCCATTCTTAAAGTTCACGAGTAATTACTGCACCAGCTTAAGCACGCATAAATCTCGGAATACAGCAGCAAATGTCAATGAAGCAAGACCTTATGGCATTCATTTATGTGTTTTTATGTATGTGGCGGCTTTGGTCATGTGATCTGCGGTCAAGGGTCACACTTGGGTATACCTTCAAAGAAAACCGTCAAGATGGCCGTTAAGCGGTTGCTTTCTGATTAATGCTTTGGGAGCTGAAATTTATTTAATGATTAATTACAAATCCCTTTCATCGATTGATATAATCATTAAAGTAGATGAAAAGCATAGCAGATAACAGAACCAACCCACTAATATTAGAAATTGCGAGGAGGAAGGGTCTTCACGCAAAGTCTCTTCTGACAAAAAAACTTCTTCCTATTTCTCTTTACAATTTTTTTATATTCTGTGTAAATTCTCGGCTGTATTAAAGTAAATGTAAACCTAATTGAATTATATTTAGCTTGGGAAAGCATTTTGGGGTCTATATATAAAATAAATTGTGTGAATGTCTTAACTACTTGCCGACCGCGCACCGCCATTCTACGTCGGCAAGTTGGCTCTCCTATGCGAGAGCACGTAGTATAACGTCCTCTCTTTGAGCCGCCACTAGGGGGCGCGTGCGCGCCGCCGGAGGCGTTTGCGCGCCCCCCCGCTCGCCCCCGACTCCCGTGCGTGTGCCCGGCGGGCTCGATCGCCGCTGGGCACCCGCGATTGCTCGTTACAGAGCGAGGACTGGGAGCTGTGTGTGTAAACACACAGCTCTCGGTCCTGTCAGGGGGGGAAATGCTGATCTTCTGTTCATACAATGTATGAACAGCGATCAGTCATTTCCCCTAGTGAGTCCACCCCCCCCCCCCCCCCACAGTAAGAACACACCCAGGGACATACTTAACCCCTTCCCCGCCCCCTAGTGTTAACCCCTTCACTGCCAGTGGCATTTTTATAGTAATCCAATGCATTTTTATAGCACTGATCGCTATAAAAATGCCAATGGTCCCAAAAATGTGTCAAAAGTGTCCGCCATAATGTCGCAGTACCGAAAAAAAATCGCTGATCGCCGCCATTACTAGTAAAAAATTTTTTTTATAAAAATGCCATAAAAATACCCCCTATTTAGTAAACGCTATAACTTTTTGCGCAAACCAATCAATAAACGCTTATTGCGAAAAATATGTAGAAGAATACGTATCGGCCTAAACTGAGGAAAAAAAAAATTTTTATATATTTTTGGGGGATATTTATTACAGCAAAAAGTAAAAAAATATTAATTCTTTTTCAAAATTGTCGCTCTATTTTTGTATATAGCGCAAAAAATAAAAACCGCAGGTGTGATCAAATACCACCAAAAGAAAGCTCTATTTGTGGGAAAAAAAGGACGCCAATTTTGTTTGGGAGCCACGTCGCACGACCGCGCAATTGTCAGTTAAAGCGGCGCAGTGCCGAATTGTAAAAACGCCTTGGGTATTTAGCAGCATATTGTCCGGGGCTTAAGTGGTTAAATGACCCGAAAGTCGTTTTTTTTTTCTCCTCTCCATCCCAGAAATAATAAAAGTTTGTGACTAGGAAGAATAGAAGAATAGATTTAGGTTCCTATTTTATATAATATCATGTGATTTGCCCAGACATAATGAATCATATTGAATCTGGGACACAGATCTTTGGCGAGAATTCACATTTCCTCTGAATTTTTTTTTTCCTATTTTATGCGCAGACAACGGCTCTGTACGAACCATAAAGCACTAATCAAAGCACAAGTGAGTTAGAGGAACTAATATCCCAACTTTTTTCTATATTATATTATTTTATATGATATTATGCTAATATGTGTGTAATCAGTGCCTAGGAAGAACAGTCACAGGGCTAGATTCAGGTAGCTGCGCGCAATATTACAGTGGCGCAGCGTATCGCATTTACAATGTGCCGCCGTAAGTTAGAGAGGCAAGTGCTGTATTCACAAAGCACTTGGGGCCAGATTCACAGAGGAGATACGACGGCGTATCTCCTGATACACCGTCGTATCTCTTGTCGTATCTATGCGGCTGATTCATAGAATCAGTTCCGCATAGATAGCCCTAAGATCCGACAGGTGTAATTGACTTACACCGTCGGATCTTAGGATGCAATACTTCGGCCGCCGCTGGGGGGGAGTTTGCGTCGTATTCCTGCGTCGGGTATGCAAATGAGGATTTACGGCGATCCACGAAGTTTTTTCCCATCGTTACGTCGTCGCTAGTAATTTTTTACCATCGCAAATTTACACCTGCTTTAACATGGCTTAACTTTAGTCGAGCCATGTTAAAGTATGGCCGTCGTTCCCGGGTCGAATTTCAATTTTTTTTTTGTTTTGGCGTAAGATGTCCGGGAATATGAATGGACTAATAGTTCTAAAAAATGACGTCACATCGCGCAAAGCACAGCGGGAATTTCAAAACTGAGCATGCGCAGTACGTCCGGCGCGGGAGCGCGCCTAATTTAAATGGTACCCGCCCCATTTGAATTGGGCGGGCTTGCGCCGGACGTGTTTACGATACACCGCCGCAAGTTTACAGGTAAGTGCTTTGTGGATCAGGCACTTACACTGAAAACTTGCGGGAGTGTAACGTAAACAGGTTACATTACACGGCCGCAATTCTACGTGAATCTGGCCCTTGCCTCCTAACTTACGGCGACATAGCGTAAATGGGGCCGGTGTAAGCGTGCCTAATTCAAATGATGATGAGGGGGGCGTGTTTTATTTAAATGAATGGTGACCCCGCGTATTTTACGTTTTTTTACGGCATGCGCCGTTCGTGAAAGAATCCCAGTGCGCATGTTTGAAATTCCGCCGCAAATCGTCATTGCTTTCGACGTGAACGGAAATTACGCCCTGCCCTATTCGCGAACGACTTACGCAAACGACGTAAAAAATTAAAATTTCGAAGCGGGAACGACGTCCATACTTAACATTGGCTGCGCCTCCTAATAGCAGAAGTAACCTTACGCCGAAAAAGCCTAACGTAAACGACGTAAAAAAAATTTGCCGTGCGTATGTACATTTGTGAATCGGCGTATCTAGGTCATTTGCATATTCTACGCCGAAAACGACGGAAGCGCCACCTAGCGGCCAGCCTCAATATTGCACCCTAAGATACGACGGCGTAGGAGACTTACGCCGCTCGTATCTTAGCCTAATTTAAGCGTATCTGGTTTCCAGAATACGCTTAAATTTACGACGGCGTAGATTCAGAGTTACGACGGCGTAACTCTACGTGAATCTAGCCCACAGAGCTATAGGTTATTGTTCTTGGGCTTTCCGATTATTAATAACAGATTTAATACATACATACATGTAGGATACAGTGAACTGTGTATTGAGAGGGCATTATGGATTTATTATGGCGTTTCCAATAGTGGCCTTGTGCATTTATAAAGGTCATAGAGCTCTGAAGTAAATCCCAATATCTTTAAGAATTTATTGCAAGGAGTAACTCACTCCTTATGGTATGTTATAAAGAACAACCTAAAGACAGGCAGTGATGGAGAGACACAAACAGGCAGATACCGGCAGCAGTACAACGCATGATGTATGGACACATAAAGACGTTGATGGATAAACTTTGTGATGGACGGTGACATGCGCATTTTGTCAGACATGCATTGTGGTCAATGGACATAAATGGACTGCTCATGGACATAAGCTGTGATGTTAACAGATATGTTCAGGAAATAATTATATACTATGGCCCAGATTCACAAAGCACTTACGCCGACGTATAACAAGTTACGCTGACGTAAGTGCAAATGTGCGCAGTCGTTTCTGTGCGCCAGACCCACGAACAGAGATGCGCCTATAAACAGGCTACACCCTGCCGACGTATCTTGCTTACGCCGGCGTAGGGTGGGCGTACATTTAGGCTGGGTGCATGGTGCCGCTCCCATTCATTAGCCATTCAAACATGCAAATGAGGTAAATACGGCGATTCACGAACCTGCGTGCCCCCGACGCAGGCTACGAGAGGTGCGCGTAAGTTGTACGTCCGGCGTAAAGTTATGCCCCATAAAGGAGGTGCAACCCAGCAGCAGACATGCAAAGGTCTGCACCAGGGAACACAAGCCGGCGTATTTTACGTTGGACGTGTGTCTGGCTTGGCGTAGGTTACGTTCACGGCGTACGCAGTGATCCCGGCGTAGTTTAGGCAGTTGTTCCGACGTGGTTGTGCGCAGGCCCAGGGGGATGCGTCCACGTCACGGCGCATGCGCAGTTCGTGATACGTATCTGTCTGGCGCTCGGCCCATCATTTGCATGGGGTCTCGCCTCATTTGCATGGGTCACGTCCACTTCCACCTACGCCGGCGTACGCCTTTGAATCCCACGCCACCCTGGCGCAGCGTTGGGAGCACTGGCTTGCTGAATTCGATGCTTGCCTCTCTGCGCTACGCCGGCGTGGCGTATGGCATTTGCGCTACAGCGGCGTAATGTGCGCCCACAACTCTGTGAATCTGGGCCTATCTATCTATCTATCTATCTATCTATCTATCTATCTATCTATCTATCTATAAATATAAATATCATTTATCACCCGTCCAATCCTGGTGACGGGTGATCTGTCAATCAAAGTTCCCCGCCAGGGGGCGGGGCTGAATATGACATTGAGAGGCGGGAACATGGCAATTAAAATGAAAACTGTTATTACTGTGTTCCCCGCGCTGCGCTCTGATCACCTGGGCGGCTCTCCTGTTCCTCTCCTCCCCTGCACAGGTAGGCTGCATAGTGAACACAGGCTGCATTTGGTGGACACAGGCTGCATGGTGAACACAGGCTTCATGGTGGACACTGGCTGCATTTGGTGGGCATGAACTGCATTTGGTGGATCGACACGGGCTGCATTTGGTGAGCACGGGCTGCATTTGGTGGACACGGGCTGCATTTGGTGAACACGGCTGCATTTGGTGAACACGGCTGCATTTGGTGAACACGGGCTGCATTTGGTGGACACGGGCTGCATTTGGTGGACACGGGCTGCATTTGGTGAGCACGGGCTGCATTTGGTGGACACGGGCTGCATTTGGGGGACACGGCTGCATTTGGTGAGCACGGGCTGCATTTGGTGAACACGGGCTGCATGTGGTGGACACAGGCTGCATGTGGTGGGCATAGGCAGCCTGCATTGGTGGGCACGGATACAGTTGTTGTTAAAACATTTAAGTGTCATTTCATGAGATAATTTATGAGGGCGTCTTTAGGGGCGAAATTAGGGGCGGGCGGGCTGGGTGGGGCAACTGGTGGCGAGTAACCCTTGAGGCGTGGCTAGTAGCTCAAGACTTGAAATTTTGAGCCCTGCCCCTAAGTGAAGATGTCCAAATTGGGCCCAAAGTGTCAATATTTTGTGTGGCCGCCATTATTTTCCAGCACTGCCTTAACCCTCTTGGGCATTGAGTTCACTAGAGCTTCACAGGTTCCCACTGGAGTCCTCTTCCACTCCTCCATGACGACATCACAGAGAAGTTGAATGTTAGAGACCTTGGAGGTGTGTTTGGGGTTGTTATCATGTTGGAATACTGCCCTGCGGCCCAGTCTCTGAAGGGAGGGGATCATGCTCTGCTTCAGTATGTCACAGTACATGTTGGCATTCATGAGTCCCTCAATGAACTGTAGCTCCCCAGTGCCGGTAGCACACATGCAGCCCCAGACCATGACACTCCCACCACCATGCTTGATTGTAGGCAAGACACACTTGTCTTTGTACTCCTCACCTGGTTGAGATACTGTATACTACATTGTCAAAAGTATTGGGACACCTGCCTGTACACACTCATGAACTTTATTTGCATCCCAGTCTTAGTCCGTAGGGTTCAATATTAATTTGGCCCACCCTTTGCAGCTACAACAGCTTCAACTCTTCTGGGAAGGCCGTCCACAAGGTTTAGAAGTGTCTATGGGAATGTTTGACCGTTCTTCCAGAAGCACCCATTTTAATAAAATAATACATTTTCAAAGCAGGAGCTAAGGTTCCCCATGCTGGGGTTTTCACCAGCACAACAAAGAATGTAAACACAATGTGAGGGAATTAAAGGGGTTGTAGAGGTTCATGTATTTTCACCTTACTTTAAGGTGAAAAAACATCTGACGAAATACCGGCCCCCCAGCCCCCCCCAGGGCCAAGTCCTGCAATTGGCAGCTATGGATGCCAAATGCAGGACTCGGGAGCGCACCCGCAAGGTAACCTCCTTGGGAGTCCGCTTCCTAGAGGGGGTTATCTGAAGCGGGGAGGAGCTGAGAGAGCTGCCAAGAGACCCAAGAACAGGAGGATCGGGGCCACTCTGTGCAAAATTAACTGCACAGTGGAGGTAAGTATGACATGTTTGTTATTTAAAAAAAAAAAAATCGAACCTGTACAACCACTTTAAGAAAGAATGGTGCAGGCTTCATGGCTAATATAATATGCATTTTGTCATGCATCAATGTAACTATTTCATCTACATATCAAGCTATTTGCATAGAGTTTGGCTGTAACCATTTACTACAATGGAACATGTATAATCCTCAAAGAATTCATGAATGTCATGCTTGTTTAACCGCTTAACGACCGCCGCATGTACATATACGTCGGCAAAATGGCACGGACAGGCAGAACGACGTGCCCGCACGTCGCTGCTTTTCCGCGGGTCGGGGGTCCGATCGGGACCCCCCCCGGTACATGCGGCGGTCGGTAAGCCTCAGGGAGCGATCCGGGATGAGGGCGCGGCTTCACTGTGGCGGCTGCATCGATCGTGTCATCCCTTTTATAGGGAGACACGATCGACGACGTCAGACCTACAGCCACACCCCCCTACAGTTGTAAACACACACTAGGTGAAACATAACTCCTTCAGCGCCCCCTGTGGTTAACTCCCAAACTGCAACTGTCATTTTCACAATAAACAATGCAATTTAAATGCATTTTTTGCTGTGAAAATGACAATGGTCCCAAAAATGTGTCAAAATTGTCCGAAGTGTCCGCCATAATGTCGCAGTCACGAAAAAAATCGCTGCTCGCCGCCATTAGTAGTAAAAAATAAAAAAATAATAAAAATGCAATAAAACTATCCCCAATTTTGTAAACGCTATAAATTTTGCGCAAACCAATCGATAAACGCTTATTGTGATTTTTTTTACCAAAAATAGGTAGAAGAATACGTATCGGCCTAACCTGAGGATTTTTCTTTTTTTTTATATATATATATGTTTTTGGGGGATATTTATTATAGCAAAAAGTAAAAAATATTACATTTTTTTCAAAATTGTCGCTCTATTTTTGTGTATAGCGCAAAAAATAAAAACTGCAGAGGTGATCAAATACCACCAAAAGAAATCTCTATTTGTGGGGAATAAAGGACGTCAATTTTGTTTTGAAGCCAAGTCGCACGACCGCGCAATTGTCTGTTAAAGCGACGCAGTGCCGAATCGCAAAACCTGGCCTGGGCATTTAGCTGCATTTTGGTCCGGAGCTTAAGTGGTTAAGAAAGAATGGTGCAGGCTTCATGGCTAATATAATACCGTGTTTCCCCGAAAATAAGACCGGGTCTTATATTAATTCTGTCTACAAAAAACACACTAGGGCTTATTTTCAGGGGATGTCTTATTTATTTATGGTATGTACAAAAAAGGTTTCTCCCCCTGTCAGCTCTGGAGTCAGCATTGTGAAATTCTGTAATCCCAAAAATAAACCTTTGTTTAAAGACCTCATAAAATGATGTAATCCGTTCTGTAAAAAGATAATATCATGTGCAGTGTGTCTCCTTGTGTAACATTATTGTGGAACATACCTTATTTACAGAGCCGCTTGGCGCTCACGTGACCCACTGGAGCTCTTCTTTCCTACTCCAAATACTGCAGAGGGAGGGGCCAGATCCCCAATGATGTCAGCCCCACTCTGAGTACTGCAGTGGGAGGGGCTTAATAAAGTTTTATTGAAAAAAAAAACAGCTGACATCAGCCGGGAGGAGAGAAGAGCTCCGGCGGGTCACGTGAGCATCCAGCAGTGCTGTAAATAAGGTATTTTCCACAATAAAGTTACAAAAGGGAGACACACTGCACATTATATAATCTTTTTACAGAACGGATTACATGTTTTTACAAGGACTTTAACTAGGGCTTATTTTTGGGGTAGGGCTTATATTGCAGCCATCCCAGAAACTCACGCTACTGTAGGTCTTATTTTCAGGGTAGGGCTTATTTTCGGAGAAACAGGGTATGCATTTTGTCATGCATTAATGTAAGTATTTCATCTACATATCAAGCTATTTGCATAGAGTTTGGCTGTAACCATTTACTACAATGGAACATGTATAATCCTCAAAGAATTCATGAATGTCCTGCTTGTTTAAAAAGTGTGCTGTGCAGGCAAATCCCCAGCACTACGTGTAGTAGCACACATTACATTTTAATGCTTTTAATGTTGGACTTAGTCCATCGATTGTCTTGTAGAAAAGAATAGCCTTCACACACAGGAAAAAAGAAAAGAAAATGACTCTTCCTCTCAGTATTACATACAGTACTTAAAAACTATTAAACAAATTAGAGGAAGGCAAAGGGAAAATTCAGCTCTAATTGCTATAAAAGGCACCAGCCACGTCTCCGGCCCGTGCTTGGAAAGCACAATAAAGACTTCTGGAGCCTGGAGCTTAATAAGCCGCATTATTATTATAATATTTTTTTCTTTTCCCTGCTTCCACAATCTTAGTGCATGTACATTTCCAGCGACAGCAGCGCAAACATAAACGGCGTGAGCTGGGAGCGACGGGGGGAGAGGAGGAGGCAGGTGCCAGAGATAGGGTAATCCTGGACATGGCACCTTATCGCGTTGTGTTTTCCATCCCTGTGCATGAATAAACCGGATTGAATTATCCCCTCGTTTTCCAACCACCTTTATGAAAATGAACTGCTAAAGGATTAAATATCAATTTCTATGGCAGCATAATGACACATTATTATTCTTATTCAAGGAATATGTCAGTACTAAGGAGAACAAGTGTAGACCACCCATTGTTCTTCTTCCATCGTGGATGTACAAGTTACGGCATGCTTTGTTGTCAAAATGACTCAACAATCCCTAAAGCCCTCTACACACGGGCCAGAATCTCGTCAGGAAAAAAACGTTGTTTTTTACTGACGAGATTCTTGGCAAGAATCTCTTGCCGGCCGAGTGTACACACACTGGGCCGGATTCAGATACATTGCAGTATCTGTCGGCGCGGCGTAACGTATCTCAGATACGGTACGCCGCCGTAACTTAGGGCGCAAGTTCCGTATGCAGAAAGAACTTGCGCCCTTAGTTACGGCGGCGTAACGTATGTGTGACGGTGTAAGCCCGCCTAATTCAAATGGGGATGATGTGGGCGTGTTTTATGAAAATTCACTGTGACCCCACGTATCTGCGCCGTTCGTGAAAAAATCCCAGTGCGCATGCTCGAAATTACGCCGCAAGTCGTCATTGCTTTAGACGTGAACGTAACTTACGTACAGCCCTATTCGCAAACCACGTAAAATTTTCAAAACTCGACGCGGGAACGACGTCCATACTTAACATTGGCTACGCCTCATATAGCAGGGGTAACTTTACGCCAAAAAAAGCCTAACGTAAACAACGTAAAAAAATGTGCCGGCCCAGACGTATGTTTCTGAATTGGCGTATCTATCTAATTAGCATATTCATTGTGTAACTATACGGAAGCGCCACCTAGCGGCCAGCGTAAATATGCAGCCTAAGATACGACGGTGTAAGACGGTGTAAGACACTTACGCCGGTCGGATCTTAGGGAAATCTATGCGCAACTGATTCTCTGAATCAGTCGCATAGTTACGACCACACACACTCAGAGATACGACGGCGTATTCGGAGATACGTCGTTGTATCTCCTTTCTGAATCCGGCCCACTCAATTCAAAAGTACCGCCGTTCTTTGAATGGCAAGAACGCAGTGACGTCATTAAGTACGACGAGCATGCGCTCGTCACATTCTATGCCATCTTGCTTCACCCTACCTATTCCTTGGAAGCTACCGCGCATGCGTCAAAATCATTTCGAGCATGCGCGGGTTTCCATGGCGACAGGTAAGTATACACACGCTCTGGTTTCTCGGCAGGAAAACACTGCCGAGAATCACAACGAGAAAATAGAGAGCGGGTTCTCTAGTTTTCTCGTCGAGATTTTGGGCAGTTTTCTTAACGAGAAAAAAAACTCAAAGCCTCGTACACACGCACGGTATACTCGGCAAGAAAGCTCTGCCAGCAGTTTTCTTGCTGGTTCTTGCAGAGAAAACCGAGCGTGTGTACGAGGCTTGAGTTCTGGCCTTGTTCTTCAAGGGAAAACCCTAACCCTAACCCTAACACCCAGGTGAGGGCAAGGCTGTGGGACAGGGGGCATTTATCATTTGGGCCAGTACTAATAAGTTAGGCTGGTGGCCCTAAGGGATGAGTAAAACCAGAGCTCCCCCCCCCCCCCCGAAAATGGTTGCCGTCCATATAACTTAGACCTATGGAATGTGATTTAAAACTTCCCGGTATGGGGCATGCATGCGCCAACGGTGGCCCTCTCCTGCTGTGATAAAATACAGTGAGAGCTGATTGGCGGGTACCGTGAACTCAATGTCCGCCGATCGTTCAGTACAGAGAGAGAACGTGCAGAGCACTGGTCACTGTATTAGTGTTACTGGTCCCTAAAAAGTGTCAAAAGTGTCAGTTGCCGCCACATATGCTGCGGCCGGGCGGCTGCTCTGCACCTGATCACGTACCTACTACGTGATCTGACACTCCTGGGTCTAGGGCGCACTCGCACGCACCGCCAGCGACCCGCTCCCACTATGATCACACACAGCGGGAGCCCAGCGGCGGGTACCGTGTACTTGATGCCCACCAGCAACCACCAATTGTTTAGTAAACAGGCAGAATGGCGATCTGCCTATGTAAAGAAGGCAGACTCCCGTTCTGTCAGTAGGGAAGACATTGATCCTGTGCTCCTGCTAAGCAGGAACACGGGTCTATGACTTCCCCTAGTAGAAACACCTCCCACACAGTGAGCAAGCACTTGCTAGGAACGCATTTAACCCTTTCATTGCTCCTGGTGTTAACCCCTTCCCAGCCAGTGTCATTAGTACAGTGACAGTGCAGATTTTTTAGCACTGATCGCTGTATGAGTGTCACTGGTCTCCAAAAAGTGTCAAAGGTGTCAGTTATTGTTCGATTTCTCAGCTGACTGCGGCCATTACTAATAAATTAATAAAAAATATATATACCATACTTTGTAGACGCGATAACTTTTGCGCTAACCAATCAATATACGTTTATTGGGATTTTTTTTCACCAAAAATATGTAGCAGAATAAATATTGGCCTAAATTGATGAAGAAATTTGATTTTTTTTCAAATCAAATATTTTTTTTTCAATAGATTTTATTGAACGAAATTGCAATACAAGATATCACAATAACGGTTGTACAATTTGTTATTTTATATGTTTTATAGCAGAAGTAAAACATATTTATTGTTTTTTTTTTATTTTTTTAATTGCCGCCCTTTTTTTGTTTATAGCGCAAAAAATAAAAACCTAAGAGGTGATTTAATGCCACCAAAAGAAAGCTCCATTTGTGGGGAAAAAAGGACATTTTAATTAAAGTGGAGGTTCCATCAAAAAAACAATTTTGCTTTAAACTGTATCTTACGACTAAAAAAGAAACATTTTTTTTTTTTACTCATCTAGGATTCTGACATCATCTCCCTCTAATGCTCCTGGGAAATGTGTGTCATCATTTCCCAGGATGCAGTGCGCTACCCAATTATCACTCCCCATCCAAGACTTCCAGGAAGTAAGGGCCAGATCCACAGCCAGCCGCCGTAACTTAAATATTCCCATTTAAGTTACACTGCCGCAAAATTTCTACCTAAGTGCCCGATCCACAAAGCACTTACCTAGAAATTTTCGGCTGTGTAACTTAAATCCGGCCGGCGAAAGGCGTTCCTATTAAAATGGGGCGAGTCCCCTTTAAATTAGGCGCGCTCCCACGCCGGACGTACTGCGCATGCTCACGATGTCATTTTCCCAACGTGCTTTGCGCGGTTTTACGTTGCGCCGGGTTTTGAGAATCACGACGGGCGTAAAAAAAAAATACGAGTTGCGGCGGGAAAAAAAAAAAAAATTAAAAAAAAAAAAGATGGCGACGCGGGATAGAAGGGTCTACTTTTACAAGGCCTAAACAGTTTAGGCCTTGTAAAAGCAGCCCTAATTTTGCGTTTGCAAACTAATACTTACGGAGAAAAAACGAAGCGTAAAAGCTTTGTGGATCTCCGTAAGTGCTAATTTGCATACCCGAAGCGGCATTTCGACGAGAAATGCCCCCAGCGGCAGCCGAGGTACTGCATCCTAAGATCCGGCAGTGTAAGTCCCTTACACATGTCGGATCTTCTGCCTACCTTTTGGAAACTGATTCTGTGGATCAGTTCCAAAGATAGAAACAGGGATACGACGGCGTATCAGTAGATACGCCGTCGTATCCCTTTTGTGGATCTGGCCCTAAGTGCCTGTAGGCTTCACAATGCCCACAAGCAAAATGACAACGGTGTGGACATAGTTTTATAAACTATCTTTTTTGAATATCTATGCGGATCGGCGGCGGATTGTAAAATAGTAAGATTTATATTATAAAAATGCAGGATGAAAGGACATACATTTAAAAAATGCTAATTGTGGTTGGAACTCCGCTTTAATGTTCAGCGTTGTACGGCCGCGCAATTGTTAGTTAAAGTAACGCTGTATCGCAAAAAATGGCCTAGTCATGAGGGGAGTGATGCCCTGTACACTCGATCGGTTCATCCGATGAAAACGGTCTGATGGATTTTTTCATCAGATATGCGATGAAGCTGACTTTCATCAGACTTGCCTACACACCATCAGTTAAAAAATGATCGTGTCCAACGCGGTGACGTAAAACACAACGACATGCTGAGAAAAATCAAGTTCAATGCTTCCGAGCATGCGTCGACTTGATTCTGAGAATGCATGGATTTTTAACCGATGGTCGTGCCTATTAACGATCGTTTTTTTTATATCGGTTTTTTAACCATCAGATCATTTTAAAACAAGTTCCTAGTTTTTTAACCGATGGATAAAAACCGATGGGGCCCACACACGATCGGTTCTTCTGATGAAAACGGTCAATCAGACAAACCGATCGCGTGTACGCGGCATAAATCTTCTGGAGGTCAAATGGTTTAAGAATGTTTTTATTTCCTTGTCTTATTTTGAAATTGTATTTTTTTTTTTAGTCCTGTCATATCTATTTAATTCCTCAGTCTCGTCTTATGGAATGTGCGTGGAGGTGAAACGTTTGTCGCTGTCTACTGTGTTTTATTAGAAACATGCTACAGCAATTTGCCTTAAATGTCCCTAATTAGTTCAAGGTGACAACATGTTTGTCACATAAATTATACAAAGCAGTTAAATGAAATCAGTGTCAGCGGCTATGTAAACTTGTTTGGTTGAGTAAGCTTCATAAATATTGCATGCTTTAAATAGTTGCATCCCAACATGTTACTTAACAAAGCTCAGTACCTTCACAGCTCCGGGGTTCTGTTTGTGTACGGGAATTATTATATGTCTTTTTACTGTCAGCACCTGACAAGATGACAGTTGGGGACGGGAAGCAATCATTTGTGTTGTTAATTAATCATTTATCTGAAAAAATATTTTTACATCTTGTTACTAGCTTGCTGTGCCATAGCCTTTATGTTGGTAATGTATACGGGAGCAAGTAGCTGAAGAGTAATTGCATGTCACACCGTGCAATAGGAACAGCTGTTGTGAGAGTATTAAAGTGTTACTAAAACCCACAACAGTCAAATCAGTCTGTATATGCAGTAAACAATGCTTGTTAAACTCACTGTGGAACCTAAGGGGTTAATCCTATACATTGAGTAAAAAGGCTGTTTGATCCTCTCTTCTCTTATCCTCCCCTTCTCCCACTGTCCCCAATCTATCTCCTGCTAGTACAGGACAACCACTGTTTGCCGGTCGGTCCAGCACTTACCCCATCGTCAGGGCCACCATCAGGGGGGTACAGGCAGTACACCTGTAAGGTACCCGGGAGGTACCCAGGGGCCCGGTTTGATTGGCTGGATAACTATATATTTCCACAGGGAATGGGTAGATGATGTCACAGCAGCTCACAAGACTGAATTCTAGCCTGTTCACATGACTCAGATTCATTAGTACACTAAGATAGAGGGGACAAATTAGGTGCAGGTGCACAATATTAAATCTAGCAAAGATCTGAAGAAATATGTGACTTTACACAACACTCCTTAAATCATACACATTTCTTTTAACTATTTGATTGAAAAACATGTATAAAACCATAGCAGCACAGCTAATTCATATAACACACACACAATACCATATGTCCCCACTATATGTTCCCCACATCACCATTTGCTATGTATTATTGTAAATATATATATATATATATATATATATATATATATATAGCTAGTCATATGGGGGTTAATAAGCTCAGTGGCAGCTAGGCTTTGTAGTGACCCCAGGCCAGTCCTATCTGTGGTCTTAAGGCTTACCAGCCCACTTTTATTTCAAACCAAAATTAAAGTTCACAAAGTGGTTGCCCATGCAGGGGGCTTCACACAGCAAAATATAACAGGACATGCTAAACCACCTGGCGCTGCTCTTATCACTGGACCCTCAGACCATCTCGCTCAGCTTCTCCTGGTTCTCTGGGATTTCCTGGCTCACCCAGGCCCACTTCTGCCCTCTCAGTAGGTGTTCTCCTAGCACCCCAGGCTTTCTTACTCCTCTGATACACACAGATTTCCTCAATCCCCTGGACTCAGCTAGTTGTCTTGTATCTCCCAGTTTCCCAAAGGCTGGCCATACATTATACAATTTTCTTGTACAACTACTTTCCTTTATATTTAGGTGAAACCTAAACAGTTTCACGTTGTATGCAATCATGCAGGCCCTTGCACTACACAGTTAAAGGTAAATCTAAAGAACATTGAATAAGAAAATTGTATGGTGTATGGCCAGCCAAACTTTCTCTCGGTATCCCAGATTTTCTTAGCTGTCTAAACTCTCTTAGCGCGATGGACATGGAATATCTCTTCCACCATGAAGTGTTGTTTCTTAAGTAGAGAACCTCTGTCTTCTAACAGGTAGCTCTAACCTTTCCCCAAATACGAGCACACACCTCTGTCTCCTGACAGGAACACATCTGTATCTTGGATGGACCCCTAAACTCTGCCAAAGCCTTGTTTATAACGAGAGTGTACACCTACACACTCGCACAGCCTACTGGTGTCCAGTAAGACCCGGGCAGAGGAGTGAGGGCTTCGTCCAACCCAAGACTCTTTGAGGCCATCGTTCTTTGGCCCTGTATACAAATGTGTGTATAAGCAACTCATTCACAATATGCCACAGTACCAGGGCTCAAGTCCTGCGGGAACGCGTGGGAACGGAGTTCCTGCACTTTTTTCACAGCAGGAACTCAGTTCCCTTTGCAGGACTAGAGAAGCCGAGCCGCCCGAGCCAATCCTTCACTAAGCGGCGATGCCCAGCTCGAGTCACTGTCAGGGGCAGGCGAACCTTAGTAATCCTTTATGTTACTGGCCGTTTCCTGTATATGGATTCATTGGGTAGTGTGCGGGTATTCTGTCACTTCCTCGATGCCGCAATGTCTCCTTGGAGCTTTTGTCATTGTTCCCAGGAGACATTGCGGAGGTCTGCCGCGAGTTATCGTGGGATTTAGAATAAACTTGCTTCTTTTTTCGAAAAAAAACAAAAACATACGGTTTAGTGTCATTTTTTTTTTTGGTGGGGGAGTGGATCTTGGGTGTGAGTTCCCACACTTTTTTCCCCAGGACTTGACCCCTGCACAGTACCCTGTCCAGCTGCCTTTGACTTTAGCTCAACTACCTAATTTTATGATATCTGCCCCCTAACCGCAATTATAAACAAGTTTTAAAAGTCAGTTTTTTCTTCAGTTTTGTTTCTCGAGTTAAGCCTCGTACCGACTGGAAAACTGCGAGGAGAGTTTTTGGCTGGGAATACCGGGCCGTATATATGCTCAGACGGGATTTTTCAGACAGGAAAACTGCCCAAAACCACCAGAAAAAAAAGAGAACCAGCTCTCTTTTTTCCCGGCAAACTTTTCCCGTCTGAAATCCTGCACGTGTGTACGGGGCATCAGAGTTGCATCAGAATGTTTACTTATGATAATTATAATTACTCAATAGTCCAAAAACTGATAATTTACAAAAAAGACAAGTAGCAGGATATTGGCTTAGCCACACAGTATATAGAGTACAGATAAGTCTAAAATGTTCACGCTCTGTTAAATGATCCTATGAAATAAACATACTTTTGTATATGGAAACCAGATTGATTGCATATAATAATATTTTGGTCTAACGATCAGAACATAGAGGCGCCAAAGTCAATCAAACAATAGTCTATATGCAAATCATAAAAGGGAAATAAGAGCCCAACAAAGAGGAATTATGTGAAATAGCGCAGTGTAGCAGCCATGAAATAACTCTATCTACCTTAATTGTTATGTGAATGCTTACCGTACTTTTCTTGAAAGCTATAGTGATGTTCCAATTGTCCCCTTAAATCAATGACTTGGCTGGAAATACTTTAGCTAACAATTGGTTATGCTGTATTTCTCAGAATATGAATGCCAACAGGAGTATCCGACACATAGACATCTATACAGTTTATAAATTAAATGCATTTGGCAAGTGAACTAATTGAAAGAAGTAGAACTCTGATGGACATTTGAACTTGGGCCTTAATTGTCAGAAGTCATTATCTGCATACTTGGTCTGGGCCAGCGAGCAGCTAGCTAAGAAGAGTAAGATATCAGCAATGGGTATCGCAATGACTCTTTCCAGTGGGGTTTCGTGCAACTCTGCCACTTCCCAAAAAATAAAACATTTAAATTAAAGATAGAAGTGCCTATAAATGAAGACATTTAATGCTCTCTTCTCCCACTCTACTGCCGGTACAGGGTCTTATACATCAGACACTGGGTGTGTTGGAAGCCTGGGTCCCTGTTGAGCATGGTGGTTCCATCAATCAGTACCTTCATCACTATTGTGTCCTTTAAAGCGGTGGTTCTCAACCCTGTCCTCAAGTACCCCCAACAGGCCATGTTTGCAGATTTTCCATTATCTTGCACAGATACTTTAACCACTTAAGCCCCGGACCTTTAGGCAGCTAAATGCCCAGGCCAGGTTTTGCAATTCGGCACTGCATCGCTTTAACAGACAATTGCGCGGTCGTGCGACGTGGCTCCCAAACAAAATTGGCGTCCTTCTTTCCCCACAAATAGAGCTTTCTTTTGGTGGTATTTGATCACCTCTGCGGTTTTTATTTTTTGCGCTATAAACAAAAATAGAGCGACAATTTTGAAAAAAAATGCAATATTTTTTACTATAATAAATATCCCCCAAAAACATATATAAAATTATTTTTTTTCCTCAGTTTAGGCCGATACGTATTCTTCTACCTATTTTTGTTAAAAAAAATCGCAATAAGTGTTTATTGATTGGTTTGCGCAAAATTGATAGCGTTTACAAAATAGGGGATAGTTTTATTGCATTTTTATTAATTTTTTTTTTACTACTATTGGCGGCGATCAGCGATTTTTTTCATGACTGCGACATTATGGCGGACACTTTGGACAATTTTGACACATTTTTGGGACCATTGTCATTTTCACAGCAAAAAATGCATTTAAATTGCATTGTTTATTGTGAAAATGACAGTTGCAGTTTGGGAGTTAACCACAGGGGGCGCTGTAGGAGTTAGGGTTCACCTAGTTTGTGTTTACAACTGTAGGGGGGTGTGGCTGTAGGACTGACATCATCGATCGAGTCTCCCTATAAAGGGGATCACTCGATCGATACGCCGCCACAGTGAAGCACGGGGGAGCCGTGTTTACATACGGCTCTCCCCGTTCTTCAGCTCCGGGGAGCGATCATGACGGAGCGGCTATAAACGAATAGCCGCGGCGTCGTCCCGGATCGCTCCCCGAGGTAAGCCGCCCGCCGCACGCAGCGGGGGGGGGGGGGGGGGGTCCCGATCGGACCCCCCACCCGCTAGAAGGCAAGGACGTATATATACGCCCATCTGCCTGTACGTGCCATTCTGTGGATGTAAATAAGGCGTGCGGTGGGTGTTAAGTGGTTAAATCAGAGTCAATGGCTTGGTATTTTAGACAGTTATTTTATCTAAGAGAAATTCCCAAAACATTGCCTGTGCATGGAGTACATGAGGATAGGGTTGAAAAACACTGCTTTAAAGAATAACCAAATCTAAGAACAACAATGTAATACATTACAGCAGTATATAGAGTACAATGCTGACAGTAGCTGCATGTATAACTAAAGAAAATTGTTTGGGCCATCTTGGTCCAAATAAAATATTTAAAATTTGGCAAACCTAAAGTCATAGCAAACCTGGAGACAGGCTTTAGGTGTCCAAAAGACAACTTCAACAGAAAAAAAAAAATCAGAATCAGATTGATTACCCTTGCTAGCACAACCGTTTTTAGTTCAGACACTGATAAATGAGCCCCAGTACTGGTCATTATATAACGCATTAGAGGCATTTTCAGTAGGGAACATTGCCAGCCCTCATTGTAATATCTTGTAAAATTAGGCATATATCAAAGCAGACTCCATCAGGACAAGGTGACACCTGTCATGTAGGTTCTAGCAGAAAATTATATGACAGTTGGGTTTCTCATATTAAAATATAAATGTTGTACTAAGTATGAAAAAAAACTGAGAAGAATAAATAATTGACTTACCTTTATTTGGCCAGTACGGAAAAAGAGGAAAGACAGAAAAAAAAAAGAAAATGATTACTATGAATATTTATCACACAAACATTTAAACAAAATACACAATTAAATTGCAGCTGTGATGAAACAATGGACATTAGCATTTTACTTATTCTTTGTTTACAAACTTTTTATTAGGTACAAAATAGTGGTACAACGCGTGATATCATGTATCAAGAGAAATACAGTGTCAAAGTTTCATCACGCCAGAAGATTATGTTGACATATACAGTGGGTGATAGAATTATTTAGGCAAAATTTCATAGCATACTATCAGGTTGTACTTTAAATACATATACTTCCTAAATTCCTAGCAGGTAAGAGAGCTTGCAAAGAGCCATTCCTGATCTCTGTAGTTGAAGGTACTGTGAAGTAATTCATCTTTAAAAATCACAGACTCTAAAATATCTTAACATCTTACTTCTACTGCTCATTTCAATTGCTGTGCTGTGTTACACTGCTCTCCAAAGAAAGTAAAGGGGTTAAAAAATATATATGATTTCTGTTGTGAACTTTGAAGATACTTTTTGCCTTCAGAATAGATGGGTTTTGAGTTTTTTCCTGAAGGCCTGGTGATTCACTTCCGTTCGGATGCTGGTTGGTAGGGGCGTTCCACAGTCTAGGTCCTTGAACTGCAAATCTTCGTTCTCCTTTAGACTTATATCTGGCCTTGGGTATCTGGAGTAGATTTTGGTTAGTAGAACGGAGAACGCGATTAGGGTTGTGACAGTAAGGCCAGTACTAAGACCATAGCTCCCAACTGTACCTGAGTTTGAGGAACTGTCCCTGATTTGGAACAAAGTCACTCTGTGTCTCTTTCCTCATCATTTGTTCCTCACTTTGGTCTGATCTATATAGTTGTATTTAACAAAACTAGATTTTTATCTTTCAAAAAGTGTTACCCAGTGCTAAACCTTTCATCCAATTTCTAAATTGCTGCATTTGTACATTTCAAAAACCATGAAGAAATAGTAGTGTATTGTTCCGAAACACATGATACCTTTTGTTAGTTTACCTGTAATGTCTAAGAAAATATCTATCTTTCTTTGCTTCTCTATTGAATAAAATAAGATTGAATTAAGAAATAGTAGTGGTAAAAAAAGCCCTTGTGGGTTTAATCTTTTTTTTTTGTATAATTCTCCTTTATGGGGGCGTGGCGGGGGAGGGGGGGGGGTCCTATGCCTACATACTTTTGCTAATAGGTGTCCCTCGTTCCCATCTGAAAACGTTGGGAGGTATGCTAAGACTATTCTTACAGCCACCAATAAAACTATTCTCATATCCACCAATGAGATTCAGCCTTGTCTTGTAATTGACAATATGACTGGTGATGTAGGAATTAAAAAGAAAGAAAATTATACTGCCTTGGGAAGTCCAATCCCAGAGACCCTATAAGACCATCTGTAAATTCTGCCTGCAGAGGACTCAGACCAAAATAAGTGTCAGGTCACCTGTGGCCAGGTGACAAGTGCACCCCGTAGGGATCAGGGATGCACCACAGGGAAGTGAACCCTATAGCCGACTACTGCTGGCAGGGAGGAAGCGTAACCCAAGATCACCCAGGGCGCGGAGTCTAAGACCCAGTCTTGTATTCACCAGAGCCTTTGATGGTAAGGATGGTCTTGGCCGCGACTGGGTCCAGGTCGCATCCCCGAGATTCCTCAAGTCACACTCCGCAGGGAGAAAGGGGAAGCAGTCAGCAGGACAAACAGTGGTGCTGGGCAAGCCGAGGTCAGGGCAACAGGCAGACAAGGATAACCGTGGGACATGCAAATAGTCAGGGGCACAGGCAGACAGGGAAGTCGGGGACAAGCCAAAACGGTACACGGAAGATGAACGAAGCACTCTGCAAACAGGAAGTAGCAACTATACTGCAGACAGGAACTAAGCATAGGAACACTGTTGAACAGCACTGCAGACCTGTAGAGCAACGGTTAATATAGGCTTCCTGGGATGGACTAGGGTGGAGCCATACAGGAAGAGGAAGTGATAAAAAGGGAAACCAGAACAGGGTCAGCCTCTAATGAAGACATGGAGATCAGGTAAGCAGACAGACTTGATGCATATTCATGACAGTACCCTCCCTCTTAAGGCCCCTCCCCCTCCCCAGCCTGGAGCCAGGGCTAAAGGGGAATCCCAGAAGAAACCTCCTTGACAAATGGGGCGCAAAGATCTCAGATGCAGAAATCCAAGACGCCTCCTCAGGACCAAATCTTCTCCAAAGCACAAGGTACTGAAGAATGCCTCTGCAGAGACGAGAATCCAGAACTTGAGTATCCTCATTGACCAGAACCGAAGTAGGGACAGGAGGAGAGGATTTATTGAGGACCAAAGGCCTTTTAGAAATAAGTAAGGGCATGAGAGGGTCAACAGGAATCCGAGGAGGATCAAGCAGACCCTTAAAGATGAACTGGGGATTAAGCACAGGACCATCAGACTGGGCAGAGGTCAGAGGAACCCTGAAGTCAGGTTGGTTAGAAGGTGACAGGGCACAGGAGTCAAGCTGGATAGCAGGGAAATCAGCAGAATGCAGAGAGCCCTGAAAACAAGGTAGAAAACCCCATTTGGCCGAATGAGGCAATCTATCCAAAGGATGGATTGAGCCCCTTAGACGGGTTGCAGGAGGGCCTGAACAAGAAAAGGTAGGAGGCTCACTGGGCATGGGCTGACCTGGCATAGCTGATGCAGGGGCCGATTGAATAGCATAGTCAGGTGTAGTGATTACCCGAATCGTATCACAAGGCGTAGTGACTGCAGAACTCGCAGACAAGTTAGCCTGGCTGTGCGTTTTAGGGACTGTCACCGGTAAACTGGAGTGAATGATCAGCTCAGGTTCACAGACAGGCTCCTCATCCAGAGTGCTACATTGGCTAGAAAGTGCATCAGCCTGACTATTGCAGGACACATTCCGGACACCACTATATGTGGTAGGACGAGCAAAAGATTCTGGAATGGTGGCAACAGGAAGTTTCTCTTTTGGGGCAACCTTGGGTAGGCAAGACGTGGAACAGGAGGGACCCCAAGCCAGGATCTGTCCGGCAGTCCAGTCAATGTGAGGAGAATGGAGTCTTAACCAAGGAAGACCCAAAACGATAGGAGCTGAGGTCTTAGGTAGAACAAGGAAGGATATCCACTCCTGGTGAAGTGTGCCTACTGACATCTTAACAGGGACTGTCTGGAAGCGAATAGGACCCCCCGGGAGAACAGTGCCATCAATCGCCGAGACCACCAATGGTGTGGTGAGGGGCAAAAGGGTAAGTCTCATGGACGATGCGATTTCCCAGTCTATGAAATTGCCAGCGGCTCCGGAATCCAGATATGCCGAGACTGAAAGAGAAGAAGCACCAAAATGAAGGGACACAGGAAGAAAAAGACGAGAAGGTGAAGGAGATATTTCTGGATCCAATACTCCACCTTCCAGATGTATTGAACCCGAGCGTTTCTCGGGGCGAAGAGGGCAAGTGTCACGAAAATGACTTTTGCCCCCACAGTATAGACACAGGCCTAGAGTTCTGCGCCTGGCACGTTCCTCAGGGGATAGCCTGGTCCGACCCAGCTGCATGGGTTCCTCAGTTGGCAAGGGATGCTCCACGGGTCGAAGAGAGGGGAACTCAGGCTGACTAAGGGCCAAGGGATGTTGGCGTCGCTTTTCTAGGGTCCTTTCCTGAAAGCGAATATCGATCTGATTACACAAGGAGATCACTCCGTCCAGATCAGTGGGGATGGTTCTTCCTGCTAGTTCATCCTTCACTCTATCAGATAGGCCATGCAAAAAGGTTGCGACTAAGGCCTCATTGTTCCAGCTCAGTTCAGCTGAGTGGATACGGAACTGAAGAGAATATTGTCCCACTGAACGGGATTCTTGGCGGAGACGTAAAAGGGTGCTGGCTGCTGAAGAGACACGAGCCGGTTCTTCAAAGATATTCCGAAAAAGTTTCAAGAAAACAGGCAGGCTAGAAACCACTGGATCATTCAATTCCCACAGAGGGGCAGCCCAGGCTAAGGCTTCCCCGGAGAGGAGAGAAATGATATAGGCTATCTTGGCCCGATCAGACAAGAAGTACTGGGGCAGGAGCTCAAAATGAATAGTGCATTGGCTAAGGAATCCCCTGCAGGCTTTGGAGTCTCCAGAAAAGCGGATTGGAGGTGATAACTTCAGTGAATGCGACTCTGCGACTGGTGCAACAGGTGCAGCTGCTGGTTGTACTTGGGGTTGCGGATTCGGGGTTCCCAGCGAGGTCTGAAGCTGATCAAAGCGGGAAGCCAGATCCTGAAGGAAACGCATCACCTGATCCTGATTAGCTTCATGCGTCTCGAGTCTGCGAACAATGCACTGTAATGGATCATCTGCAGGAAGCGGCACGTCGGCCGGGTTCATGGCTGTTCAAACTGTCAGGTCACCTGTGGCCAGGTGACAAGTGCACCCCGTAGGGGTCAGGGATGCACCACAGGGAAGTGAACCCTATAGCCGACTACTGCTGGCAGGGAGGAAGCGTAACCCAAGATCACCCAGGGCGCGGAGTCTAAGACCCAGTCTTGTATTCACCAGAGCCTTTGATGGTAAGGATGGTCTTGGCCGCGACTGGGTCCAGGTCGCATCCCCGAGATTCCTCAAGTCACACTCCGCAGGGAGAAAGGGGAAGCAGTCAGCAGGACAAACAGTGGTGCTGGGCAAGCCGAGGTCAGGGCAACAGGCAGACAAGGATAACCGTGGGACATGCAAATAGTCAGGGGCACAGGCAGACAGGGAAGTCGGGGACAAGCCAAAACGGTACACGGAAGATGAACGAAGCACTCTGCAAACAGGAAGTAGCAACTATACTGCAGACAGGAACTAAGCATAGGAACACTGTTGAACAGCACTGCAGACCTGTAGAGCAACGGTTAATATAGGCTTCCTGGGATGGACTAGGGTGGAGCCATACAGGAAGAGGAAGTGATAAAAAGGGAAACCAGAACAGGGTCAGCCTCTAATGAAGACATGGAGATCAGGTAAGCAGACAGACTTGATGCATATTCATGACAATAAGTCAAGTGAATGTGTGTTAGCAGCTCTTTGAATCTTTGCCTGGAATTGTTCCTTAAAGTGATTATAAAGTCTATTTTTTTTATATAAAAAATAAACTTGTCATACTTACCTGCTCTGTGTAGTGGTTTTGCACAGAGAAGCCTGGATCCCCCTCTTCTCGGGTACCTCTTCTGTGATTCTGTCCCCTCCCTCCTGTTGAGTAACCCTACAACAAGCAGATTGCTATGGGGGCACCCGGACCAAGCTGCAACTCTGTGTGTCTATTCATACACAGAGCTGTGGTTCGGCCCAACCCCCTCTCTCTCTAGATAGGCCTGCCTTTAATTGACAGCAGCAGGAGCCAATTTAGCTGCTGTTGAGTCTCAGCCAATCAGGAGTTCAAGTCCCCAGAGAGGCAAGGCTCTCACGGACATCGCTGGATTGAGAGGGGGCTCAGGTTAATATTAGGGGGGTCTGGGGGGGCTGCTGCTTACAGAAGGTTTTGTACCTTCATGCATAGAATGCATGAAGATAAAAAACTTCTGACTTTACAACCCCTTTAAGTGCTTGCCCACCGCTGGCCGTCATATGAGGGGCGGATGGTGCAGCTCACGTTCTGGGTGGGCGTCATATGACATCGTCGCCTTCCCAAGTCACTAGGGGGCTGCGATGTCCGCCATGCACCTGTGATTGCCCAGTAATGGAGCAGGACCGTGGATCTGTGTGTACAAACACACAGATCCACGTCCTGTCAGGTGAGATGAGACCGATGGTGTGTTCTCAGTACAGAGGAACACCAATCGGTCTCCTCCCCTTGTGAGTCCTCTCCCCTACAGTCAGAATCACTCCCTAGGACACATATTTAAGCCCTTGATTGCCCCCTAGTGTTAATTCCTTCCCTGCCAGTCACATTTATACAGTAATCAATGCATTTTTATAGCATCGACATTACAGATGTCCGATATATCCGCCCAATATCTCAGTCACGATAAAAATCGCAGATCGCCGCCATTACTAGTAAAAAAAATTCTAATAATAAAAATGCTATAAATCTATCCCCTATTTTGTAGACGCTATAACTTTTTTTGCGCAAACCAATCAATATACGCTTATTGCGTTTTTTTTTACCAAAAATATGTAGAAGAGTACATATCGGCCTAAACTGAGGAAAAAGTTAGTTTAACAAACAAAAAAAAATTGGGATATTTATTATAGCAAAAAGTAAAAAATATTGTGTTTTTTTCCCAAATTGTCACTGTTCTTTTGTTTATTGCCCAAGAAACAAAAAGCGCAGAGGTGATCAAATACCGCCAAAAGAAAGCTCTATTTGTGGGGGAAAAATTATTAAAATGTAATTTGGGTACAGCATTGCATGACCACGCAATTGTCATATAAAATGTGACAGCGATGAAAGCTAAAAAATGGCTTTGGCAGGAAGGAGGTAAAAGTGCCCTGTATTGAGGTGGTTAAAGTGGTTGTGAGTGAGTGAGTGAGAAACTTATATAGCGCAACACATGCGAACTGAATCGCCTCTGGGCGCTTGGTATCCATTCCCTGGGCCCTCAGAAGAGATGGGTCTTGATCTTTCTCCTGAAGGCCAGGTGGTTTACCTCCAATCGGATGGTGGTTGGTAGAGCGTTTCATAGTCTGGGTCCTTGGACCGCAAATCTTCGATCTCCTTTGGACTTGTATCTGGCTTTGGGTATCTGGAGTAAATTTTGGTTGGTGGATCGCAGAATGCGATTGGTGTTGTGAGCTTTTAGTTTCTCGCATAGATATTGGGGGGCATTTCCCAGAATACACTTATGCGTTAGACAGAGTGCTTTGAAAGTGATTCTGTCTTTTACGGGCAACCAATGAAGGGATCTCAACGAAGGTGAGATTGATTCCCATGTTTTTTTCCCAGTCACAAGTCGAGCGGCCGTATTTTGAACAACTTGCAGACAAGTGATTTGGTATTTTGGGATAAGGTTTTTTTTACCTTCTCTGCATGAAGGTAAAAAACATTCTGTGAGCAGCAGCCCCCAGACCCCTCCTAATACTAACCTGAGCCCCCTCTCAATCCAGCGATGTCCATTAGAGTCTTGCCTCTCTGGGGACTTGCACTGCTGATTGGCTTTTGGCAGCAGCGGGAGCCACTAATGTATCATCATTTGTAAATACAACATTTTTTAGTAGGGGTTATTTCAAGGGTTCCTCTGTGTTGAAAAGATTGAGAAAGTCTGCTCTACGCGGTTGTGTTTGTGGTCAGGTGTCCACAAACATCACGCTTCAAAAGGCAGAACTGAGTCATACAGAACATTTTTTAATATGGCGTCACATATATTTAAGTCGCTGTATTAACATGGATCACTAAACACCAAGAACTGAGTATAGAGGAAATATTCTTTTTTCTATTGTTACTATTTAGCTATCTGAAAAAAAAAAAAAAGAAGAATTGCAATCCTGCAAAGCAGTAACATTTACCACTTGAAGAAACACAAAAAAAAACCGCACAATTTTGTCAAGTAAGCTCGAGTTCCGGCAGTTCGTCTCTTGAAAGTCCCCAAAGCGGTGGCCTGGGAGAGGAGATGCCGCTCGCTTGGAGTGGTGAAAATATTGACAGCATTCTGCTAAAGGCTGTACACAGATTGGATTTGTGATCTCATTTATGGAAATAGGTACGCTGGGAAATGCAATTACTATCTGTAAATCATCTCGCTATAACCTTCCATTTCAATATCCTTAAATAGCAGAAAGCAACTGAAGCTATTTTAGTTAAAGCTTGAAGAGTATAAATCCTTGTAGAAACATTCATCTATCAAGGGATTTGATGTTCTCCAAAGTACTTGTTGGTATTAGGAAGGCAATCATTCACGTAGAGAGGCCTTCTTTATTGATATGCATGTGTTAAGTGTTTTATTATTTATAGTTAAATGCTATCTGATGTACTTGGAGGGGCTACCATTTTATTGCATTATATATATATATATATATATATATATATATATATGTATATATATATATATATATATATATATATATATATATATATATAAAATCTATATATATATATATATATATATATATATATATATATATATATATATATATATATATATATATATATATATATATATATATATATAAATGTATTTATATTAATAAACAAATAAATATATATATATCTTGAGAAAGATAGACTGAGCTTCATCGAAATGTTAACAATAAAAACACTGCTGTTTTTGATCCTCCTCTGCCTGTATATTTATATATATATATATATATTAGGGCTGTTACTGATCAAAAATTTTCTGTTCGATTAATCGTTTTTTTTTATCGATTAATCGACTAATTTCGATTAATTATAACGTACATACAGATCCAACTACTTTTAGCTGATCTCCTTGCAGGCTGATTCCCAGTGCAGCTACTAACCACTGGAAAAATGGATAGCAGGATACAAAAAACACACAAAGGCAGCGCTCGATGGGAATAACATTAAAACTTTTATAGTCTTCAAGTAGGTAACCAAATAAATATTGCACTGGAGATAAAATCGATGCAGCTACATAAACTGTAAAAATGGTGCGAGTAATACCAAACGGTACCAAAAGCAGTCATAAAAACATGTGGCCAAGTATGATACCGGTATAAAAATGTGTACAACGATACCACTGCTGAATCCAGATGAGGAGAGGTTAACATCAGTCCGTCGGCATGTGGATGTCCCATGAAGGGAACTATCACAACTCCCAGTGGATGGCTGTAGAATCCCAGGTTGATAGAGGGAAGTGATAGAGGGAAGTGTAACAGCCCTTGCGTGTGGCAGATAGAAAGGTCCCGCCGGCATGCAGATATGAAGGCACAGCAAAGGAGCCCTTCAGATGGGATACGGCAAGCCCCACCGGTGTCCGTGACGTTACTGGATCTCCGACGGACATCCCTGAAGGCCCAGAAGCCAGCGGAGAGGTGAGTACCAATCAAAAGAATTGTAATCTATCAAAAAGATTTTGATCGATCAAAAAAATTTAAGAGTAATCGATTAATTAAAAGTTAATTTGCACAGCCCTAATATATATATATATAAATATATATATACAGTATATATATATATACACACACTATTTTGAGACACCTGCTTTTGCACACACATGAACTTTAATGGCATCCCAGTCTTAGTTCGTAGGGTTCAATATTGAGTTGGCCCACCCTTTGCAGCTATCTGCAAAGGGTGGGGATCTATTTTACTGCTTTTCTTCTTATCATTAACAAATTCCATACAAATTACTTAGCGCCACAAAATGATTCTTGGTTCTGTATTCTCTAAAAGGGGTCGTACTGGGAGATGGATTGGTGGGTGAAACCAAGGGACGGTGTTCAGAGGTGGCTAGGGGGTGAAGTCAAGGGGTGACTTGGAATGGGGGAGTACCTGTACCTACACTAATGGCATCCCAGTCTTAGTCCGTTCAATAGGGTTCAATATTGAGTTGGCCCACCCTTTGCAGCTATAGCAGCTTCAACTCTTCTGGGAAGGCTGTCCACAAGGTTTAGGAGTGTGTCTATGGGAATGTTTGACCGTTCTTCCAGAAGCACAATTGTGAGGTCAGGTACTGATTATGGATGAGAAGACCTGGCTTGCAGTCTTTGGTCTAATTCATTCCAAAGATGTTCTATCGGGTGGAGGTCAATCAAGTTCCTCCACCCCAAACTTGCTCATTAATGTCTTTCTGGACCTTGCTTTGTGCAGTGGTCCAAATCATTTGGTGGAGGGGGAATTATGGTGTGGGGTTGTTTTTCAGGGGTTGGGTTTGGTCCCTTAGTTCCAGTGAAGGGAACTCATAAGGCATCAGCATATCAAGACATTTTGGACAATTTCATATTCCCAACTTTGTGGTAACAGTATGGGGATGGCCCCTTCCTGTTCCAACATGACTACGCACCAGTGCACAAACAAGGTCTATAAAGACATTAATGAGCGAGTTAGGGGTAGAGGAACTTGACTGGCTTGCACAGAGTCCTGACCTCAACCCGATAGAACACCTTTGGGATAAATTTGAGCGGAGACTGTGAGCCAGGCCTTCTCGTCCAGATCAATGCCTGATCTCACAAATGCGCTTCTGGTCAAACATTCCCATAGACACACTCCTAAACCTTGTGGACAGATTTCCCAGAAGATTTGAAGCTATTATAGCTGCAAAAGATGAGCCAACTCAATATTGTACTCTACGGACTAAGAATGGGATGTCATTAAAGTTCATTGCGTGTACAGGCAGGTGTCCCAATACTTTTGGTAATATAGCGTATGTTTGCATTGTAATCTGCAGCTGTACCTAACTTCAAAGCGCTTTATAGCAACTGAGAGCAAGCTTTAACAAAAGGAATGACATGGCTGAGAAGGGGATAAACTTGCACTGTGCACAACTGCTGGACACCTGAAATCTGTAGAAGCTGCATGCCATTTGATGCAAGCCAAAAACGTTTGAAATCCTATTTTTTCTGTCTATTATTGTAAGATGATGTTCTCTATTTTCCTTCATGTACATTAGGAAGCAGGCCTCCTATGACAATATAAAAACCTCAAGGCCGAAGGCTAATTGGCTTTTTCCAGGATGGGGACCCTCCAGGTCATTGCTAATCTCTATTTAATTTATAGAAAGCAATACATCATTATAGCTGACAATCTTTACAGCCAATTTAATAAAGAACGTAGAACAAACTGAACATCATATTTATAGGTGTTGGGGTTTCTTTGCGTATCGTATAGTTCATAGTCATTATAATTCATCAAGAATAATGTTCTGTTTCCAGTATAGTTTGAGTTCTGTATATCTTAAATTTAACCTAAAGCCTCGTACACACGATCAGTCCATCCGATGAGAACGGACCGATGGACCGTTTTCATTGGTTAACCGATGAAGCTGACTGATGGTCTGTCACGCCTACACACCATCGGTTAAATAACCGATCATGTCAGAAGGCGGTGATGTAAAACACGACGTGCTGAAAAAAATGAAGTTCAATGTTTCCAAGCATGCGTCGACTTGATTATGAGCATGCATGGATTTTTAACCGATGGTCGTGCCTACTAACGATCGGTTTTGAACTATCGGTTAGGAATCCATCGGTTACATTTAAAGCAAGTTTGCTTTTTTTAACCAATGGTTAAATAACCGATGGCGCCCCCACACACGATCGGTTTTGACCAATGAAAACAGTCCATCAGACCATTCTCATCGGTTTAACCGATCGTGTGTACGCGGCATAAGTCATTCTTCAATGTGATCTGAAAGAATGCCTTTTATCTTGAAATTCATTCCAAAATCCCCTTCCTGGTTTAATAACATATACAGTACATATACAGAAAATAGTGCATCTTTTATAATATATACAGCGTAATTATCAGTGCTATGCATAGACATATTAAACAAAATGACCATTAAAAGTTCATGAATGTGGTAGGTTCCAAAGTGGTCAGTTCATATAACAACAAAACAAAAACAAAAAACAACTGTAATGAAAAGTCTTTGAGAAAAACAAAAGTAGTTGGTAGTTCTAAGGCAATCAGATAAGGAATGGCCATTCCGATAGTCAGCATCGATGGATGTGATGATGTCATCATTTTATGGCCCCGCCCAATGCATTTCACATCACAGCGCATCATCAGGAGTAACCAGAGCAAGAAAGTTATTGCTCTGGTTACTCCTGACGATGTGCTGTCTGACGTGAAAGGCGTTGGATGCGTTCACAAACTTGTAACATCACTTCGCCTGCCAATGCCGGCTGTCCACGAGGCCATTCATTATCTGATAGCCTTGTATTAGACAACCGTTCCTGCCCCCTCCTTAGCCTGGTGCTCCAGTGAGTGTTGGAGGGGCAGAGCAGTGGTTGATAGTCACTGACTCTCTGTTCACTGAAGAATGAGAACTGAGCGATCGGCTGTGATTGATCGCTCAATTCTCGGTCTGGAGGCGACAGGGGACAGATGCAGCATAAGTGAGCATGTATGTTTTTTTTTATACCCTGCCACCACAGTGTTCATAGGGGCCATATAGCTAAGTAATGGAAATAGTTTGGAAAAATTGGAAAACTGCGCTAGAAGTGCTAAAAGTTGCAGCTTGATCAAATGGGAGCTGCGATTAACATGTAAACAATTAGTACAGAAAAAGCATGGGAAGAAGATAAATCGCGCTAATCCCCTAACCATATGATATATATAATAACGATGTGAAAAATGAGTCACAAAATATCATAAATACCAAAATAAGGCTAGTGATGAACTAATGAAAATCCAGTGACATAAACAATATTACAGTGATATATGACCAATGACATAAAATGCATCAATTAACATAATTGTAGCAATCTCATAACAATTAATGAAATAGTGCATATAATGATGACCAATAATAAAATTCAAAAATCCCTAAATAATATAGGGCCAAATCCACAGCCCCGCAGTGCAACGTAACTTAAGTGATTTAAGTTACACTGCCGCAAATTTCCTAAGTTAGGTATCGATCCACAACACACTTACCTGGAAATTTGCGGCGGTGTAACTCAAATCTGTCCGGCGTAAGGCGTGCCGAATCTAATGGGGCGAGTCCCATTTAAATTAGGTGCGCTCCTGCGCCGGACGTACTGCGCATGCTCCGTCGGATAACTTACCCGACGTGCATTGCGCTAACTGACGTCGCTCCGACGTCATTTGCTTAGACGGTAACGTAAATGGCGTCCAGCGCCATTCACGGACGTCTTACGCAAACGACGTAGAGTTTGAATTTTCGACGTGGGAACGACGGCCATACTTAAAGCGGGGGTTCACCCTATATAAAAAAAAAAAAAAATTTTCCCTCTAGGATTAAATTCGGCATAGTAGCGCAAGCTACAGTATGCCTGTCTGTATTTTTTTATCCCCGTACTCACTGTTATATCGTACATAGAAGATTCCGGGGAATGGGCGTTCCTATGGAGAGGGAAGGTGATTGACGGCCGGCCCTGGCACGTCACGCTTCTCCGGAAATAGCCAAAATAGGCTTGGCTCTTCACGGCGCCTGCGCATAGCCTGTGCGCAGGCGCCGTGAAGAGCCGAGACCTACTCCGGCTGTCTTCGGGGAGCGTGACGTGCCAGAGCCGGCCGTCAATCACCCTCCCTCTTGCTAGGAACGCCCATTCCCCGCGGCAGACGGAATCGTCTATGTACGATATAACCGTGAGTACGGGGATAAAAAAATTAAGACCGGCATAGTGTAGCTCGCGCTACTATGCCGAATTTTATGCTGAAATGTTGTTCTGCAGGGTGAACCACCGCTTTAATAGGGCTTAGTCAAATAGGACTCAGCCCTATTTTTACACGGCGTAACTCGATGTAAACGACGTAGCATTAGAGCGACGGGCCCGTCGGAGCGTTCGTGGATCGCCGTAAGTGTTCATTTGCATATTCTAGGCCGTCCGCAATGGCCTCGCCACCTAGCGGCCGGCCTAGAATTGCATCCCTAAGATCCGACAGTGTAATTCAATTACACATGTCGGATCTTCTGTCTATCTCTTGGAAACTGATTCTGTGGATCAGTTCCAAAGATAGAAACAGGGATACGACGGCGTATCAGTAGATACTCCGGTGTATCCCTTTTGTGGATTACCCCCATAGTCCATAAGTGCTTAGTACTAGTGAATAACACATGATAGACACCAGTGCACAGTGTGAAAAAGTCCATAGACTGATAAATAAACGTGTCCAAATTGTGATCAATTCTCCACCAATCAGCAGAAATGGAAATAGTTAATTTGCATTTGCTAGCTTGATGCAAACAAACAATTTAAAGTGCATTGAATCCTAATGCCGCGTACACATGATCATGTTTCGGCTTGTAAAAAAACAACGTTTTTTAGCCTCTAGAAAAAAGTGCGGTGACGTACAACACGTACGACAGCACTATAAAGGGGAAGTTCCATTCGGATGGCGCCACATAGAGGCGGCTCTCTAATTAGGCGGTCACCTAAGGCCTCGCACTCACAGGGGCCTCGCGGTCGCCTATTTTGCCCGTGATCAATACTAATGTCGGTGCCATCGCATCTCTATCACCCCTTTCTCTTTCTCACCTCCCCCTCTCCCCCCCCCTCTTGCATTGGCTGAATATGTCTCATGGGTGAGGAGGGTGCCCTGGAAGTGGTGCTAATCACCTGTGTGCTAGATCCGTGCATTTTCTTCAGCCATTTTTCTTGCTTGAATTATTTTTCCCAATATGGGTGTGAGTGGGGCCTCATGTCTAAGTTTTGCCTAAGGCCTCACAAAGCCTAGAGCCTCCTCTGGCGCCACCCTTTGGGCTGCTTTAGCTGATTTTGTGTTGGTAAAAGACAATTCGAGCTTTTCTATCTGTTACACCGTGATGAATGTGCTTACTCCATTACGATCGCTAGTTTTACCAGAACAAGCGTTCCCATCTCATAACTTGCTTCTGAGCATGCGCGGGTTTTTCACATCGTTTAAGCCCATACACGATCATTTTTTACAACCCGAAAAACAACATTGTTTAACCACTTGCCGACCGCCGCATGTATATGTACGTCCACAGAATTGCACGTACAGGCAGATGGGCGTACAGGTACGTCCCTGCCTTTCCGCGGGTCGGGGTCCGATCGGGACCCCCCCGCTACATGCGGCGGTCGGATTCCCGCGGGGAGCGATCCGGGACGACGGCGCGATCGCCCCCCGGAGCTGAAGAACGGGGAGAGCTATATGTAAACACGGCTTCCCCGTGCTTCACTGTGGCGGCTGCATCAATCGTGTCATCCCTTTTATAGGGAGACTCGATCAATGACGTCAGTCCTACAGCCACACCCCCCTACAGTTGTAAACACACACTAGGTGAAATATAACTCCTTCAGCGCCCCCTGTGGTTAACTCCCAAACTGCAACTGTCATTTTCACAACAAACAATGCAATTTAAATGCACTTTTTGCTATGAAAATGACAATGGTCCCAAAAATGTGTCAAAATTGTCCGAAGTGTCCGCCATAATGTTGCAGTCACAAAAAAAAACGCTGATCGCCACCAATAGTAGTAAAAAAAAAAAAATGAATAAAAATGCAATAAAACTATTTTGTAAACGCTATAAATTTTGCGCAAACCAATCGATAAGCACTTATTGCGATTTTTTTTACCAAAAATAGGTAGAAGAATACGTATCGGCCTAAACTGAGGAAAAAAAACATTTTATATATGTTTTTGGGGGATATTTATTATAGCAAAAAGTAAAAAATATAGAATTTTTTTCAAAATTGTCGCTCTATTTTTGTTTATAGCGCAAAAAATAAAAACCGCAGAGATGATCAAATACCACCAAAAGAAAGCTCTATTTGTGGGGAAAAAAGGACGCCAATTTTGTTTGGGAGCCACGTCGCACGGCAATTGTCTGTTAAAGCGACGCAGTGCCGAATCGCAAAACCTGGCCTGGGCATTTAGCAACAAAATGGTCCGGGGCTTAAGTGGTTAAAAAGTCGTTAAAAAATGCAGCATGTTCGATTTTTTTTGTCGTTTTTCAGAACCCCGAAAAATGATTTGAAGCCCACACACGATCATTTTAAATTAAATTTTTTTTAAACTTTTGTTTTTTACATGCTGAAAAATGATCGTGTGTACGCGGCATAAGACTTTCCTTGTCCACAATTCTTGTTCAGTATTAACACATTGCCAGCACACAAACTGCTGGTTCATAGCAGGCACCCATCAGGGTTGTGAAATTATGTCAAAACGCGCTGGGCGGAGCCTGGACACGGGACATCACTGCGTACAAGGACCGCAGCCATTTTCTTGTTTGGAAACCCCCAAAGGATACTAATCACATATGTCCAAATTGACCATATACTGTGTGGGTATTCTGGAATATCTTAATAAACTTTGAAGTGCTTTTACATACTATACCATGGGGCGGTTTTTGGTCTCCTTTTGACACACACGTACGGTGAACTGACCTTTGGAGAGACGATTCTAGAGGGGATATCAAGATTGAGCCATAACTTTTGTGAAGTCTATTGGGAACCTGACCATATCTGGTGGAGAATTGAGCGTTGTTAGACGGCTTACAACTTGGTGGTCCATTTTAAATGGTAAGAGGCCCAGTGTGCTCTGGTGCGGGTGGAGGATCTTTTTACCACTTATAGAAGAATTCTTGATATACACTCTGGGTTCTCCTTGGATTTATATGGATGATTTTGAAGTACTCATATATTTAAAAGTGTTGCATTTTATTTCTATAGTTTTATTGAAAGAAATAGAGGGTTACTGAAACACTAAATAATTACCTTTTCTGGAGAAAATACTGCTCGGTGCTGCCTTCGGTGCTCATTGCATAATCAAAAGCCCTCGGCCTGTGGTAACATGATATTTGCTGAAAGGGGGATTAGGAAGTTCAAATCTGTGATTCAATTTTCTGCTTAAAACTGCAATGCCTTTCTGCATCCTTCTCCATCTCTCTCTAAGTGTTTAGTATCTTTGCCTGCAGCAAAAATAGCAGGACATAAGCGCAGCAACTAAGTGATGGGTGGAGATGTGTAAACAGTGCAAATGTGAACCAAGACATAAATTACAAATCTCTTTCTATCATGTTAACTCCGAGCAATCCTATGAGAAAATCATTTACATTTTGATTACATGAACTGTCATCAGATTCTCTTTGTCAGACTGACAGCAATGTGCAATCAGTAGATGAAGTCTGGTGCACTGTTCTGGCCCTCCCTCTGCTAGTCCCGCTGTGTAAGGGAACACAGGTAGCTAATACAGGGATGGGGTTCCTTTAAGCCTTGCTTTAGGGCCGGTTTAAATTGCATGGGCACTACTCATTTTAAATGAACATTTTGTAACCTAGTCTCTATGAATATGTAGTAATTTATTTTTATTTATTTATCTACTTGGTTTTAATAAACTGTATCAATTTGATCCATGCGTTAGATCCCTCGCCTTTTTCCTCTTTTTTAGATTAACCCGCAAGTGCTTTTTTTACCACTACTATTCCTTTATACTGGCTTTGAAAATTTGCATTTTATATACAACTATATAAATTACACCAACATGAGGGACACATGAGGAGAAAAGAGGGACAGTCCCTCAAAATCAGGGACAGTTGGGAGCTATGATCACGGTGGTCACATGATCAGAATCCAGTCTTTCCAGCTCCTGATCATTACCAGAGACCAGAAACAGTCTCCGTGGTCTTTGCTGCCTCTGGATGCATATGTACGGTATGTGGATGTTAAAGTAGCGTGACCAGACATCCCCAGTTTCAGGGGACAGTCCCCTGATTGAGGACACTGTCCCCGGACCAAGTCTGTCCCTGGTTTTGTACCCAGATTGGATTTAATAGGGGGCAGGGGCAATTTCAAAGACAATCAGTGCAGAATTAAAATAAAAAAAATAGAATTACACACCCCCGCTCTGCCATGCCTACTAGCATAGGGGGGTTGTATTTTTCCCATTATCTGTGCCCCTTTCTGATCATCTTTCGGAGGGAGGGAATATTTCTTCAGTTTCGGGGCGCATGCCCATTCAGCTCCACTCCAATGTTCTTCTGCCTTGGCTCAAATCCTGGCCAGCCACCTGCCTATCTACTTGCCTTCCCTGGCAGAGTGATCTTCATCCGCTCCCCATCCAGTAGTAGCCGGGGCTGTGAGGCGGGAGGCAACGGGCAGAGAGTCGCTGATTGTTGCCATTACTAGTAAAGAAAGAATATGTCCCCGGATTTCATTTTAAAAATCTGGTCACCTTAAGTTAAAGCCCACCCTGTTAACAGCCACGCGTATGCGTTATGTGAGCAACATTTTCATAGTAATGTCATAGGATCCTATTTTGCAGGAAAATACCCCAAGCACCAGGCAACTCAGGCCTACCACAGCTAGCTGGATCAGGTAATATGAATCACTCACACAGATATTGATATTGTTTTTGGCACCTAGATACCAAGTAAGAAGAAGAAATTGAATTTCTACATTTCTAGAAAGCAGCGTAGGACAATTTAACAATCACAGCATGAGATCTTGACAGGTATATCAGAAGATAACATAAAATGTTCTTCAGTTTAATTGCAATTAGTATTTTAGCTCTGGATTCCAATTAATTATTCAACAAAATGGTTTGTATTTGTGAACTTCTTATAGGGACCGACACCGAGGCTGTCGAAGACACGCAGCTGCAGCGCATTTGTATTCCAAGTCCATGTCACAAAGTAAATTAGACATCTTCAGAGCACTTTATGTACTGGAGGCTGGATGCAGCTTTCTGACATTAATTGCCCATAGCAAAATCACACAGATGACTAAATATACAGAGAATCCTTCAAGTTTTTACAGCACAGAAGACTTGGAGAAAAACAAGTGGTGACAACTACAGCATAGAGATGGAAGAAGGTTAATGTTTCCTGAATGTCATTGTATTGGAAGGGCTTTAGACATAGTGTCAAAGGCCTAAAACCATTTAAAAAGAATGTCTTGGAAGCCTTTTCTACCAACTATAGAAACCAAGTGAAGGGGTCAGAATGTGTTGGGATAGATGCCCATGGAAAGAGTCTGCCCACCGAAAAATGTCAGATGTGGGTCTAGTTGTCTTAGCTAGTTTCATTCGATAGTGGATTTCCGCAATAAGACCTTTATGAAATAGTCCTTCCAAGCCTCAGAGCTTTGGGTATTTCCACCCACTTTGGGGTGTTCCCACTAATCCAATTGGGTAGGACTCTCTTGAAATGTGCCTCAGTAGTCAAGTGGTGTTGTGACTGATAATGTTGTGACTCTAAGGTCTTTTTATCAGTGGGAGTTAAACAAGTTATATTGTATGTATCAAAGTAAAAAGGATAATTCGGGAAATTGAGTACAACTGTTTTATTAGGCTAATTTCTTGATGGAAATATTTCCAATTTGGTGGAGAAAATGGTGGTTACAGTAGAAAGAAGGTTGGGAGAAAAATATAAAAAAAAATAGGGGAGAGGAGCATTTACCCCACTCATCTCCCCATGTCTTATGCCGCGTACACGCAATAATTTTTCAGTATGAAAAAAAAAAACGTTTCTCAGCATGTCCAAAAAACAATGTTTTCCCAACTTCATCATTAAAACGACGTTGCCTACACACCATCGTTTTAAAAAAATTATCTAGCAAAGTGCGGTGACGTACAACACGTACTACGGCACTATAAAGGAGAAGTTCCATTCACCTTTGGGCTGCTTTAGCTGATTCCGTGTTAGTAAAAGACGATTTGCGCTTTTCTGTCTGTTACAGAGTGATGAATGTGCTTACTCCATTATGAACGGTAGTTTTACCAGAACGAGCGCTCCCGTCTCATAACTTGCTTCTTTTTTGCTTTTTTTTTACGTCGTTTTAGCCCACACACGATCATTTTTTACAACCCGAAAAACTACATAGTTTAAAACGACGTTAAAAAATGCAGCATGTTCGATTTTTTTTTTGTCGTTTTTCAGAACCTGAAAAATGATGTAGGGAAGGGAGTCACCGCTCCAGGTGGATCTTTAGCAGACAATTGGAGGAACCTCCCAGGAGTCCAAGGTGCTGGCAATGCACTAGGCAAACATGGAAAACATGGAAATCGATGGACAGTCGCACTCCGGATCAACTTGAGGAAGTTGTCTTTATTGATAAAAGTAAGACATGTACATCCGGCTGTTCCCTTATGTGACTGTATCTTTGGATGTACATGTCTTACTTTTATCAATAAAGACAACTTCCTCAAGTTTATCCGGAGTGCAGCTGTCCATCGATTTCCATGTTTTCCATGAAAAATGATGTGTAGCCCACACACGATCATTTTAAATGAAGTTTTTGAAAAACGACGTTTTTTTCATGCCGAAAAATTATCGTGTGTACGCGGCATAAGATTCACACTGGATTGCTTTTACAAGTTGGTTAGGTAGTTTGTTTCCAGGTGTGGGTGGGCATATTCTATCTGGGAATACCATACTAATAGAAACATAATATAAGTATCTCTAAGAATGCTTGTCGGCTTGTAGGCAGGTTTAACTATTATGTTTAGTTCAGGTAAGGGGAATGGGGTTAATATTTCTTGCCACCTTCCCTGGTCTTGTTCGTGGGCTTTTTGGGGTCTGGCCTCTATTTCTGTGACATATAAAAGGGTAGAGGTACAGGTCCCAGGAGTAGAGCAGGCAAGAGTTTAGGAGTTTGCAGAAACTTGCTGGGATCTGTGGTCTACCTTTGGAGCAACGACCCATTGGGATCTCCATAACCATGGGCACCTCTACTCAAGACTCTCCAACTATGGAGTTCACCCAAAAAGACTTGCAGGTACACTGAGGCATCCCCAACTAGTGGTACATAGGGAAATTATGTTTATTCATGTTATACATGTTCTGCTGACCTTTTAGTAAAAGTTGTTTAACTGCTATAAACCTGGTCTGAAGTTAGTCAAGGGGTGCAAGTTGGATTCTGGCATAGTCCTATGAACCTGGGTCTGGTAACACACTGGTAATACGGCTACAAAATATTAAATTGCAAGGCAAGGAAGAGAAGTTAGTTGCCATGAGTAACCAAAAGCAAGAACAGCTACAGCAAACAGTCATATGGCATGGTGCCTGGTTGGGTGACAGGTCCACCAGATAGCGAGGGGGACTGCTTAATGATTGATTTCTCACATAACCGCAGCTTCCACCTGGTCCCATGCACTGGTGAGCACGCCTTTTGGGGGGTTGTGTTACTCCGCGTACATGGATGCCGTGAACCCAACTTATACCTTTTTGTGTTTACCATTATACCACTGGTCCTAGTTTTAATGTCTGGGAGGGGTACAAACAGTTTTTTCCAGGTCAAAAATATTAGTGCTCTTGCCTAAAACCATTCCACAATTTGTCTAGGACGCCCTTTCAAGCAACTAAAGAAACCCATCAAAGGGACAGAATGAGGTGGAAAGATGCCCAGGGAAAGAGTCTGCCCACCCAAATATTTAGGTCTCAGCTAGTTTCAGTGGGTTTCAGCAACAATTGTCCCATGCACTGTCATTGCAAGCCTTGGAGCTTTGCATATTTCTGCCCAGTTTGGGGTGTTTCCACTATTCCCATTGAATATTACTCCCCTGTAATAGCCACGGTGATTGTACAGATCCAGGAACTCAGAAGGTCTCATCTCCAAGGTGATGTAACAAATACACAATAAAGTATCTACAAAAACTAAAATACCAGTCTTGGGTAGGCTGTCCTTCACCAGAAGACCAACTCAAAAAAAAAGGGTGGGAGGCTGGATCAAGAATACCCTTCACTCATGTGCCACACTGTCTGGATTGGTTAGCGCACCCTGTCCCTTGATGTCATATTCATTCTTTGTGATCTCTATATCTTCCTAATGGGTTGCCTTCCTTTTTTTCAGTGGCAATTATTTACTTCCTGTTGGTTACTAAAGACACCATTCACAGTGGAGAAAAGACAGATAAGTCAACCATGTTTAGAGCTTGGGGGGGGGGGGCAGAATTATAAACTGTAAATAGTGAATCAACCAGGTGCAGGTGATGCACAGTATGTCAGGAAGATATTTATTACTGTGATTTCATGGACAGGTTATATTCTTCTGAGTATTTTTAATGTAAAATGTTCAAGATTAACTGGAAAGCACCTTTAAAACTCTAATGGATTCTCGACAGAAGTGAAAATGTCAAGTTGTTTACTTTACAACAAGCTTCCAAATCTCAGACCTCAAAGGGAAAGTGGAATAGTTTTACTTCACAACATTTTTGTTTTCAAGTTTCAAAGATTATAAACAGTATTTTCTTAAATTATATAAAACCTAAAAGGTGCCTCCATGTTACACAGAACACGCTGGGCTTTGAATACTGTTGTTTGGAGATACTCCGATATCTGAGTCAAAGGCCCCGTACACACGACTGAGAAACTCGACGGGCGAAACACATCATTTTCCCCGTCGAGTTCCTTGTTCGGCTGTCAAAAAACTCGTTGAGCCAAATTTTCCCATTGCCCAACGAGAAAATAGAGAACATGCTCTCTATTTGGCTCGACAAGTTTCCCGACGGGTTTCTCGGCGAAAAGTGTACACATGACCGGTTTTCTCGGCAGAATACGTCTCCCATCGAGTTTCTTGCTGGATTATGCTGAGAAAACCGGTTGTGTGTACGGGGCCTAACATCAGAGTGTCTGCCATTTTGTCTATTTAGGGCAAAATAACAAGTTCTCTTGTAAGAAACCACCCGCTCGTGTCTATTAGTCGTCTTCTCAACACTTCCCCATTCTCCATGGGAGTGGCACATCCTAACCTCATGTAAGCTTCATTTTACATGGTGTTGGAGTTAACAAAGGGTTAACTTCTTACTTCTCTTTGTCAGGTTACAGTATTTGGTGCAGGTGATAGGCTGCTCAGGCTTGAACAATCCTGAGAGGAGGGCACATGCTCTACATTGCCAAGAGCACTGGTTTTCTGAGGACCAGGGCACTGGGATGTGCAATGTGAGTATGGAGGGATGAAAGGCATAAAGCCCTTACATGCGAACCTATTGCTTTGCCTATTTTGTTTAACTATACTTGTAAGGAAGAAAAGAGAATGTGCTTCTCCACTCTATTCGGTGTTTTTTGATTTTCCTTAAATTCAGGTCTTTTTTCTCATCACGTCTGTTAAATAAGCCTCTCTTTAATTGTTTTTATTTGTTTCTAGAAGAGGTAGGTTACAAGAATTAAACATCAATTGGTACCATTTCCTTACACAGGAGGACACGGGTTACATCAATATTCAAAGAACCAAACTTGTCAATTCAGAGCACTTACATATAATAAGTCAAGGGTACATAGAGGCTTATCATTATGTGCATGAGGGGTTATCGTCAGGTATAGCAAGTTTACTACTGCAAAGTGAGAGAACACAAGTCCCCCGTTGGTCATATGGTATTGCGACCATTAATGTTGTGACTTTAAAGTTTGTTTATCAGTAGGAGTTAAACCTGCTACATGGTATGTACCAGACGAGGCAGGAACACGTGGGAAATTGAGCTCAAGTGGTATATAGGGCTAATTTCTTGTTGAAAATAAGACCAAGTTGGCAGAGAAAAAGTTGGAAAGGGTTACAGCAGAAGTAGGAAAAGCATGGACAGCATTGAGGGACCAAAGAGAAGATAGGGAGGAAGAAAAAAAAAGGGGGGTTTACCCCACCCATCCTACCATAGTGGGTCTTAGATTGACAAAGTCACGTGGTATGGTGACACAACGTGCAGGGAAGAGCCGATGAAGTAATGCCACATTACAAGAAGTGAGTGGAACACCATTTAGTAAGCTGCCGAGTGTCTTGAAAACCTTAAAGGGGTATTACAAGTGATTTCTGAGGTGCATCAGTACAGTGCACTATATAATGTGAGTGTTTTGCTGTTTTTAATTACAGAATAATTAAGGCAGGAGGCACTACAGTTATTTATTATTTTCAGTTTATGTAAAGTTGCATTAACGTACCTGCAGAATCAACATGGATGGATGTGGACCGAGAGAGTAGTGAACTTGGAGAGAAGACCAATCGTGGTAATAGAGACCCCACTTAAAGGGGAAGGCGCTAATTCTCAGACCTAAATCAGACATAATTCTTGTAAGTCAAAGAGTAAGGCGAGAGGACTGGATTGAAGGTGGAGGGATCACACACAGTGTATGGTGAAATTGGTGCCAGAATAGTGATATTTGTGATATCTGGTGGGGGGAGTCAGAACACAATAGCACAGCTGGGGAGATCGCTGCACCAACATTGCTTGTGTTGGAATGGCGACAGTACCAGGACAGGGTTGTCCAGCATCTAGGCCAAGGATCCAGAATTGCACCCCATCCCTCACTATTAATACATTCCATAGAATGGGTGTGCCACTCTGCGTCTATTCTTTGCCTCCTTGCAAGTTTGCGCTCAGGGCAGCATCTCCTCTTGCCCACCTCTTGTCCCAGCCCTGTGCAGTGATCTGTCAGTTTTTTTTCCTTCAGCCCAGATGTTTACATCTTTGAAAGTTTGCAACTTGAAGGTTTGTATGTAGGGGATTTACTGTATGGGTGGGCATATTTTATCCAGGGTCACAATACCTTCAAAAAGGGGTTGTAAAGGCAGAAGGTTTTTTATGTTATTGCAGTCCATGCATTAAGATAAAAAGCCTTCTGTGTGCAGCAGCCCCCCTCAGCCCCTTTAAAACTTACCTGAGCCCCACTCTATCCAGTGTTATCATGAGTCCCTCGGCCCTCCAGGACTCTCCCTCCCGATTGGCTGAGACACAGGAGTAGCGCCATTGGCTCCCACTGCTGTCAATCAAAGTCAGTTAGCCAATCAGGCAAGATGGAGGGGGCGTGGTCAAACCACAGCTCTGTGTCTGAATGGACACAGGGAGCTGTGACTCAGCTCGGGTGCCCCCATAGCAAGCTTTTTGCTGTGGGGGTACTCAACGGGAGAGAGGGTCCAGGAGCACCGAGGAGGAACCAGAGAAGAGTAGGATACAGGCTGCCCTGTGCAAAACCGCTGCACAGAGCAGGTAAGTATAACAGGTTTGTTATTTTTTTTAAAACAAGACTTTACAATCACTTTAATATAAGGCTTGGTTCACAACTTTAGGTGTTACCAAGTGTGGGCATTTCATTGCATAGTGTGTAGGGCCTCTAATTCATTTTCAATAGGATGTGCTACGTGCAAGTAACACAGAAAAGAAGTCCCTGACTCTTTTCCAACAATGCACCGCACCATACTGCAGTTTGGCGCATGCAAGAATGCGTGCACTTGAAGATGCGTAGGGATCCACTAAAAATTTATGTTTCAGTGTGTGTCGGGAAAGTGCGTGATTTTGTGCACGTTCCCAAAAGCAGTAGCTTTAGTGTCTCCAAGAACGCAGGTCAGCTTTTCGTTTACCATTATGCCGTTGATCCTGGTTTTAATGCCTTTGAAAGGTACAATTGTTTTTTTTCCAGACCAAGCAGATTATTGCTCTTGCACATGACTTGCCAACTGCTGGTTAGCTTCTCATTTCTCATTATGCCATTGATCCCGGTTTTAACTTTTTGGAAGGATATCATGTTTTTTTCCAGGCCAAGCAAATGACTGCTCTTGCTCAAGACTTGCCAACTGCTGGCTGCAAGTGGTAAACATGAACAGTAGCTGATAAAAACATAATGTACTTCCTATTCCTTATAATAATACATAAGTGAAACATACAGTGGCGTCACTAGGGTTGGTGTCACCCGGTGCGGTAAAACATGGTGTCACCCCCCCCCCCTCTGTCTAGGCTGCCCAGCACCAAGCAGGCAGCGCACGGGCACGGGGCGCACCCCAAACCAGCCCCTGGAAATGATAGTATAGGGCAGTATAGTGACAGGTTAGGGTAGTATAGAGTGGTATGGTGGCAGGTTGGTGTAGTGGGGTGGTATAGGACAGGTTAAGGTGGTATAGGGCATGTTGGGGTGATATAGAGTAGTTTGGGGTGGTATAGGGCAAGTTAGGGTTGCATAGGGCAGGTTGGGGTGGTATAGGGCAAGTTAGGGTGGTACAGGGCAGGTTGGGTGGTATAGTGCATGTTAGGGTGGCATAGGGCAAGTTGGGATGGCATGGGAAAGGTTGGGGTGGTACAGGGCAAGTTAGGGTGGCATTGGGCAGGTTGGGGTGGTATAGGGCAAGTTAGGGTGGCATAGGGCAGATTGGGGTGGTACAGGGCAAGTTAGGGTGGCATGGGGCAGAGTGGGGTGGTACAGGGCAAGTTAGGGTGGCACAGGGCAAGTTGGGGTGGCATGGGAAAGTTTGGGGTGGTACAGGGCAGGCTGGGGTGGTACAGGGCAGGCTGTGGTGGCACAGGGCAGGCTGGGTGGTACAGGGCAGGCTGGGTGGTACAGGGCTGTTTGGGGGGGTACAGGGCAGGCTGGGTGGTACAGGGCTGTTTGGGGGGGTACAGGGCAGGCTGGGGTGGTATAGGGCTGTTTGGGGTGGTCAAGGGTAGGCTGGGGTGGTACAGGGCAGGCTGGGTGATACAGGGCAGGCTGGGGTGGCACAGAGCAGGCTGGGGTGGTACAGGGCAGGCTAGGATTGCACAGGGCAGGCTGGGCATGTCAGCTAAAAAAAAAAAAACGGGATGGTGTCACCCGGTGCGGACCGCACCCCCCTAGCAACGCCTCTGGAAACATATACAAAGAAAAACCCAATCCTTCCCAGGGGACAAACATACATAAATAAAAAAGACAAGCAGAGTTTTTCAGCAATCAAAGCAACTTTATTAACAAGTTCATATAACTGTGATTAAAGGTGCTATATTATTGTGTGGGAGGCACGCTCGACTTGGCTTTAAAAATATGCATTAATTAATACAGTGTATCAAGGACAAATTATGACAAACACGCAAAACAGTAGGAAGATTCCACATCTGCAGTTTTGTCACATAGATCATTCAAAGACAAACAACTGCCTATAGCAGACTGGATCTATACAAAAAGTGTAATTATCCCAGGCTGCTAATAGCAGGTTTCAGTATGTTTCCCTTATCCCAAATCCTCATTTTCCCCTACGTGAAGGATGAGCCGCTAAAGGCACTTTGTCTTATGATAAAATGCATGGCAAAGCCAAAAAAAACACCTTTGCTAAGTTCCCTTCTTCATTATTAAGTAGAAGTCGCTCAGGCAAAGGCGTGATGTTAAGGGACTTTTTGCTGGTGACACACAAAGGCAATTAAAAATGTGTATTAAATTAGAGGGTACAGAATCCTCATTAGCATGACGGAGGTAATCCCTGCTCTGCTTGAGTAGTCTAAACTAGATTGATAAGCAGACCCTGGCAGCTTGGATTCATGGTCTGCATGGGATGGCTGCTGCTTCTTTCTCATGGGTAATGTATGTATCAGGAAAGAGAAAATAAACAATGCTGTGCAAATGAAACGGGATGTGGAGAACACGCGCCATGGCACAGACCGTCAGGATCAACAAATAAAACAAGTATTTAAAGCGAAACAGTCACAGTTGGGATCATGGAGGAATTTCCATTTTTTTTGTGCAGGCTAACCTATTAAAGATTTTTAATTGTCCCCTTACCTAGGGGGTTTGCCTTGTCTGATAGCAACTTGCTGAGTGTCTGGGCCAAGAGATCCCAAGCTCTAATGTCATCAACAGCCCAATTTTTCGTTTCCATAATATTTTATTAAAGGGGTTGTAAAGGTTTTTATTTATTTTTTTAATAACAAACATATCACACTCACCTCCACTGTGCAGTTCGTTTTGCACAAAGTGGCCCTGATCCTCTTCTTCTGGGGTCCTTCGGCGGCTGTCTCGGCTCCTCCCCGCAAGAGCTAACCCCCGTTCTGAGAAGAGCTCTCTCAAAGGAGTTAGCTTGCGGGCGCGCTCCTCTGTGATACAGTGGCGGCATAGCCGCCAATAATATTACTCGCCCCGGCGCGCCGCGTCATTAATTTGATTGACAGCAGCGGGAGCCAATGGCTGCGCTGCTATCAATTTTCAATTAAGAGTTGTCTTGAGCTGGGGGAGAGCATCCCGGGATCACGACCACGGAGTTTCGTGGTTCAGATACGTAAAACGGGGGGGCTGGGGGGCCTGAGAGTGCCTGAGAGTGCAAGGTGTTTTTTCACCTTAATGCACAGGTGTCTTCCCTGCCTGGTCTCTAGGTTCCCCTAGACCACAGATCTCAACTACGGCCCTCAAACTATTGTGGAACTACATGTCCAATGAGGCATTGTAAAACTCTGACATTAACAGACATGACTAGGCATGATGGGAATTGTAGCTCCTGAGAAACTGGAGGGCCACAGTTTGGAGACCTCTACTCTAGATAGACAGCCAGCAGCATTCAGCATGAATTACATTAACCACTTCCCGACCGCCGCATGTACATATACGTCGGCAGAATGGCACGTACAGGCACATTGACGTACCTGTACGTCCCTGCCTAGACGTGGGTCGGGGGTCCGATCGGGACCCCCCCCCGCGACTTGCGGCGGTCGGGTCCCCTCGCGGAGCAATCCGGGACGACGGCGCGGCTATTTGTTTATAGCCGCTCCCTCGCGATCGCTCCCCGGAGCTGAAGAACGGGGAGAGCCATGTGTAAACACGGCTTCCCCATGCTTCACTATGGCGCTGCATCGATCGAGTGATCCCTTATATAGGGAGACTCGATCGATGACGTCATTCCTACAGCCACACACCCCTACAGTTGTAAACACACAGTGTACACCAAATCCTACAGCGCCACCTGTGGTTAACTCCCAAACTGCAACTGTCATTTTCACAATAAAGAATGCAATTTAAATGCATTTTTTGCTGTGAAAATGACAAAAATCCCAAAAATGTGTCAAAATTGTCCGAAGTGTCCGACATAATGTCGCAGTCACGAAAAAAATCGCTGATCACCGCCATTAGTAGTAAAAAAAAAAAATAATAATAAAAATGCAATAAAACTATCCCCTATTTTGTAAACGCTATAAATTTTGCGCAAACCAATCGATAAACGCTTATTGCGATTTTTTTTACCAAAAATAGGTACAAGAATACGTATCGCCCTAAACTGAGGAAAAAAAAATGTTTTATATATGTTTTTGGGGGATATTTATTATAGCAAAAAGTAAAAAATATTGCATTTTTTTTTAAAATTATTGCTCTATTTTTGTTCATAGCGCAAAAAATAAAAACCGCCGAGGTGATCAAATACCACCAAAAGAAAGCTCTATTTGTGGGGAAAAAAGGACGCCAATTTTGTTTGGGAGCCACGTCGCACGACCGCGCAATTGTCTGTTAAAGCGACGCAGTCCCAAACTGTAAAAACACCTTGGGTCTTTAGGCAGCAATATGGTCCGGGGCTTAATTGGTTAAGGAGCAAGAATAAGAAAATGAATACAAACCCAGCCCAGAGCCCTGTGTATACTGAGAGTCCAGCCCCAAACCCTATTCTGGGAAATGGCATGAGGGCACTGTTCTACACAACATGGGAATGAGGATGGGGCCACTGTTATGCTCAACATGGGAATGAGGGTGGGATCACTCTCCTACTCAACATGGGAATGAGGGTGGGGCCACTTATGCACAACATTGGAATGAGGGTTGGGTCACTGTTACGTTCAAAATTGGAATGAGGGCGGCATCACTCTCCTACACAACATGGGAATGGGGATGGGGCCATTCCTGCACAAAATGGGAATGAGGATGGGGCCATTCCTGCACAACATGGGAATGAGGGTGGGGGTCACTCTCTTTCACAACATGGGAATGAGGGTGGGCCACTGTCCTTCACAACATGGGAATGAGGGTGGGCCACTGTCCTTCACAACATGGGAATGAGGGTGGGGCCACTGTCTTTCACAACATGGGAATGAGGGTGGGCCACTGTCCTTCACAACATGGGAATGAGGGTGGGGCCACTGTCTTTCACAACATGGGAATGAGGGTGGGCCACTGTCCTTCACAACATGGGAATGAGGGTGGGCCACTGTCCTTCACAACATGGGAATGAGGGTGGAGGTCACTGTCTTTCACAACATGGGTATGAATGTGGGCCACTGTCTTTCACAACATGGGAATGAGGGTGGAGGTCACTGTCTTTCACAACATGGGTATGAATGTGGGACACTGTCTTTCACAACATGGGAATGAGGGTAGGCCACTGTCCTTCACAACATGGGAATGAGGGTGGGCCACTGTTCTTCACAACATGGGAATGAGGGTGGGGCACTCATGCACAATATTGGGTGAAGTAGGGTATGCACAACATGGAAATAAGGATGAGCCCATTGTCAGGTACAGCACCTTGCTATGTCCACAGCTCTCAAAGAAAATTTAAAATAAAAAAATAAATAAAAAGTTATGTGAACATAAACATAGCAGAATCCACATCACACCTCTTTACTCACACCCTTATTATTATTATCATATATTTGTGGCATGAAATTTAGGCACGATTCCTTTTCTGATATAATTTTTAAGTCCGATTTGCATTTTCGGTTCTAGCTTATATGCATTTAAACTTATGGTTTTCCTATTAATATTCATGAGCAATTTATGGTGTTAAAAATTGAAGTAAGCTTTTTATGCCGTGGATTTTAACAGCCTTTTTAATGCGCGGTACATAGTGGCACTTTACGTTGAATTTCATGTGTATTTGATTTAAAATCAATTTTTTTTTTTGCAATTATCTGATATAAGTTAAAATAAAATGCACATAGAAGCTCACTTTATAGTCACATAAAAATAAAAATAAAAACATTCAGGCTGGTAAATGGGTTGCTTATGGCCCAAAATGGAAAAGTTTGACTGTGGGTTTAAAGCTAAACTCTAGGTACATATATAAAAAATAAATAAAAATCAGTTATCTATTTAAAAAAAAGTATTATAAAAGCCAAAAAGTGTAAGGCCCCGTACACACGTCCGAGAAACTCGACGAGCAAAACACATTGTTTTTCTCGTCGAGTTCCTTGTTCGGCTGTCAGAAAACTCGTCGAGCCAAATGTTCCCATTGCCCAACGAGGAAATAGAGAACATGCTCTCTATTTGGCTCGACGAGTTTCCCGACGGGTTTCTCCGTGAAAAGTGTACACATCGAGTTTTGTTGCTGGATTCTGCCGAGAAAACCGGTCGTGTGTAACCGGGGCCTCAGTGTTTGAATTTAAATTAATGTCAGCCTCTTGAAATACCCTACACAGGCAACACACTGTGAGGCAGAGGGGCATCACTAGGGCCAAAGAAGGTACTATAGTATATACTGTATGTGCTCATAAGGAAGATGGTGATTAAAGGAAAATGATGAGCTTCTCAGTTTCCTGCTGCTCTACCACTATCCAATCACAGGCTGGGGACAGTTAGGTGACCAGGCAGTTTTACTAAAGAGGAACCTTATCCCCATTATATATTATATATTTTTCCCTTCTTACCCAATGCTAGGTTGTCCTCAATTCACACACTTTCACCTGCCCAGCAAATCCAGTGTTGCCCTGCCATGATCCACATTTAGCTGTCATGCACCCATCTTTTCCCTTATAGCAGGGGTCTCCAAACTGCGGCCCGAGGGCCAGATGTGGCCCTTTGCTAGCCTTTATCCGGCCCTTGGGGCACTATTCCTCCCACTGACACCAACAATGGGGCACTATGTTTTACACTGATACCAATGATGGGATACTATTCCTCCTACTAAAACCAATAATGGGGCACTACTCATCCTACTGATCACCAACCCTGAGGCCATATTTATTCTTACTGATGCTGGACTAGGCAAATTTTCAACCCCTGCTGGCCACAATTCGGCCCTTCTAAAGTCTGAAGGACAGTAGACTGGCCCTTTGTTTGAAAAGTTTGGAGACCCCTGACTTATAGCATCAGGAGCCAGATAGCCGACCCTGAAGATGTGCCATCAGGCCTGCCTTTCTTCTTTGTCTGAAGGATGGAGACCAATGCCTCCTGGCATATGCGACGCACATATCCCAGATAAGAACCACATAGATAAGAACCGCACTCCAATATGCACTCCTCCCAGCCTCGTTATTGGATCATCCATATTTCATACACAACCATGGTGTCTCCACCCAAAGGAACCATCTCCTCCTTGAAGCCTTTCACCTCATAGTGGCTTGATCAACATATCCCACTGGTGATCAAGACACTATTTGATGAAACGCATCAAAGAGGAGATGGTTTCTTTGGGTGGAGGCACCATGGCTGTGTATGAATTATGGATGATCCAATAAAGAGGCTGAGAAGAGTCCAAATCAAAGTGCCGTTCTTATCTTTTCAATTTTCACCCTCCATAATTTTATTGAGTTGTCTGAATTTAGTACATCTTAAAAAAATGCATGGGCCGGATTCAGATACAATGGCGTATCTGTCCGGCCCACGTAACGTATCTCTGATACGTTACGCCGCTCTAACATTGGGCGCAAGTTCTTTATTCAGAAAGAACTTGCGCCCTTAGTTATGGCCGCATAACGTATGTGTTGTGGCGTAAGGCCGCGTAAGGCCGCGTAATTCAAATGGGGATGTTGGGGGCGTGTATTATTTATATCTAACTTGACCCCGCGCTTTTGACGTATTATTTGAACGGCGCATGCGCCGTCCGTAAAATATCCCAGTGTGCATTGCTCTAAATGACGTCGCAAGGACGTCATTGCTTTCGACGTGAAGGTAAATTACGTCCAGCCGTATTCGCGAACGACTTACGCAAACGACGTAAAATTTCAAAACTCGGCGCGGGAACGACGGCCATGCTTAACATTAGCTACCCCTCATATAGCAGGGGTAACTATACGCCGGAAAAAGCCGAATGCAAACGCCGGGTGGTCGTTTGTTTTTGAATCGGCGTAAATCCTCATTTGCATATTCCTTGCGTAAAAATACAGAAGCTCCACCTAGCGGCCAGCCTGGAATTGCAGCCTAAGATCCGACGGTGTAAGACACTTACACCTGGCGGATCTTAGGGATATCTATGCGTAACTGATTCTCTGAATCAGTCGCATAGATACGACCGACGGAACTCAGAGATACGACGGCGTATCAGGAGATACGCCGTCGTATCTCTTTCTCTCTATCTCTTTAAAAACACATGGAGGGAATGTTTCTAAAACTGGTGCAGGGACGAAAGGATCCAGTAAGCCAAAGCAGATCCATTTTTTTTTCCTTACAGTAATAAAAAGCTATGCATTATTAATTTAAATTAACTAATTAATAGCAACTATTTGTTCAAACGTTGGCAACTATTCTTATTTCCAATTAATTATGCTTGATTTAGCCGTGCAGTGAGCAGGTCCTACTTAGGAAGACTTGGATACAGCTGGGAAGCACAGTAAAATATATACATTGAGCCCTATTTGACAGCACACAAACTGCCTTGTAATGAAGCCATAAATTGGATGGGGCTAATTTCCTCCGAAGCGGTAACCTGTACCCTAAAGCTGGCATGCTTGAGTCAATAAACGTTTATGGGCCTCTTCTCCTGAGTCATTCTCCTGCAGCTAAATTGCCACAAGCCTATTATAAGGTGGGTTATGGTCATCAAACAGTAAACAGAGGCTTTATTGAAAAAAAGGTCCGCAGCCAAAAGTTCAGAGTTCCGTCCCGCTAACATCTATTATTTGGGCATAAAGAGGGGGCAGCGCACGTTATGAGATCATCATTCTGTTGACGGATTCTACAGAAGACGTCTCATCGGCCAGGGGTAAAGGTGATACGTTTTATGGCCATCAGCTTGTGCCCAGTCTTCGCTAAAACGACAATTACACCTGCCGTGCTCGGGATGGAGCCATTTACTGGCTCACCGCGGTAATAACAAGTTGACGACAAGAGCTGCTGGGGCGTCCGCCACCTTTGTGGCTCCAAATTTTTCATTTGCCTTTTATAGGCACTAAAGTGATTAGAAACATTTGTAAGAAGCACGTCTAATGAGTGTTTAAAGGAGCTAAAATTAAGCTTGATAAAAATCTGATGAAGCCAGCTAAAAACATGTTTAAAGGGGTTGTAAGGGTACAATTGTTTTCCATAAAAAACTTCCTTTACCTTAGTGCAGTCCTCCTTCACTTACCTCATCCTTCCATTTTGCTTTTAAATGTCCTTATTTCTTCTGAGAAATCCTCACTTCCTGTTCTTCTGTCTGTAACTCCACACAGTAATGCAAGGTTTTTTCCCTTGTGTGGAGTGTCGTGCTCGCCCCCCTCCCTTGGACTACAGGAGAGTCAGGACACCCACTAACACACAGCTCCTTTCTCTATCTGCAACGTAGAGGGTGTCCTGACTCTCCTGCTTATTTTTTATTTTCTTATCCCTAAGGTCGAAAATGAACATTGGCCCAGATTCAAGAAGCACTTGTGCCCGTGTAACCATAGGTTGCGCAGCGCAAGTGCTTACTTGCTCCGGTGTAACGAGTGCTCCTGATTCAGGAACCTCGTTACACCGACTGCAGGCTAAAATCTGCGCGGCATAAGGCTCTTATGCCTCGCAGATTTTAGGCTGCATTCTTGCGGGGGCCGCTAGGGGGCGCTCCCATTGTGTATCAGCGTGTAGTATGCAAATTGCATACTACCACTGATTCACAAGCTTGCGCGGACCCTGTGCAAGCCAGGTACGGAGTTTCCGTATGGCTACTTTTAGCGCAAGGCTGCCCCCTTCTAATAGTAGGGGCAGCCAATGCTAAAGTATAGCCGGCCTTCCCGCGCGGTGAAATTTGAATTTCACGGCGTTTGCGTAAGTGAAACGTGAATGGCGCTGGACGCCATTCACGTACACTTAGAAGCAAATGACGTCCTTGCGACGTCATTTGCCGCAATGCACGTCGGGAAATTTTCCCGACGGAGCATGCCTTGTACGCTCGGCGCGGGAGCGCGCCTAATTTAAATTATTCCCGTCCCCGGCGGGATCATTTAACTTGCGCGCGCTTACGCCGGGCAAATTTGCCGGCGCGCCCTCGCAATTCACGGAGCTACTGCTCCGTGAATCGAGGGCAGCGCAAAATATTTGCGGGGGCGCAGGGCAAAATCGTTGCCCTGCTCCCCCGGCAAATATCGCACAATTCTACTTGAATCTGGGCCAGTCATTTCATCCTGTTCACCATTAGAAAGTGGAATGAACATTCTCAAAGTGAAAAATAAAAAAAGAATGAGTGTATGGGCAGCACAATGGTGATTTGTTTTACTGAGTGACAACCTCTGTACTGACCGGCAGGACCTTCTAATTGGTCTCAGTTTGAGAACAGAATCAGGCATTGCAAAAACTTTCATAAAAGATGTAATTCTGACGTTTTTTTTTCCCCCTTTGAGTTTAACTTTGAAAAAAAAGTTTCGCTTCAACACCAATTAAGTCTATGAAATGTCTCCTTCTGTCATGCCTAAGCAGACAGCTATTGTTTAACTAAACAGCAGTTAACAAAATTAATAAAGTGTTGGCTGAGCACTATGAAATAACACGATTCCTTTATAAAAAGAGCCATTATTTGAAATCACAATCATCTTTGAAATGTGCTTTAGACTTCATCGCTTGGATAAAACAGAAACATTCCGATATTTTTGCGATGCGAGTTATTTTACTGTTGATAGATTTGTTACATAAAAGCACCTTTTTAATTCTCCGCCATTGTATGTGCCGTGCTTTGTGTCCGATGGAGTAGGTAATGGAGCCCCTCGCCATTCAGCGCTAAATTACTCTTCCATTAAGATGTTCTCATCAAGAGTTCATATAACGGCTGCAGATAGATCCAAGGCGTAGAGACGCGGCTGAAGAGCTCTTATAAAAACTTTCCCGGAATTTACTTGCGGCAAATATCTTTATGTCATATCACATTTCTGTATGATCTTGGCTTTATTAAAGTAATTATGAGATGTTCTGTTTGTATCTCCCAGCATGTGCCATGGGTGGAATCGTATACCCATCTTAAAGGGGTTGTAAAGGTACAATTATTTTTTCCTAAATAGCTTCCTTTACCTTAGTGCAGTCCTCCTTCACTTACCTCATCCTTCCATTTTGCTTTTAAATGTCCTTATTTCTTCTGAGAAATCCTCACTTCCTGTTCTTCTGTCTGTAACTCCACACAGTAATGCAAGGCTTTCTCCCTGGTGTGGAGTGTCGTGCTCGCCCCCTACCTTGGACTACAGGACAGTCAGGACCAGGGCTGATCCTAGGCAGGGTGCACAGGGTGCATTGCACCCAGGCGCCTGCAGGGGTGGGGGCGCCGAACATCCAACAGACTCTCTAACAGAAGTCCTCTCTGTGTCCATCACAGAGGTCCCCCTCCAGCTCCCAATAAAGTACTCTGCTTCTCTTCCTGTATTTTGTTTATTGTTAAGAGATCATGTAAGGATCCCAGGTTAATGAAAACTTTGTGGGGGGAGCATCTCTGTGGTTGAGTCATTGCCATAGAAACATTTGTAAAGGGGAGGAGTTAGTAAAATGATGACGCCCATGTGGGGGCGCCAATTTTTTTTTGCACCCAGGCGCCTGTGACCCTAGGATCGGCCCTGGTCAGGACGCCCACTAACACACAGCTCTTTTCTCTATCTGCAACGTAGAGAGCGTCCTGACTCTCCTTTTTTCTACATGCCAAAAAACGTCGTTTTTTTTTCATGCCGAAAAATGATCGTGGTCCACGCCGAGGACGCTGACATCCCCAGCAATGCGTGCGAGAGTCTTCTTCCCGGTGTTTTGTCGAGAAGTGCTTGGCTATCGAATAGTGCCTGGGTGGAAGTGTACATGGAGCCGAGATGACGAACAGCTGTTGTCTTGCGTGGGTGAGCCCCGTTCATGTAGGAGAGGGGCGGATAGTTTCATGAAGGGGGCGGATTTTAAAATGATGGGCAGTGTGGGGGGGCGGAAGTTTTATCGATGGCCAAACAAGTGTGCAAAATTAATTTTTATCTAAAATAGAAAAAAGCCGCCCTTCAATTGACTAAAGCACGTCGCATGGCCGTGCAATTGTCAGTTAAAGCAACGCAGTGCCAAATCGCAAAAAGTGCTCTGGTCTTTGGCCAGCCAACTGGTCTGGGGCTTAAGTGGTTAATTACTATCACAGCTGTGACAGGATGGAACCCAAGGTGTCAGAGCTAAGAGAGGATTTGCATGTGAATTGAGTTTGGTGGTCTCAGCCCGGCTCCCGGTGGGTGTGCTATGCGAGATAAGCCTGCGCTTAGTACGCCCACCCCCCTCCCACAAAAAAACACCACACTTACACGCACTCGAAATTGGGTTAACATGCACGCACTTTGACCACGCGGTCTCTAAAAAAAGAGAGGCGAATGACTAACGGGGCTGGTTGAGCGGGCTAGATCCTCTCACTCCCTTATAGGGAGTCCCTCTGCCCCGTTGGGCTTCAAAGCAGAGCAGGTAGGGCGGGCTGTGTGGGAGGACCCCCCTCACACACCCGCCATTGCCACCCGGGGCATGGAGAAAGGTGGCAGATTGCCTCTGGGGGAGACCTGCCTACTCCCAACTCCTGCAGTCCGGCTCCTCTCTCGAGTACACGCACAAAAAAAAAAAAAAAGAGAGGATTTGCAGAATCAAGGTAACCAATGGGGTGTAGAGTCTACTAGCAGCCCTCATGAGGGACCGCTACATGTACAAGTCAGTCTGAAAAATATAAGCACCATGGCCACTCACTGGTTAGCATTGTGATGGGACTTTTGGTTCAACTACCACCATGGGGTAGATCCAGGTAGATCGGCGCATTCCTCCGTCCGTCGTAGCGTATCTATGATACGCTACGCCGCCGTAACTTACATTTTTTTTTTTGGTATCCTGAAAGGATTTCCGCCGTAAGTTACGGCGGCGTAGCGTAAACTAGGCGGCGTAAGGGCGCACAATTTAAATGTATGTGATGGGGGCGTGTTTTATGTAAATATGTCTTGACCCGACGTAAATGACGTTTTTTTCAACTGCGCATGCGCCGTCCGTGGGGGTATCCCAGTGCGCATGCTCGAAATTAAACCGGAACAAGCCAATGCTTACGACAGTGACGTCATTCTACGCAAATCCCTATTCGCGAACGACTTACGCAAACGACGTAAAAAATTCAAAATTTGACGCGGGAACGACGGCCATACTTAACATTAAATACGCCTCATATAGCAGGGGTAACTATACGCTGGAAAAAGCCGAACGCAAACGACGTAAAAAAATGCGCCGGCCGGATTTACGTTCGTGGATCGCCGTATCTAGCTAATTTGCATACTCGACGCGTAATTTGACGGAAATGCACCTAAGATCCGACGGCGTACTAAGACGTATGCCTGTCGGATCAAGCCCAGATGCAGTCGTATCTTGTTTTGTAGATTCAAATCAATAGATACGCCAGCGTAATTCTTCTGTGGATCTGGCCCCATGTGTATGGCAAGGGATTGCTCCAGTCCAACATTATCATGAAGGGTTAATTAGCTTCTGGCTAAATGCTTAAACAATACATGCATGGCTGCCTAGACCTACAAAAGGCAAGCTGTGAATAAATCTAAATGTGCTGGTAGAAAAATTCCCTACAGTATATCATGTGCTCGCTTTCTGGCGGATGTTTAGATAATAATGTAATTTCATCATTTTATTTGAGCTTTAGAATTAGCAAAAAAAAAGGCAATGATTCATATTCCATTTCAAGTCTGAATAGTGTATGAATCACTGTAATTTCTGTCACTTGGCCCTCTGGAGTCAGATATTAACCCCTTACTCTGGGTCTTAACAAGCCACATAATTCTCACTTGTCTCGGACTTCAGACACTTCCAGTTCCATCTGTCATCTTGCTCATTTTCACAAAAAATCAACCTCTTGTTTTCTACTTTTATATTATACATCTATTGGGCCAGATATGTGAAAGTGTCATATCATACAGCATGGTGGCGGAGAGGTTAGCGCTATTGCCTTGCAGCATGGAGGTCACCTGGTTTCAGTTCCCACCATGGATGCTATCTGCATGGAGTCCTTGGGCCAGATTCACAGAAAAGATACGACGGCGTATCTCCTGATTAGTGTTGAGCAGAATATGCCATATTCGATTTCGCGATATATCTCGAATATATATTCGAATATTCGAGATATATTCGCTAAATTCGAATATTCGTGATATTTTATCGAAATTAAATGATTGCGATTTTTCGCTATTGCGAATGCGAAAATAATTGCGATTTTTTGATAACTGCGGTAGGAGCACTCTGATTGGCTCAGAATATTCGTGATATTTTATCGAAATATCGCAACATGCGAATGCGATATTTATTACGCAATTTCGAGAAATGCTGGAGGAGCGCTCTGATTGGCTCAGAATATTCGTGATATTTTATCGAAATATCGCAACATGCGAATGCGATATTTACTGCGCAATTTCGACAAATGCTGTAGGAGCACTCTGATTGGCTCAGAATATTCGTGATATTTTACAATACAAAATAATTGCGAATATTCGGCAAATGCGGAAGGAGCACTCTGATTGGCTCAGAATATTCTTGATATTTTACAATACAAAATAATTGCGAATATTCGGCAAATGCGGAAGGAGCACTCTGATTGGCTCAGAATATTCTTGATATTTTACAATACAAAATAATTGCGAATATTCGGCAAATGCAGAAGGAGCACTCTGATTGGCTCAGAATATTCGTGATATTTTACAATAGAAAATAAAAAGTGTTTTGCATTGGTGGTGATTCTTTACTCTATCCATCTGTCACAGCCGTTTGTCAATCAAACACCTTGAAGATTGAACACGTTCATGCTGCATGCTTTGGACTTTTTTTCACTTCACATATCAAAGACATTTTTATGAAAGATTATTTTTCTATTATTGGGACTATATTTCTTTATATATTTGTTTCACTGTGTATTTCACAAGTTATTTGCGCTTGCTTATTTTATAATTTGCCCACATGTCTTGTCACTAGACATATTTTTTATTCTTGTAGAGCGACTCCATTTTCTGTCTTGTATTAAATTATGTTGTATAACATTTTTGAGTTGCTGCTGTATTCTCCCCTTTTTTTAAGGTATGCGCAATTTTTTCCTTCTTACAAAAAAAAATAATATCAAACATACAAATATTCATAACAGAAACATACACAAAGCCCCCCCTTTTGCATCAGAGACAATCAGAGTTCTCCTACCACAGTTATCGAAAATTCGCAATCATTTTCGCATTCGCAATAGCGAAAAATCGCAATTTTTTTTTTTTTCAATTTGGCAACATAAAAGGATCGCCTCAGCTTAGCTACTCGGCCCAGGGTCTCTAATCATACCAGCAATGCTTTTAGACGTCGATAGGATGTGATCTGTTTTAAAAATCAAATTGAAAAAATGCGAATATTCGGAATTGCGAATATTCACCGCGAAATTCGAAATATATCGCGAATACTCGAATATGCCATATTCGAGCCGAATATTCGCAATACGAATATTCGTGAGCAACACTACTCCTGATACGCCGTCGTATCTCTGAGTGTATCTATGCGGCTGATTCATAGAATCAGGTTACGCATAGATAGCCTTAAGATCCGACAGGTGTAATTGACTTACACCGTCGGATCTTAGGATGCAATACTTCGGCCTGCCGCTGGGTGGAGTTTGCGACATTTTCCAGCGTCGGGTATGCAAATGAGGTTTTACGGCGATCCACGAAGGTTTTCGCGTTTGTTACGTCGTCGCTAGTAATTTTTTCCCGTCGCAAAGTTACGGCTGCTTTAAAATGGCTCAACTTTAGATGAGCCATGTTAAAGTATGGCCGTCGTTCCCGGGTCGAATTTCTATTTTTTTTTTATTTGCGTAAGACGTCCGGGAATACGAAAGTACGTTATGCACGTCGCCGTTCAAAAAAATGACGTCACTTCGCGCAAAGCACGGCGGGAATTTAAAAACGCATGCGCAGTAAGTCCGGCGCAGGAGCGCGCCTAATTTAAATAGTACACGCCCCATTTGAATTGGGCGGGCTTGCGCCGGACGCCTTTACGTTACACCGCCGTAAGTTTACACGTAAGTGCTTGGTGAATCAGGCACTTGCGCTGAAAACTTGCGGCGGTGTAATGTATAGACGATACGTTACGCCGCCGCAAGTATATGTGAATCTGGCCCCATATGTTCTCCATACCCTTACTGAGGGTTCTACTTCAAAGCATGCATGTATGTTAACTAGATTGCATAGCTCCCAACTGTCCCTGATTTCGAGGGACTGTCCCTAATTTGGAGCAATGTCCCTCATTCCTCCTCATTTGTCCCTCATTTTGGTCTGATCTATATAGTTTTTATCTATCAACAAACGTTTCCCAGTGCTAAAACGTTCATCCAAATTATAAATTGCTGCATTTGTAAATTTTAAAAGCCAATATAAAGGAATAGTAGTGCTAAAAAAAAGTCCCTTGTGGATTTAACTACCTTTTTTGTCTAATTCTCCTTTAAGGGGGTGTGGCAGGGGGCATGTCCTATGCCTACATACATTTGCTATTTGCTAGTAGGTGTCCCTCATTCCCATCTCAAAATTTTGGGAGCTATGAGATTGTGAGCACATGAACCAGTGAACCGCTTGCTGTGTTAGGCCGCGTACACACGGTCGGTCCCAACCAATGAAAATGGACTGAAGGACCTTTTCATCGGTCCAAACCGATCGTGTGTGGGCCCCATCGGTCAGTTATTCTTCGGTCAAAAATTTTAGAACTTGCTTTAAAATTGAACCGATGGACGCCAAACCGATAGGTCAAAACCAATGGTTAGTACGCAAAAGCATCGGTTAAAAACTGATGGTGTGTAGGCACATCAGACCATCAGTCAGCTTCATCGGTTAACCGATGACAACGGTCCTTCGGACCGTTGTCATCGGATGGACTGATCGTGTGTACAGGGCCTTAGAAGTTAAAGGCCACTGATGTGGCAATCAATAAAATATTGTGCTGTGAGGGCCGTTGTTTTTAGTTAAGTGCCTGGTTATATAATAATAAATAAATAAAAACAGATAGAAGTTCTAACGTTTCCCCACCTCACTATAAGAATTTATTATGTTCTTACATTTTTCTTCTCTATTGGAAAGGCTTCCACTTATGTCCCATTAATACCCATCATAGATAGGCAATGATGAGAGTGTGGCAGAGGGCCTAACCCTATCCAACTTTAGTCAAAACTGACAAAAAAAGCTTTGGTCGGAGTGAGGTTTTAATATGAGCACTGAATGGCCAAGTTAAAGTGGTTGTAAACCCACTATTTGGACTTTTACCTACAGGTAAGCCTACAACATGGCTTACCTGTAGGTAAGGATAATATCTCCTAAACCTGCACGGTTTAGGAGATATTACCCCCGCAATGCGGGCGGCGCATGCGCAGGGGGGACTCCACGGCTGAAGGACCGGCATCGCCGGACCCTGCCGATTTTAAATCTCCCGCGCGCACGCGCGGGAGTGACGTCATCGCCGCTCCAGCCAATCACAGCGCTGGAGCGGCGATACCCGGAAGACACGCCGGAGCAAGATGACATCCTGCTCGGCGTGGACCAGGTAAGTGGTACACACCTCGTTCCGAGGTAAGTATTTCATAATAGGCTAGTATGCGATGCATACTAGCCTATTATGCCTTTTGCATTGCAGGTTTGGGGGGAAAAAAAAAAAGTTTATGCGGTTTACAACCGCTTTAAAACATCCTACTTTATCTATTACAGTGGGGATCGAAAGTTTGGGCACCCCAGGTAAAAATTTGTATTAATGTGCATAACAAAGCCAAGGAAAGATGGAAAAATCTCCAAAAGGCATCAAATTACAGATTAGACATTCTTATAATATGTCAAAAAAAGTTAGATTTTATTTCCATCATTTACACTTTCAAAATTACAGAAAACAAAAAAATGGCGTCTGCAAAAGTTTGGGCACCCTGCAGAGTTAATATCTTGTACTGCCCCCTTTGGCAAGTATCACAGCTTGTAAAGGCTTTTTGTAGCCAGCCAAGAGTCTTTCAATTCTTGTTTGAGGTATCTTTGCCCATTCTTCCTTACAAAAGTCTTCCAGTTCTTTGAGATTTCTGGGCTGTCTGTCACGCACTGCTCTTTTAAGGTCTATCCATAGATTTTCAATTACCGTATTTTCCGGCGTATAAGACGACTCGGCGTATAAGACGACCCCCTAATTTTCCAGGAAAAATTTTGGTTTTGGTTTTGGGATATACTCGACGTATAAGACTACCCCCTTCCTACTAGTTAGCCAGAACAACCGCTGACAGAAACAACCGCTGACAGAAACAGGTTTTTTTCAAGCCTCACTATGCCATTACATGCCGTACTATGCCATCACATGCCCCACTGTGCCATTACATGCCCCACTGTGCCATTACATGCCCCCACTGTGCCATTACATGCCCCCACTGTGCCATTACTTGCCCCCACAGTGCCATCACATTACATGCCCCCACAGTGCCATCACATTACATGCCCCCACAGTGCCATCACATTACATGCCCCCACAGTGCCATCACATTACATGCCCCCACAGTGCCATCACATTACTTGCCCCCACAGTGCCATCACATTACTTGCCCCCACAGTGCAATCACTTGCCCACACAGTGCCATCACTTGCCCCCACAGTGCCATCACTTGCCCCCACTTCCCCCCCCCACTGTGCCATCACTCACGTTTTGCAGGCTGTGACAGTCTCCATCTGCTGCGAGCGTCCATGATTTCAAAGCCGCGCCGTCTTCTCAGCGTGTCCTGTGATTGGCGGAACACAAATTTTCCCAGTAGCGCCTCTGTTCTGTGTTCCCGCCAATCACGGATGCCTTCTCATCTCATCCGAGGATGAGAAGGCATCTCTGATAGGCGGAACACAGAACAGAGGCGCTGCTGGGAAGTTTTGTGTTCCGCCAATCACAGGACAAGCTAAGAAGACGGCGCGGCTTTGAAATTATGAACGATTGCAGCTGCACGGAGACCGTACCCGGCGTATAAGACGACCCCCGACTTTGGATGCATTTTTTTGCATCCAAAAAGTCGTCTTATACGCCGGAAAATACGGTATGTTGAGGTCATGAGATTGTGAAGGCCATGGCAAAACCTTCAGTTTACGCCTCTTGATGTAATCCCCCGTAGATTTTGAGGTGTGCTTAGGATCATTATCTATTTGTAGAAGCCATCCTCTCTTTAACTTCAGCTTTTTCACAGATGGCATCAAGTTACCATCCAAAATTTGCTGAAATTTTATTGAATCCATTTTTCCTTCTACTCGTGAAATTTTCCCTGTGCCACTGGCTGCAATACAACCCCAAAGCATGATTGATCCACCCCCATGCTTAACAGTTGGACAGAGGTTCTTTTCATTAAATTCTGTGCCCTTTCTTCTCCAAACATACCTTTGTTCATTCCGGCCAAAAAGTTCTATTTTAACCTCATCGGTCCACAGAACTTGTTTCCAAAATGCATCAGGCTTGTCTATATGTTCATTTGCAAAGTTCAAACGCTGATTTTTGTGGTGAGGACGTAGAAGAGGTTTTCTTCTGATGACCCTTCCATGAAGACCATATTTGTACAAGTATCTCTTTATAGAGAAATAGTGTACCACAACTCCAGTGTCTGCCAGATCTTTCTGGAGGGATCGTGCAGTCAAACGTGGGTTTTGAATTGCTTTTCTCACAATCCTGCGAGCTGTTCTGTCTGATATTTTTCTTGGTCTTCCAGATCTTGCTTTAACTTCCACTGTTCCTGATGACTGCCATTTCTTAATTACATTCCGAACAGAGGATATTGATATCTGAAAACGTTTTGCTATCTCCTTATAGCCTTCTCCAGCTTTGTGAGCGTCAACTATTTTCAGTTTCAGTTTTCTAGACAACTGATTAGAAGAACCCATGGTGCTAATTGTTGGGGCAAGGTCAGATAAGTCTGGGCATTTAAAACCTTTGAGATTGACATCACCTGGTCTTCCCAGACGATGATTGAGAACAATCCATGACACTGGCAAGTCTCAGCTTTGCAAAAGGGGGCAGTGCATGCTATAAATTCTGCAGGGTGCCCAAACTTTTTTTTGTTTTCTGTGATTTTGAAAGTGTAAATGATGGAAATAAAATCTAACTTTTTTTGACATATTATAAGAATGTCTAATCTGTAATTTGATGCCTTTTGGAGATTTTTCCATCTTTCCTTGCCTTTAATGCACATTAATACAAATTTTTACCTGGGGTGCCCAAACTTTCGATCCCCACTGTAGCTGAACACCGGTACATTTTGATGACAGGTTGAGGGCAAGGTGCAGAGTGGTGGGTCAGGCCGTAAACACACATAATCCAAGTAAGGCAGTGAAAAATATAAAAATATGCTTCGAACTTGGATTTTTCCTTCGAAATTTCGTCAACCCGTTGGCTAGTGCCTTCCCAGACCATTACCAGCTTCTGGGCTGTGGCACAGATGCTCTTCTGCAGTGACCTTGGCCCTTGCCGGACCAACCTAGACTACAGGTACCCTTTACTGTTATCAGTCTTTGTGCCATCTGGCCAGGAACTATAGCATTGCATAGTAAAACTTGGGGATGGGGGGGGGGGGGGACCCAAGTCCTGGTAGACCTGCTTGCCTTAAGGGAATATGGGCTGCTCAAGGGGGAAGTCATTCTTGCAAGCTATGGTTCCTGGATTAGACATTAGGCTGAGTATCACCGTGTCAATAGCAGCACGGGGAATGTGACTAGACGTAGATTGGGAGTATGAGATACTGTCACTTCACCTATAGTAGGAAAAGTGACATTGTAACTTTAAAAAAACCTTATTCAATCTCTACACGGGGAGTTCAAATACTGATTTACTCCTTGTAATTAGGATAAGGAGAGGATAATTACATAAGTGTTATACGTAGCTTTCTATGGGTTGTTCCATGTGCAGATCTGTAACATTCTACATCTATTTCCGAGTCACTTTTAGACTTTCCTCCTCATTGTGCACCAAAGTCTAACAATAGACGCCGGTGTCCTTCATAGACAATCATCTCCTGCCTTCGCTGTCCATTGTGGCCTGTTCACCCTCCCCATCCGCTGCCCTCTGCCTTTGTCTCTCACTGGCTGACCTTTCTCAATGGAATGACCTCGTGCTGGCTACACGACAAGCATGCCTTCACAAAGAGTCACATTCTCGGCATGGAATCTCAACGGTCTTGGATTTCCGGACATGACTGTCCGATTCTTGACCTCACTGACTGTGGGCATAATAACATTAAAGATGAACTTTTATTTCTTTTTTGGGTTTTAAGTAGAGTGAAGGAAGTATGATGTCACCAACGTCAGAACTGTAAAATTCAAAGGAATTTATAGTCTCCCTATGAACATTCTTTTTCTTTATACACCCCCTCATCTTGTAGTTGCTTTATCTTTTTCTTTTTTTTTCTTTGCAGAGGGTGTTTGCCAAGCGGTATGAATGCAATATATTGCCTCCTCACCACCTCTTTTAATCCCTAAAAACCTGCACCACCTTGCTGCAACTACATTCATTGTAGACATAGGGCCAGTTTCACAAAAGAGATACGATGGTGTATCTCCTGATACGCCGTCGTATCTCTGAGGTACGATTGTCGTATCTATGCGCCTGATTCATAGAATCAGTTACGCATAGATAGCCCTAAGATCCGACAGGTGTAATTGACTTACACCGTCGGATCTTAGGCTGCAATTGTAGGCCGGTCGCTAGGTGGCGATTCCATTGCGGTCGGCATAGAATATGCAAATGACTAGTTACGCCGATTCACGAACGTCCGCTTTGCCCGTCGCTCTAAATTTACGTCATTTACGTAGAGATACGTGGCGTAAAACTAAGGGTGCCCTCTAGGTGGCCTAGCCAATGTTAAGTATGGCCGTCGTTCCCACGTCGAAATTTGAAAATTCACGCCGTTTGCGTAAGTCGTCCGTGAATGGCGCTGGACGCCATTTACGTTAACGTCGAAACCAATGACGTCCTTGCGACGTCATTTAGCGCAATGCACGTCGGGTAATTTTACGGACGGAGCATGCGCAGTACGTTCGGCGCGGGAACGTGCCTAATTAAATGGTGCCCGCCCCATTTGAATTAGGTGGGCTTGCGCCGAGCGGATTTATGCTATGCCGCCGCAAGTTTACAGGTAAGTGCTTTGTGAATCAGGCACTTACGCTGTAAACTTGCGGCGGTGTAACGTAAATGGGATACGTTACGCCCCCGCAGCGTAACAGATTTCTACGTGAATCTGCCCCATAGTTACATAGAAGGTGAGGCTGAAAAAAGACACAAGTCCTTTAAGTCCAACCTATGTGTGTGATTATATGTCAGTATAGGCGGGCCAATTCAAATGGGCGTGTGCCATTTAAATTAGGCGCGCTCCCTCGCCGGACCTACTGCGCATGCTCAGTTTCGCAATTCCAGTCGTGCTTTGTGCGCCGTGACGTCATTTTTTTGAACGGCGACGCGCGTAGCGTACTTCCGTATTCCCGGACGTGTTACGCAAACGACGTTAAATTTTAAATTTCAAAGCGGGAACGACGGCCATACTTTAGACAGCAATACGATTGCTGACTAAAGTTAGGGCACCCAAAACGACGACTAACTTTGCGACGGGAAACTAGACTAGCGGCGACGTAGCGAACGCGAAAAATCTGTCGTGGATCGCCGTAACTCCTAATTTGCATACCCGACGCTGGTTTACGACGCGAACTCCCCCCAGCGGCGGCCGCGGTATTGCATCTTAAGATTCGACAGTGTAAAACAATTACACCTGTCGGATCTTATGGCTATCTATGCGTAACTGATTCTATGAATCAGCCGCATAGATAGGACAACAGATATGACGGCGTATCAGGAGAAACACCGTCATATCTGCTCTGTGAATCTGGCCCATAGTTACATAGTAGGTAAGGCTGGAAAAAGACACAAATCCATTAAGTCCAACCTATGTGTGTGATTATATGTCAGTATTACATTGTATATCCTTGTATGTTGTGGTCGCTCAGGTGCTTATCTAATCGTTTTTTTAAACTATCGATGCTTCCCGGCTGAGACCACATCGAAGGGAAGGGAAACGAAAGGGAATTCCACATTCTTGCTGCTCCTATGCCGCGTACACACGGTCGTTTTTCGGCATGAAAAAAAATGTCGTTTTTAAAAACTTAATTTAAAATCATCGTGTGTGGCCTTCACATTGTTTTTCGGCTTCTGAAAAAAAATTCTAACATGCTGCATTTTTTAACGTCGTTTTTTCAAAATGTCGTTTTTCGTGTTGTAAAAAATGATCGTGTGTGGGCTAAAACGACGTTTTAAACCCGCGCATGCCCAGAAGCGAGTTATGAGACGGGAGCGCTCGTTCTGGTAAAACGACCGTTCATAATGGAGTAAGCACATTCATCACGCTGTAACAGACAAAAAAGCGTGAATCGTCTTTTCCTTACAAGGGATCAGCTAAAAGCAGCCCAAAGGCGAAAAGAACTTCCTCTTCAGAGTGCCGTCGTACGTGTTGTACGTCACCGCGCTTTGATCATCATTTTTCAAAAACGATGGTGTGTGGGCAACATCGTTTTTAATGATGAAGTTGGAAAAACGTCGTTTTTTGGACATGCTGAACACATTTTTTTTTTTCATGCCAAAAAACGACCGTGTGTTCGCGGCATTACAGTAAAGAATCCTCTACGTAGTTTAACCACGTAAGCCCTGCCACACGACTATATAATCGGATCCTTCTTCCTCTGTGGCATGGATAAGAGTGAGGACAAGATGGCCCCCACCTGTCTCCATACCATAGCATGCGAGGCAACGTCAAAACGTCACTTCTGCCCATACCTCTTAAAGGCACGTTTTTTTGTTGTCATTTTTTTATTTTTATTGCATTTTAGTATAAATATGAGATCTGAGGTCTTTTTGACCCCAGATCTCATATTTAAGAGGACCTGTCATGCTTTTTTTTATTACAAGGGATGTTAACATTCTTTGTAATAGGAATAAAAGTGACCCATTTTTTTTTAAACAGTGTAAGAATAAATAAAATCAAGTACAATAAATAAGAGAACAAATGTTTTTTTTTTTTTAAAGCTCCCCGTCCCGACGAGCTCGCGGGCAGAAGCGAACACATACGCGAGTAGCGCCCGCATATCAAAACAGTGTTCAAACGACAGTGAGGTATCGCCACAATCGTTAGAGCGAGAGCAATAATTCAAGACCTAGACCTCCTCTGTATTGCAAAAGATGCAACCTTAAGAATTTTTTAAACATGGCCTATGGTGATTTTTAAGGGTAAAAGTTTGACGCCATTCCACGAGCGGGCGCAATTTTGAAGCATGACATGTTGGGTATCAATTTACTCGGCGTAACATTATCTTTCACACAATCAAAAAAAATTGGGATAACTTTACTGTTGTCTTAAAAAAGTGAATATTTTACAAAAAAAGTGCGCTTGTAAGACAGCTTCGCAAATACGGTGTGACAAAAAGTATTGCAATGACTGCCATTTTATTCTCTTGGGTTTTAGAAAAAAAACAATATATAACTTTTGGGGGTTCTAAGTAATTTTCTAGCAAAAAAAGTTGTTTTTAACGTGTAAACACTGAGGGCCAGATTCTTGTAGATTCCGCGGCGGCGTAGCGTAAGCCATTTACACTACGCCGCCGCAAATTACTGGAGCAAGTGCCGTATTCTCCAAGCACTTGCTCCGTAATTTGCGGCGGCGTAGTGTAAATGGCCCGGCGTAAGGCCGCGTAATTCAAAGGGGGCGGCTTGTATTTAAATTAAGCGCACCCCCGCGCCGATCGAACTGCGCATGCGCCAGGCGGAAAAATAGCCCAGTGCGCATGCTCCAGCTCACGACGGAAAACGTCAATGACGCCGACGTGAGCGTCATTGACATAAAGTCGTATTCGCAGACGACTTAGGAAAACGACGTAAACGATGGAAAAAGCCGACGCTGTCCCGACGCCATACTTAACATGGTATACGAGGGACCTTCGTAAACTTGCCCCTCATATAGCAGGGGCAAGTTTACGCTTACTGAAACGTCGTAAATTCACTGCGTCGTCCGCGTGTACGTTCGGGAATCTCGCGTAAATAGCTAATTTGCATAGACGACGGGGAAAACGATGAGGCGACACCTAGCGGCGGAAAAAAAATTGCATTTAAGATCTGACAGCGTAAGAGCCTTACGCCTATCAGATCTAAGGGGATATCTATGCGTAACTGATTCTAAGAATCAGTCGCATAGATACAACGGCCCAGATTAGGACTTACGACGGCGCAAATGGCGTTGCGCCATTATAAGCCCTTTGAGAATCTGGGCCTGAGTCTGAAAAACAGGATCGGGGCTTAAGTGGTTAAAGTTAAACCTCTTTTCTTCTAATTTTAATGTGTCCAAGTGTCTTGTTAAACTCCCTTCCTTCAATAGTATGGGTTGCTTTTGGCCATCAAATGCAACACAGAGGGATACGTTTTGTATACCCCATTTGCTGCTTTTGCCTGTTACGCCCTCCTGACCCCTGCACTCTGTATGTTACATACTCCAGACCCCTGCATGTTAAGCATTGCTCATTCAGGACTCCTGAAGTATGCATGTTACCTACTCCTGATCCATCCAGGCATCCAGTCTATCTATGCTGCCGCCAGTTTGCCCGCTTCAATTTCGGTCTGTGGCACCCACAGCATCTTCCATGTTTGCTGCTCCCACCCCAAAAAAATATTAGAGAAAGAAGGAAAGTTACCGCTCCAGGTGGATTGTGTTAGGATGATCAGTATGGTCTCAGGAGATCAAGGGTGCTGGCAATGCACAAGGCAACAAATGGAAAAAGAAAATATGAACAGCCGTACTCAAAACCTTGATGGTTGTCTTTATTTAAAAAAAAAGGAAAACTGCACTACAAGTCACAGCACACAACATGGGAGTAAAACCACTGACGCGTTTCGCACTATGATTAAGCACTAATTTATAGTGCGAAACGCGTCAACTGTTTTACTCCCGTGTTGTGTGCTGTGACTTGTAGTGCAGTTTTCCTTTTTTTTTAAATAAAGACAACCAAAAAAATATTAACCACTTGAGACCCGCGCTATTGACAAAAGAGGTCAACAGCACGGCTGTCAAGTGCCAAGTGGACGTCTTTGGACGTCTTTTTAAAAGACGCGCGCCACTGTCCCGGCGTATTGCTGAAGAGCCGATGCGTGTACCTGGCGGCCGCGATGTCGTCCGGGTACACGCGATCGGCGGTGACACAGCAGGTGACAGCAGGGATGTGGAGCTCTGTGTGTAAACACAGAGCTCCACGTGCTGTTAGAGGAGAGGAGACCGATCTGTGTCTCTTGTACATAGGGACACCGCATCGGTTACCTCCCCCAGTCAGCCCCCTCCCCCCACACAGTTAGAACACACCCAGGCTACACATTTAACCCCTTCCTCACCCCCTAGTGTTAACCCCTTCCCTGCCAGTCACATTTATACAGTAATTAGTGCATTTTTATAGCACTGATCGCTATATAAATGTGAATGGTCCCAAATTTGTGTCAAAAGTGTCCGATTTGTCCGCCACAATATCGCAGTCCCAATAAAAATCGCAGATCGCCGCCATTACTAGTAAAAAAAAAAATCATAAAAAAAATCATAATTCTGTCCCCTATTTTGTAGGCGCTATAACTTTTGCGCAAACCAGTCGCTTATTGCGATTTTTTTTTTTTATACAATAATACGTAGAAAAATACGTATCGGCCTTAACTAAGAAAAAAAATAGTTTTTTTTTTTTTAAAAATGGGATATTTATTATAGCAACAAGTAAAAAAAAGATATATATTTTTTAAATTGTCGCTCTTTTTTTGTTTATAGCGCAAAAAATAAAAACCGCAGAGGTGATCAAATACCACCAAAATAAAGCTCTATTTGTGGGGGAAAAAGGACGCCAATTTTGTTTGGGAGCCACGTCGCACGAACGCGCAAATGTCAGTTAAAGAGACGCAGTGCCGGAAGCTGAAATTTCGCCTGGGCACGAAGGGGGTTTATGTGCCCAGTAAGCAAGTGGTTAAGAACCAGCCACCGCTGCTGGCAGTTAATAGTGGTCAACGCTCGATTACAAGAAGACTGCAGTTTGACAAAAGTTCTTTAACTTTTTTTTAGTGAAACGTCAATGGAGAGCTGTTACAGGATTGTTGCTGGAGAATGAAGACACCAGGCGGGTTTTTACAAGATGCTGGTTGTATATGGGTGTCCCACACCAGATGTCGGCTCTCCCTCTTTCTGTTTTGCTCTGAAATCTGAACGGCCAGGCTAGCCCACACAGCAATCTTTCACTACAATAATTGTTATTGCTGTCTAGATACGGCAGCTGAGACTTGTGTTTTAGCACCGTAATCAAGAGCACAACATCCCCGAATTCCCCAAATCACAGAAGAGCAAGAATAGAAAAAATACTTTATTACCCCCCCAAAAAAAAGGCCGGAGTGTGCATTATTGTGACCAATTAATTTACTGTGTAGAATGGCAATTGAGCAAGCTTTTCTGAACAAAACATAACGCAATGGGATGCATTATTGATTAGCCATAACTGCACAACATGGAATGCAAACAGACTCCATTTAAATGTTCTGTCTGGATTATTACTTTGGGATTTTATTCTGTTCTAGCTTTATCTTGTACTAAAAATACATTTCGAGTCAAACATGAAAATATTGTATTGGAACTAACTTTGAGCAAGCAACCATACCTGTCCAATTTTTAAACTGACATTTATCTTTTCAAGATAAATCTTGAATAAATCCATGGTAAAAAAAATAAATGTCTTTATAGCACAAGTAGTGTATGGGTAACCTTCTGATAGCAGAGAAAAAACAACGGGACGCATAACCAAGAGTCCAATAAACCAGCCTTTATCAGGAATTACTGCGGTAAGCTTCCCATCACAAGATGCAGTACTTCCAGAGAGATGGAAAAAATGTCTGAATCAGAACATAAGAACACAAACAGTGGATGGCGCTATCTAAATGCAGCATTAAAGAGATTGTAATGGGATTTTTGTATTAAAAAAAAAAAAAATAACAAACATATAGGCCCGGATTCACATACATCGGCGCATATTTATGCCGCCGTAGCGTATCTTCTTTACGCTACGCCGACGCAGCGCAGAGAGGCAAGCACCGAATTCACAAAGCACTTGCCACCAAATCTGCGCTGGGTTTCTTAGGCGTAAGTCATCGTAAGTGGAAGTGGACATTAGCCATGCAAATGAGTCGTGACCCCATGCAAATGATGGGCCGAGCGCCATAAAGATACAAATAACGAACGGTGCATGCGCCGTCCCGTGGACGCATCCAGTGCGCATGCTCAGAATCACGTCAGAACTACTCCCTAAAATACGCCGGATCACTGCCTACGACGTGAACGTAACCTACACCTAGCCATATTCACGAACTACGCAAACGACAAAAGATACGACGGCTTGTGTTCCCTGGTCCATAACTTTGCATGGGTTGCGGCTCATATATTGGGAATAACTTTACGCCGGACGTACGACTTACGCAAACCGCGTATATTATGCGCCGGGCGCAAGTACGTTTGTGAATCGACGTATCTCCCTCATTTCCATATTTGAATAGGAAATCAATGGGAGCGCCACATGCGTTCAAGGTAAATATGCACCCACGATACGCCGGCGTAGGCAGGTTACGTCGGTCAGATAAAGCCTATTTTTAGGCGTACATCACAGTTTGTGGGCACGGCGCATAGATACGACGACGCATATTTGCACTTACGCGGCGTATCTCGAGATACGTTGGCGTAAGTGCTTTGCGAATTTGGGCCAGTGTTACATAGTTTGTCAGGTTAAAAAAAGTCCATCCAGTTCAACCATAAACAAATAAAATAATAATAATAATAATAATAATAATAATAATAATAATAATAATATTATCATACAATCCCATATACCCAATTCTATACATACAGTTGATCCAGAGGAAGGCAAAAAAACCCAGCAGAGCATGATCCAATTTGCTACAGCAGGGGAAAAAAATCCTTCCTGATCCCCCGAGAGGCAATATGATTTTCCCCGGATCAACTTTACCTATAAATGTTAGTACCCAGTTATATTATGTACATTTAGGAAATAATCCAATCTACTGAGCTGGCCAGAACCACCTCTGGAGGGAGTCTGTTCCACATTTTCACAGCTCTTACTGTGAAGAAAACTTTCCATATTTGGGGATGAAATCTTTTTTCCTCTAGACGTAAAGAGTGCCCCCTTGTCTTTTGGGTTGACCGTAAAGTGAATAACTCAACACCAAGTTCACTATATGGACCCCGTATGTATTTGTACATGTTGATCATATCCCCCCTTATTCTCCTCTTCTCAAGAGTGAATAAATTCAGTTCCTCTAATCTTTCCTCATAGCTGAGCTCCTCCATGCCTCTTATCAGTTTGTGTTATACTTACCTGCTCTGTGCTGTGGTTTTGCACAGAGCAACCCCATTCCTCCTTTTCTCTGGTCCCCTGCCGGTGCTCTGGGCCCCTTCCCCTTTGCCTAGTGCCCCCCATAGCAAGCTTGCTGTGGGGGCACTTGTGCATGTTTGCTCCCGAGCGGGCTTTCTGTATCCATAGGACACAGAGAGCATGGCTCAGCCCTGCCCCCTACCTCACTGGCTGTGATTGACAGCAGCGGGAGCCAATGGACCCTGTTGCTGCATCTCAGCCAATCAGGAGGGAGAGAATATTGCTAGATGGAGATCAGGCTTAGGTAAGTATTAGGGGGGCTGAGGGGGGAGCTGCACACTTAAGTTTTTACATTCCTATATAAAATGCATGCAGTGGCACAAGGTAAGGGGGGTGCACTGTGATGTAAGGGAGGGTGGGGGGCTCTTGACTTTTGATAGTGGCGGGGGCGGGGGCGCTTGACATCTGATATAAGGGGGAGTGGGGTACTTTGGACATCTAGTCTTACAGATACAACTGGCGATTTAAGGGAAAACATAATGCTGATGGGACGCTCAACTACGGTAAATTAAAATGTTTTTTTTTTTTTTTTTAAATAACAAACATGTTATACTTACCTGCTCTGTGCAGTGGATTTGCACAGAACAGCCCAGATCCTCCTCTTCTAGGGTCCCTCTCCACTGCTCCTGGCCCCTCCCTCCTGTCGAGTGCCCCCACAGCAAGCAGCTTTCTATGGGGGCACCCGAGCCAAGCTGCAGCTCCCTGTGTCCATTCAGACACAAGCTGTGTTTCGGCACTCCCTCTCCTGATTGGTTAACTGACTTTGATTGACAGCAGTGGGAGCCAATGGCGCTGCTGCTGTGTCTCAACCAATTAGGAGGCAGAGTCCCGGATGGCTTAGGGACTCATGGATAGAGAAGGGTCTCAGGTGAGTATTAAGGGGGCTGAGGGGGGCTGCTGCACACAGAAGGCTTTTTATCACAGCCCGGGACACAGCATCATTGGGACAGAGCACCAAGATGTGGGATTTCCCCACTAAATCCAAGACAGTTGGCATCAATTAATTGGCTAAATCCTTATCTGTCTGCCAGGTGACCCCAAGATGCCTACTGCATGGTGTAACTCAAACCTTGATGTCAGAATGTAGCTGTGCTACAAATACCCCACCATCTGTAATTGCACATGCTCTGTACCGCAAATAAGGATGATGCCGTGATCTTGGAACACAGCCCAAGACACAGCATCACTGGGACAGAGCAGCTAGATATAGGACTGTCCTGTGAAATCCAGGACAGTTGGCATCTATGCATTAGCCAAATACTTGTCTTTCTGCCAGGCAACCCCTAGTTGCCTAGTGCATGGTATAACTCAAGCCTTGACGTCAGTTTTCACTTGGAACTTGTGACAGACCCAACTGGGACAGGGGCTTTGGAGAGGACTGCAGGCTAGCCTCTTGCCTACCGACTATGAGCCCTGACTTTTAAGGGAACACTACTCTTTGGGAGGTGTGTGCCTGGGAGACCCTTGGAGTGGTCTTTTTTCAGATTCAAGTCAATGTTTCCCCAAAACACAAATTCTCTGGAAACTGGAGGACCTACATACATATTTGGGGTCTCTGGGCCTAAACCAGCAATTACTATATTAGACTGTGAGACTCAGGGCAGATGTTAATATAACCAGCACAAGTAACCGAGTGCTGGGGGTTTCCTACTATAATCTATTTATTAAGGTGTTATGTGTTTATTAAGTGTGTCTCTCCCATTGTGTGCTTCCTAGGTATGCAGTTAATTGAGACACCTATTGTTTCTGTCTGTCTGCTAGTATTGCATCCACTTCACCTTGTAACCAAATTATTGTAGGAAGTTATATGTTTGTTGATTAACTTACTGTTTAATTAGACTACTGTTTAACTAAGATCGCTGTTAGTTGTTAGCTGTTAATTGGATTGGTGTTTGAAGTTTGCATAGTCATGCTAATATCCTCAAGAGGAGAATGCTCTCCTGCGGGGTATAAAGTATGGCCCAGATTCACATACATTGGCGCATATTTATGCCGGCGTAGCGTATCCAATATATGCTACGCCAACGTAGCGCAGAGAGGCAAGCACCAAATTCACAAAGCACTTGCCTCCCAAACTGCGCTGGGTTCCCTCGGCGTAAGTCGTCGTAGGTGGAAGTGGGCGTGAGCCATGCTAATGAGGCGTGACCCCATGCAAATGATGGGCTGAGTGCCATACAAGTACTTAAAACAAACGGCGAATGCGCCGTCCTGTGGACGTATCCCAGTGCGCATGCTCAGAATCACGTCGGAACTACTCCCTAAGATACGACGGATCACTGCCTATGATGTGAACGTAACCTATGCCCAGCCCTATTCACGTACTACGTAAACAACGTAAAATACGACGGCTGTGTTCCCTGGTCCATACCTTAGCATGAGTTGCGCCTCATATATGGGGGAATAACTTTACGCCGGACGTACGACTTAGGCAAACCGCATATATTATGCGCCGGGCGCAAGTACGTTCGTGAATCGACCCCATTTCCATATTTGAATAGGAAATCAATGGGAGCGCCACTTGCGGCCAGCGTAAATATGCACCCACGATACACTGGCGTAGGAAAGTTACGTCGGTCGGATGAAGCCTATTTTCAGGCGTATCTCAGTTTATGGGCACGGCACATAGATACGACGGCGCATATTTACACTTACGCGGCGTATCTCGAGATACGTCGGCGTAAGTGCTTTGTGAATCCGGGCCTATGTGTCTGAGTTCCAATAAACAGTCATTCCTTTGGTTCTATCCCAACTAGACATGTGCAATTCGTTTCACTCCAAAAAAAATTTTTGCAAATATTGACAAATTTGTTGATTCGGAAACATCCGAATTACCGAAAACCCGTTTAACAAATTTGTAAATTCGTAAAAATCGGAAATGTGAAAATCTGAAAACCCGAAAATGTAAAAATCTGAAATAAAACGTATTATTAAATTATACATATTTGAATTTCCTTTCAAATTTGTCTGTTAGTGAATGTAACGAATACGAATTTATCCGAAGTTATGAATTATCCGAAACACCGAATGCCGTATTTAAACAAATGGAACGTAATAAATTAATAATTATAAAAATAAAACCTTTTAATTATTATTAATTTGTTCCGTTCCATTTGTTTAGATGCGGCATTCGTTATGTTGGATAATTCGCAACTTCCGATAAATTCGTATTCGTTACATTCCTTAACAGACAAATTTGAAAGAAAATTCCAATACCTATAATTTAATAGTTAGTTATTATTAGTTAGTTAGTCATTCTTTAGAATTTTTCAGCTTTTCGTTCTTTTTAATTTTCGGATTTTCTTTCTTATTTTCGTATTTTCGAATTTTTGCCGAATTTATTAATTTAAATTTACGAATTTATGAATTGAGATCATAATGAATGACCCATGATCGAAAAAACAAATGAAAACTAACACATTTTTCGGCAGTGCATATGTCTAATCCCAACATCTTGTCTGTGAGGAGGCTTGGGATAAAAAGGGCTGGTATTAGTTCTGTTGGAACGGTTTGGAGGGTAGGAGGCACTGTTTGGCGGAAGCACCTAATCGGGGTGCAAGCTGTTCCGTCACAGAGCTACTTTACAAATGCCCCACCAACCTCTCTTTAGCCATCAACAGTGTTATTGCCCAATGATCCACAAAGCTGACTCTGCTATGATGTTAGGACAATAAGAAAGACAAGTCAGGCCCTTTTCACACTCTATAAATGCTTTACGAATAAGGCTTTCAACACTCTGTATTTAACTTGCACTGCCCCCCACTGCTCAGACACCCCCTCCTGGAGCCAGCCCAGAGTCAAACACGTCTCAGCCCTCGACTTTCATGCATTGTGCTAGCTCTGCGTTTAGGATTCAGCCCCAGACTTCAATTCATATCCTGCATTGTCATTCCTCTTTCTAATCTCAGTGGGCTGAAAGTTTGCAAACAGGCGCTCTGTCTGAATGTTATTTGTCCAAATAAAAATGGTTTCAATTACTCTCGCTGCGGATTTTTTTTATTTTTTAACCAACATTTTTCTTGTGTGCGATTGTTCTTATGTGCAACTTCTTTTTTTTTTTTTTTAGAACTGTACTTTGTCAACACAAGTAAAGAGAGTTTAGGAATTATTCCAGGTGATCCATCATGTTTTGCTGCTGCCTCCTGATGCCGTCATATGTTACCATGCAAGCGCCATTAATCCTCAAAGAAAATAGATTTATACATAGATTGCATAACAAATGCATGTGCTAAATGCAGTTCGCCAATGCAATTTATTACTCTAACATCCATTACAGTGGACTCGTAAAACTGTTTAAATCATGGGTCTCCAACCTATTATTGATTACTCAAGGAACACATTTTAAAGAATGTCAGCCCCCTAAAATGGCACCGATAGTCATTGATCTGTAACGTGTCTAGTTTTTGAAATATGAAAGGAAATAGATTTCACGTATTCAGCAAAGATGTATACATGGCCAAGGCAAGGTTATATTAAAGTGTATGTAAAACTTAACAATGAACTTCTTTTATTTGCTCCCTTTTGGTCTTTTAAATATACCATTCAAAATGTTTTATTATATCTGTTGGATAAGTCAAAAATGGATAAACTCCTGTTGGTCCTTCAAAGATATCTTGTCAAGCTGACACTTTTATTTATTTATTACAGGTATTAATAATGTAATGTGCAGTCTGTAAAGTTCACCCCTATCTTATGGAGAAGAGGGGAAGGGAAGGCATTCTGTAGTCTTTAGAACCACTATTCTCAACCAGGGTTCCTTGGAAATTTATGGTTCCTCCAGAGGTTCTTTGGGGATCTTTGAGCTGCATCTGGTTGACTTCCCATTTGATGGTGCCTACCTGGTTTCGGGGCCAACACCACTTTGCAGAGTCAATGGCAAAACACCAATGATCTTTTTAGCTATCTCTGAGGCCCCGTACACACGACCGAGTTTCTCGGCAGAATTCAGCCAGAAACTCGATCGGAGCTGGATTCTGCCGAGAAACTCGGTCGTGTGTACACTTTTCAGCGAGGAAGCCGACAAGGAACTCGTCGGGCCAAAT